>NC_061513.1:221170258-221208731 GCF_022539505.1 Lolium rigidum | reverse complement strand
ATATACTCGTTCTACATGACATTAGAAGTAGTATCAACTATTTTCTCGGTGCCATTGCTCTCATATTACTCGCTACTGCTGCTGTGTTACTTTTACTATTGCTCCCATATTACCGCTTGCTTTCACATCACCCCCGTTACTAGTGCTTTTCCAGGTGCAGCTGAATTGACAACTCAGTTGTTAAGGCTTATAAGTATTCTTTACCTCCCCTTGTGTCGAATCAATAAATTTGGGTTTTACTTCCCTCGAAGACTGTTGCGACCCCCTATACTTGTGGGTTATCAAGTCGCAAGACTTAACAAGTATAGAACATAGCATGGTAAATATTGGAAAGTAAGAACTGAATATAGACCATCCGTGAACATGTGAATATTATGCTTGAAATTGCATGGGTATGCATGAAGAAATAATGCAATCGAATAAGATCGAGGACTAGGCTCTGAGCTTTTTACCGACAAGCTGAGGAGGGGAGACGTCTCACCCGAAGTCATTTCAATCTCACCAATTGAGAGGACTCTAGCATGCGAAAACCTCTTTCCGTAAGGATGCCAACAATTTTACTTTTTGCCCAGTTTCACAATGTTACCCAAGTATCAATTTATTTTCATAAAAAATTCACTTGTGTTTCATTTAAAGTTTCATATTAGACAAATATCAAAAGTCTCACTAATCTAAAAGCAGTGATTGAATGGTTGATATGGCGCCGGTAGGTACCGTTGCCCTTAAAAATGCCGCTCTCCCCTAGCATGAGGTTGGACCTGGAGGACCACAACCCGAAGTCATTTCCACCTCACCAAGTGGGAGGACCCTAGCATGAGGTTGGACCTGAAGGACCACAAACTCGCAAACCGAGGATTCTCCTTAGAGTTGGGAGAATTCACTGACGATGAATTTTTCTTATCCATAAGAACCAAGAAGAACCAATCCCTATTTTCATACTTGTATTATGGTGTATTTAAATGTGCACCTGGGAATGACACAAGGTTTACCATTGCATAAATGTAAAACAATAATGTGAGCGTGAATATAACATTGGGAGCAATCTATCCGTCGATGCCCGATGTACTCGCCTCAACTTCTGAGAGGATGATTGTATGAAGCCACCTCCCGTGGATTAGTGCTGCCACTTGCTATAAAAGCATACATACAAGTCTCAAATATTGGACCATAACACAGGCATAAATAACAAGCACATAGACGGTCCTGATTGCAACCCTGGGAGAGCAACCCTTTGTTGCCACTTCACGAAATAAATTCAAAGTTGGGGCTTGGAAGCTCGAAACTAAGAAAATGGTGTGGCTAATGATCACTAAAAACATACCTAAAAATAAGTCCACCTATTATAACTCTAAATATAAAATTATGAAGGTCAAACTCAGCAAATACTACTCTTCTGTTTACATATTTCGGACATGTAGCTGACTTTGGAAATTCATAGCAAGGTAAATACTCATGAAAATTAAGTAAACCAAGTTGATCTATGAAGTAGGAGCTACCAGGTAGCCATACCCATCTTTTCCACAATTTTATCATCCCTCGATGAGCACAGTAGGTCGTGGTTTAAAACGACGAAATCAAGTTTTGTAAAAATAGGACAAAAAATTATTTTCGTTGATACAGACAGATGGTTGAACCAAATTAAGCGAATGACCACTCAAAACGCTTGGAGAAGCGATACCTACAAAAAAACTTCAGCTAAGTCGTCTCTAATTTTTCCATATGAGGCTCTGGTGGGGTGGCTGCTGTGAGATGGAAGGATTCAAGGGGCTGCTATGTGGAAAGCAAGGAAGAGAGGGGAACTGCTGCCATGAGAGGGAGCATGGTGCGAGGAGGAGGATGGGGAGTGGGCATGCGGTGGTGGAGGAAGGGCTAGAAGAGGGTTATCCAGCCAAGTTTTTTAGCATATTTTTAAATACACTAAATAATCTTGACCATTGAATTGTCAAAGCCATGAAAGATGCATCCGGTGTCCAAATTCGGAGCATGGGTAGTCAATTTTGATCATCTCGACAAGCCTAATACAAAAATGCAGTTCGTATTGATGATTTGGTAAACCAATTAAAATATGTATATAGAGAGCTCATGACCTTGTTTTACCAAAAAGATGTTACCGAATAACGGGGGTGTTACAACAACGATGAGCTCGCCATGCAATGGTCACCACCATGCTTTCATGTTCTGCATTGAAAATGGTGCGCTAATCACTGCGCATTGGCATTCACATGCATGGCAATGAAAGCACGCCGGTCACAATGACATGGACATGGACATTTTCATTTTCATCTCTTTAGTGCCATTGACATTCATTGCCACTGGCCATGTCCATTTGTACGATGCAGAAGTGGAAGTTCTTGCGGAACTATATCGGGCTGCCACCTAGCTCGAAGATGTTATCCCCAAGGTGCAGCGCAGGCCTGACAATCCATCCCCGGTGGTTGTAGTCGACGAGTTGTCCATACCTAGGATGCATCAAAGGCGTCTTGCACGCATGAGTCACTATTCCGAGGAAAAGGTGCCAAGCTTCTACGTGCAGCTTAGCGCCAGTGACATGAGGTCGCTCACCGTGTCGCTCTCTATGGAGCCGATGATGTTGGCAAATTTCAAGATCAAGGAGGGGGGCCTACAGTGAAGACGGTGATCCTGACGAGCTGAGTGTTGAGAGAACATGGTGCCAGCTGTAGTGGAAGACTGTCAGGCTCGCCTCTTCAAGGGTTGAAGCGAGTTCCCCGAGAAGTCCCACATGGAACCCGACGACAGACACGTCTTCACCTATAAGAATAATAAATTCCAGCTGCAAATGTACATGAAGGCCACCTCTGTGGAGGTTGTGTGGAGTTGCAACAAGCATGTCCGCCGCCATTTAGCTTGACCTTCCCGCTGCTATTGTTAGTTATGCTTTTGCTAGCTTGATGATGTCGTCGTGTAGTTGTAACGCTAGCATGTATAGGCTTAATAACGTGTATTTTTCCAGAGATGTGTACCCCCGTTTTAATTAGTAGGAATTTGGTATGGTAAGTACTATTTTAGTAGTCTTATGCACATGGTAGCTACTAAGTACTCCCTCCTTGCCAAAATGTATTGCCTATACTAATTTTTAAAAGTCAAACGATGTAAAGTTTGACCACATATGTACGAAAAAAATATCAACATCTAGAATACCAAATCAATACCATTAGATTCCTCCCGCTGTATATTTTCATATGATATACATTTGGTATGGTAGATGTAGATATTTTTATTGAAAACTTAGTCAAAGTTGACATCGTTTGACTTTAAAAAAAATTATATGCACTATGTTATGGCACGGAGGGAGTACTATGTTAGCTGTTAATATGGTATGTGGTATGCCTTTGTATGTGTCCTTTTGTTGTGTGAGATGTCTGCGGTATTTAAAAGTGGTGAGCAAATATCATATAGGTGTGCCCCAAATAGCATTAGCTTGCAACCAAATGCATGTGCTGCTCAGATGAGAAAGATTTTGCAGTCAATCAAACATACCCATCGATGCATCTCAGTTAACCAAACAAAATGGGGAACTTGGCATTTCAAATATACTGTTTCCTAAGACTTATCCGCCAAGAGCGCAAAAATCAGTTCATACTACCAAACGCGAAAGCTGGTGTGGTACGAGCGAAACGTGCGCACGCCCCGCATGCCACCAAAGCCCTCACCGAGAGAAAAATATCTTTGGCCGTGGCACGTGCATATATGGCTGCATTCCAAAGCTCTTTGGTGCCTCTTTTCGCTAGACGTGTAGGAGATAGGCGAAGATATCTGCGGTGGATTCCACGGGAATGTAACCAGAAATGAAACGGCACGGAACGGCACCGATCAGGCGTTGTTGGCATGATTGGAACATCCAAAACAGACACCGCATCGCTCGCTCGCTACATATGGCGCTTCTATGTAGCTACGTGCGGCGCGTGACGAATGAATGTCTTGGGTGCGGTGCTCGCGCCGCGCCAGGTGATTGTGTACACCCGCGCGTACGGCTCCATGCAGGAACGTTGAGCTGTCCATGCAGGAATGAAGAATTTTTTTACAAAAAGTTTAAGGTCTCTTGGAAACCGCGCACGTTCACTTATTTGTGGACTTATTTGTGAACGGAGGGAGTGGCACTGAACTGTGCTGTGCCGCTCTCGTGCTAAACCGGCTTCCTTTTTACCACCGGAGGCATCCGTGGTTGTTAGAGGCATCTACTTTTGTTGCTGTAAGAGTATGCCTGCGTGTGGCATGTTTCTTTTCCGATCGAAGAGAATCGGGGATACCCTTCATTCATCTTCTTCTTCAGTGCGCCGGGGGAGACCCTAGGATCAATCTCTAGTTTGGGCAAACAACAGTGTCGCCATCACATCCCTTTTTAAAGGTGTTGTTTGGTAATTGCCGATTCGATGTTAGGATCGCGGTGAAACATCTTTGAATGACACAACGGTTGTGGGTCAACGTCATTTAGTTGATCCTCCTTAGTCTTCATTGTTTTCTTCTTTTCTTTTCTTTTGGGCATGTCTTTGATAGCCCTAGCATTTTCTTCGTTCCGTTTCTATCATTGGTTGTATGGGGTGTTGATATATAGCGAGAAGAAATTATGTTTTGAGGAGAAGTAGACATGAAATTCAACTCCTTGGTCTATAGAAGGTTTCTTTGCCTGGAAGTACTCCAATTTCGAGCTATCTATTGAAGAGTGTAAGCACCGACGGGCGACGGCTTGTCGTCATCACGAATATTCTCCCTCAAGCTGGATTTCCACGCTGACTCGAGATCAGAAAATTCAGAATCGTGCGCCCCGGATGCACTGCACAGCCTGCAAGGATCAACCTCTCTTGTGTATGTCAGTTTGTGGTTTTAGTAATTTAAAGTTGAGCTATGTCTTTGTGTTTAAAATTGGGATTGTTAGCTGAGAACTAAGTTCGTGCTCATTCAAGTTGTACACCGTTTAGTTGCATCATGATTCATGTATACGAGTTGTGAGTGGGGTTGCAACTGAATTTTTCAGTTGAGAGTGGAGTTGCGACTGAGATTTTCCAGTTGCAAGTGAAGATACAACTAAGAAAAATGCTCAGCATCGTGAGATTCGCTTTGTGATTCGTGCTAGTTATGGATTGCAATATGAGTTACAACTGTGATTTGATACATTTAACTGGAAACAAAGTTAGTTCTCAAAATAGTCACACCCTTAAAAATCAACCTCTATTGCCTCCGATGACGCTATGTGTGTTGTCAAGCGCAGCGTACGTTTTTCTAACATCATGCGCGACGTGTTGACGGGACAAGCATATATGCGCGCCAGCGACCATGTACGTGAGCAGTAACCGTATAGGGCGGTTACACACTGCTGGGCAGCGATCGTCACCTTGATGCGCTTCAAGAGATAAGCTTTCTACGAACTACTACGCACAGCCCTATCGGCATCGACAGTTCCGTGACATGGGTATACACCGATAGTGTGAGAGAATACAAAACGTGTGACATCTAGGATGTCGTCCTCTCCTCTTCCAAGTTTTAAAACCCGATCGGCCGAGGAATCAGCGATGACATGTCATGTAACCGTCCACGTCGCGATATCCGATCATGCATGCCATCGGCATGGATAAGGCGACCGGGCGAGCTAGCCGATCGTCTCGTGTACGTATGTGCCACTGCTTTATTTTTCAGATATCGCGGTCTGGCTGCTCCATTTTGCCCGCCCTCATGTACGACGTGGAATGGGTGTCATTCAGTAGAAAGATTCTTCCCTCGACATGCATGGCCCAAACAAAAGATTCTTCCCTTTCCTTGACACGGGCCTTATACACAAGAAAATCATGACCGTTCTGGGCTGCCATGTAGAATGCGGTGCATAGGATTTGCTCGAATTTTTCCTCTACAAAAAATAAAATCTCATCCCCATTATCCAAAATGTCCAGTTTATTTGGGCAATTTTACCAGCCAAACTGAACATTTTAGTACACTGTTGACAAAACGAACTTTGGCTGAAATTATTTCACAAAACGGATCCTTCTGAGTAGCGTCTTTCGATGAGGTGCTATCCGAAACTATTTCACAAAACTGATCCTTTTGAGTAGCGTCTCTGAGTAAGGGCGTCACATGCTTACCAACGCAGCACACCTGGGTCCAACACTCGATAGGGTTGCGTCATAGGCAAGGGAGCTACCCCATGCAGCGTACCATCATAGAGAAGGAAGCTACCCTCTCGATTTTGACTAAGGTTGAGCCAACTCAACCCGCACGTATCTTTCATTGTTTCACGGAGAAAAATAACATGTTAGGAGGCTAGGGCCAAGGAAGAGGGTTCTACCTTCTAAATTCATTAGACCGGTGCAAGACACCGCCTCCTTGTTCATAAAAGTTTTTTTTTGTTGCCTGCTCGCGTACGAGACTACTAGTACCACGTCACATGTGTGTTCTGCACGTGAACTAAAGGTCACGTCAAGTCACGTTGGATGCATCTTTTAGCTAGAGTACTTTGCAAGTTGCAAAATGCAAATAGTGCGAGCACCACAAAGTTAAGTTGACCACTGAAGTGGAATTAGCAAACCATCATGGCATTATGCATTCACTTTGAGGGGATCTTGTGCTGCTTGTACCTGGCCATGACGCTGTCCCGGATGCGGGCAAGGTTGTACACGCCGTGCTCCGACCTACATGGTGTTGTCGTGGTTTGTCACATGAGAAAAATGTGTAGGAGGAGCGCCGAATTGATCGACATCGGTGAAATCGTAGAGACACTTACTTCTTGGAGAGGGTGTGCATATTCTTGAGTGCGGCGACGCGCTGCTGATGGATGTCATCGCGGAACAAGGATGCCTCGCCCTCCAGCTTCTTCAGGTTGTAGTACCCGTACACCACCTCACGGAGAGTGTCCGACATTTTTCGGTCACTCGAAGTGCTTCAGCACCGCACGCTCATTCACCTGCAACCCACATAGATTGGTACTACCTCCATCCTAAGGCTCAAGGCTTATATCTTTTTGGAAAAGTCAAAGCAAGTAAAGTTTGACCACAATTTTAGAATAATCTATCAATAAATATGATATTTTGTAGATAGCACATGAATATATATTTCATTATCTATCTAATAATATTAATTTTGTATTTGACATGTTAATAAATTTTTATAAAATTTAGTCAAACATAGTTTGACTTTCTGAAGAAAAAAATATAGGCCTTAAGCCTTGGGATGGAGGTAGTACATGTTATTACCATTGGCCGATCGATCGAATCGAACAAGCGCCGGCCCCATGGTTAATTATGGCCTACCAGGTAGGAGAGCTCGTCGTCGAGCCACTTGCGGAAGGTCACCACGTCCTCGATGTCGGCGAAAGTTGTGGCCTCCACCTCCTTGATCAGGTACGGGATGAAGTCACCCGCTTCTCCACGTCCGATCTGATCTGCAGCCACACGTTTGTCCGCTATTAGTTCGAGCGGCATAGGAGGAACTATTTCAAAATATGACCAATTCGTGTGAATTTAGAGGGTAGCGACCTCACCCTCGACGCTACCCTCTGCAACTTGTCATTTTTCTCTGTGAACTGATACCTTCAATCTGAATAATGGATGCAGTAAAATGGCGTTGCAACTGGTTTTGTGGACTAACGACAGACATGGTCTCAGCCAGGCCGCCAGGGTACTTCTAGCACCATGCCCCAACTGGTGGCGCGGCTCGGCCTATTGTTCGTGCTCGTTAGGCAGGGGTGAGCGGGAATGCGACTTGTGTTATCGCACAGGGTCCATGATTCTGAGGGGCCCCGATTTTTTTAGAACCCAGCCTACATAAGGCGATGGCCCATTATTCTGGTAGTAGCTTAACAGCCTCAGCCCGTTAAACCAGTCACCTCTAGTAGCAAAATATTAGTCAAACCCTATACACCGAGGCAATCCCTAGGCGGATCCTATACACCGACCAGGTCGTTCTATAGCAATCACAGCACACCATTTGTGGGTTATGAGCCTAGCCCATATATCTCTGCTTTGGGTTTTTTCGTTCCGGTTTTTTTCCATTTGCTATGGTATCTTCGTTTTTTTAGTTTTCTGTTGATTTTTCAGCTCTTTTTTTTTCTTTTTTTTCTGTTTCATTTTTTCGTGTTTCTTTTTTCTCGTTATATATTTCTGTTTAAAAATAATTTTCGAAATTTTTTTGTTTGGAAAATGTTTAAAATAAAAAATGTTCATATTCGATATTTGAACGAATTTTTAATTTTGAACAATTTTAGAAGTCGAACGAATTTCGAATTTTGAACAAATTTTGAAATTCAAACAATTTTAGAAGGTGAACAAATTTCGAATTTCAAACGAATTTTGAAATTTGAATGAATTTCGAATTTTGAACGAATTTTGAGTTTTGAACGAATTTCAATTTTTCGAATAGATTTTAAATTTTGCACGATTCTCGAATTTCAAATAAATTCTGAATTTTGAACAATTTTCTAATTTTGAACAATTTAAAATCATACATTTCTAAAATCTATATACAGAAAATTTTGAACAAAATTCGAAAATAGAAAAAGAAACAGAAAAAACATTAGTTTTAAAAAACAGAACTTAAACAGAATAAAAAGGGAAAAAACGCATTTACCTGATGGGCCGCGGCCCAATTAAAAGCCGCCGGGTCGGAGGGGTGTGCGGCACCCCATCCGTGCAGACCCGGTCGGCGTTTAACAGTTCCCCAATCCGTAATCGCCGCCTATTGCGGGAGCGAATCGCTCCCGCTCAAGCGACGGATGGGCTGGGCTGGCGCTTACCACGTACGGGCTTTCTCTCTGTTTTCCGGTTTTTTCTGGTTTTCCAGGTTTTTTCAGTTTTGGTTTGTTTTCGATTTTTCCTACTGTTTTCGAAATTTGTTCAGAAATTAACTAACACAAAACGGCAGCATATGGTAGAGTTCAGAGACCAAGCAACCACACCTAGGAAAGGCAGGGAGAATCGAAGAGGTATAGAAAGGTAGGGTTTACCTGGTTTCTTCTTTGTTGTAGGGCGCTGTTATGATGTTTGCGGTCCGTGTTGGCATGGGCAAGCACTAGGGCCGGACCGGCAAAATTTAGGGCCCTGTGTGAAATTCTAAAATAAAATATAATTATATGCAGGAAATAATAATAAACTAATCTGCTAATGTCACACAAGCAAGGTCTTGCGTAGTTAGTTAGTCTAGCTTGCCATTCCTCTCATTTACCCCTAGGTTTTAGGATCAATACCTGTTAAACGCTAGTTAATATTTCCCGCAAAAAAAATACTACGGAGTAGTTAATATTTCGGGTGATATTGTACACCGACCAGAAGCACCGCACACCCCTACAATCGTGAGGTGGCTTGCTGAGCCGCGGATCAGGTAACTGATTTTCCTTTTTGTTTCTTTTTTTCCTTTTCTGTTTTTTGTAGAATGTGAATACTTTTGGAAAATAAAAAATTCCAAATTCTGAACATTTTTAACTTGGAACAATTTTTGAAACTGAACGTTTTTCTAAATTTGAACAATTTTCTAAAATGATTTTTAACTAATTTCAAAAATTGTTCGAAATTTAAAATTTGTTCAAAATTCAAAATTCGTTCAAGATTAAAATTTTGTCAAATTTTAAAAATTGTTCAAAAATTAAAAATTTGTTCTAATTTCAAAATTTGTTCAAGATTAAAAATTTGTTCAAATTGTAAAATTCGTTCAAATATAAATTTGTAGAATTTCAAAATTCGTTCAAGATAATAAATTTGTTCAAATTATAAAATTCGTTCAAATTTAATAATTTTCGAAAGATAAAAAAAGAACAAAAAACAAAAATAGGAAAATGAAACAGAAAAAGGAGAAATAAAAAAGAAAAAACGTAAAAAAGAGGAAGCCTGCACCTAACTGGTCCGGCACGTACCGTGCGCGGGGTGTGCAGTGCGCGGTACGCGCCGACCTGGTCGGTGTATGGGAGCGCCTATTGGCCGCCTTAATCGGAGCAGAAAATTTTCTCCGCTTAGGCTGGCACGCTCGGTACGAACTTATGGGCTCGGCCCGTTTAAGCCTTTTCTTTCTTTTTTGTTCAGTTTAGATTTGAAAATCTGAAATAAAATTCAAAAAGGAACAAAATTCAAAATCGAACAAATTAAATAACAAAAAATTTAAGAATAAAGAATTTTATATGGAACAAAATTCATATTTGAACAAATTTTAAACTTGAACAAATTTCAATTTTGAACAACTTTTTAATTCGAACAACTTTTGAATTTAAACGAATTTATAATATGAACATTTTTAAAAATCAGAACAAAAAACAAAATCAATATACGTAGAATGTTTGAGTATTATTCGATTTATTCCCCTTGGGCTTGCTTGATAGCAATGGAAATGGAGTTCTTTCGTGTGGAGAGTTAATTTGTGGTATCTTAGCCTGGAGCGACATCAACGTCTCTCTGGATTGTGCCCTCTAAACTGTATGTTTATGTGATTATGTTTAGCTACGCCGGAAGAGAATGTACCCAAGTGGAACCGAATTATGTTGCTTTGTTTGCAAGTTCTACCAACAGGCATTTGTTTGTTAAATCGGCTCTGATGAAATCTCGCAAGTTGTACGAATGGAATTTAATTCACCTCTTAATTTTTTCCTGGTTTGCTGCACTTCTTTTTGACAGTCAACAGAGCTCATTTCATTCATCTCATTCATCATACATCAGTACCAATACAACTTGCAAGGAAAGCTGGAGGTGTGACATGCCACACACTTCAGTTATGCTCATTAACATGATGCTAGGCAGTAGGCACACAGATGTGCTGCTTAAATCGCTTCCCTGGGGGTATAGACAGTTCGAGCCCCTCAAAATATAAACTTAGCTTTTGTAAACTTTCATTTTTTTCGAAATTTCCACCAGGTCTGAAGGATGATTCTGCATTCTGTGAAAAGGTGGAGACGGATCTTGAAGGATCACATGATGACATGAGTGGAGTCCTTCTGTACCCAGGTGTTGCATATCCTAAGATCTCTTGCAGTGCTGACAGGCCAACTTCTGCTTTTGATCATTCTTCTGAAGATCGAAGCTAATCCCCTGTTGCAAAAGGCCCACAATCCTGGGCACCTAGAGCACCCCTACCTGCCTGCTGGAACCTGCGATCTTCGTTTTGCTCTGAAAGCCTTAAAACTATCCTCGCTTTTTGATAGACAGTGTCAATGTGCCTGAAGGATTTATATATGTGTTTCCCTCCCGGAGGCGGACGATGTCTACCTGCGTGCACATGCACCCTATTATGAAAAATTTCAAGAAATGCTATTTTAAAGTTTCAGAAAAATTTAAAGAATGCAAGCATGTATATCCTATATTGACACTTATTTATGTAGATTTTGGCATAAAAAGAACCATATGTGACCTACACATAAATGTGAAAAGAAAATTTTCTATTTCCGTGAACAGTACACAGCTGATCATTATAGTATCATTCGAACATTTTGTCATTTCGTGTAGGCCACATACAATCGTATTTTTCTACAAAAACTAGAACCAAATATCAACAGAATATGTACATGAAAAAAATATTTTAATTTTTTTTTATATTTTTAAATAGCATTTTTTAATATTGAAGAAAACGGGTGCACGTCCACCTGGGTTCATCCTGATATTTTCCTTTCCCTCCCAGCTTTATCTCACTTAGTCTAGTGATCTGGCTGTGGCCTTAAAATTCCTGAACATGTTTTACATGCTGCGTTAAACACTCGTTTGAGACCTGCTTTTGCTCAGTTTCATTATTTTGTCAATGGAACCGGGGATGCGATCCTTCCTTAGCCAAAGAGAAAAGCCGGAACTGCCCTTTTAAATCAACGGTGGGTTTTTATTGGTACTCCCTTGCTTACAGATGGAGTACAGGGTAATGTAAAAATCCTCTGTACAGTCACATGATAGGTTAGGAAACCTTCAGCTTGAAGCAAAGATAGGATAGATGCTGTCGAAAACTCAGAATTTCAATGCCTTATTAGTCATTGGGACTTGGGAGTAGCAAACGACATGTATTCACCCGGTGCGTAGAAAAAGAGATTAAATTGCCCTGAGCTTAATTTGGGCCCCATGCATCGGATGCAACAGTTTCCTGTTATCCACTGCGTGTGTGTATGACTGTGCGAGCTCGAACTCAAAATGTTGAAGGATCATGCACAACGCCATCTTGGCCTCAAGCAACGCGAACTGCTGTCCAATACAGATCCGTGGCCCCCAACCAAATGGTAGGAAGGCACCAGGATTCTTGGACGCCTTGGAGATCCCATCGGCAAACCTCTCCGGCTTGAACTCGTACACGTCGTCTCCCCATATGTCTGGATCGTGGTGCATTAACAGTACGGGAAGCTCGATAAGCACACCGGCGGGGTATGTGATGCCTCCGATATCCATCTCCTTGTATGTTTTTCGGATGAAGGCGACAGCCGGTGGGTACAGCCGGAGTACCTCATAAAGAATCATGGTCACCTGTAAGGTAGATTTGTAAGATGTTAGATACCCAACTGGATATTTCCTTGTTACAAGGGAATCAAGTAGTACTAAATAAAACAATTCTCACCGTTTTAAGTTGGCTAAAACCTTCATACACAAGTTTGTTCTTTCCAAATAGGCCAAGAACCTCCTCCCTTGCACGGTCCTGCCACTCCGGATGCATACTTAATACGATCATTGTCCATGTGAGCAATATCGATGTTGTTTCTGTTCCTGCAAAATAGAACAGCTTGCATTCCTCCACGATCTCCTTAATGGTCATTCCAGTGATGGATTGGCCATTCTCATCTATGTCTCTCATGTTCGACTCAAGCATCAAGCCCAGCAAGTCATCTTTTGTATTTTCTCCTTCTTGCATAGCTTGCATTCTCTTGCCAATTAGGCTGAGTAGAATGGATTCGATTTCGTTATTAATCGCTTTCATCCTTCTGTTGTTTTTCGTGGGCAACGACCTGAAAATTAGTACCCCGGTTAGTTACTAGAAGCACACACACAGATTAAGTGTACTGAATTAATGGAGTTTAACTAGTAATATGTGGTGAGTGGTGACTCACAAGTAACCGGGAATGACAATCTTCTTAATCCTAGCCAGGAGGCGCTCAGCTTGCTCGGACTGCAGCTGGAAAATCCTGGTACCTTCAAGGTAGTTACTGCCAAACGCGGTGCGAGAAATGACATCTCCAGTGAGTCTTTGGAGCTCTGGACAGACATCCACCTCACAGGTACCATCAGAACCAAGGGATTGTACCCATTTACTGACAAGCTCTTCACAGCATGTTGAAAACGCTGGCAGCATGAGCTGCAAATCAAATGACACAATTGGCGGGTGAACCAAATGTTTCAAAAAATCACACGCACAATTCCAGATTTCCAGTAAATAATTCACTGTCCTGTGATTGAAGCACTACATCTGAAAAAATTGCAGGGATTACCTTGAGCTTCTCGAGTTGGAACGCGGGGTTGAGGATCCGCCTATGCATGACCCATTTCTCGCCCTCGTATGTCGCCAGGCCTCCGGCGAGCAGCCTGGACAATGCTGGGAACTGGAGCTTCTCGAAGTGGCCGAACTTGTTGGACATCACCTCCTTGGTTAGATCAGGGTCACTGATGGTCACCTTGAGGTACGGTCCGTACCAAGATATGCACACCTTGCCGTGCTCTCTGACAATGTCGTGGAGGAGCGGCGCGACGTGGGGGGCAATGTCGTGGCAACGCAGTGGAATCGACCTTGACCGCGCCTCCTTGTTCCGCCGCTCGTAGTCGTTGACATCGCCGATGAGGAAGCGGTAAGACGTGCCGCGGAGACCCTGGGCGCGCAAGGCCCGCTCCAGCCGCCGTGGTTGCCACCACAGCCGGTCTAGCAGCCGGGCAGCCTGCCACAGAAGCACACAACCCAGGGTGCCGAATACCAAGCTCCATGGCATTGAAGCTGGACTCATCATCTCTCTAAGAACCATGGCCATTTCCTCTTGTGAAGTAGGGCGGAGAATGGTTCAGTGGCTGTGCAAACTGAAAAGGGGGCTGATAAGTGGATTAAGTGAGTATGGCCGAGATGATTACGATATATAGAGAAACCACTGAGTATGGTCCATGCCTCGCTCCTAAGGAACTTGGTAGAGAAGAAATTGAGACGGCGATCTGATTGGTCAGGTGAGCTGGGATGATCTGATTAGTCAAATTATGGCCGATGACACGGCATGGGCACTTAAGGGGGGCAGAACCACCGGTCAAAGGCCTTGCTAAGACAAGGATGATGGCACCAGATGTATAATAAGCTAACTAATACTGGAACATTTACTTTATGAAAAAGTAATACTGCAACATTAAGAAACAAAATCAAAATAGGCTTTGCGCCCTCTGTATTTCCTTTTTGATCTATTTTCCATTTCTTCCGTCTCCTTTTTATTCCCCTTTCCCGTTGTATACTAGCTGTACATTTCTGGTACCTGCTTGATAGAAAATGGCAGCAATTGCTTGGTCTTTCGGAGCAAATATGAACAAAGAAACTGAACCTAATTATGTTAGTTAGGAGACTAAGATATTCTATACTACTACTTGCCAGCCAAAGCAACAGATCAGCCAAATCAGCAGAGCCCTTGTGATTGAAGCCGACGCATTTTCACGTGTCTTATCAGAAAAATAAATACTTCAATCCATATTATTTGCCTCTAATATAGATGTATCTAGACATATTTTAGTTCTAGGTAGAACCATATTTAGTTCGAGAGTTTTTTCTCAAAAAAAAAAATTAGTTCTAGAGTACTTATAACTTTTTTCTGCATCCTCTGCCTATAATTCTTTGTTCGTTGGTCCCATTCCCTATGCTGTCCTAGATGATGTATACGCCCAAATGCAGGATTCACTCTTGGCTAGTTCTTCAAAGCAGAGTCTGCAGTCTTCAGACAACTTGGCGAAAGGGGGCTAGCCTCATGACCCGGTGTCCCGGTGTGCAGCCTTTGCACTATGGAGCAGGAACCGGAGTGCACCTATTTTCTACTTGCTCCTAGTCCTACAGCACCCTTGTTTGGAATGATCTGCTTGTTCGTACCAACCTGCCGATCAATCTTGCACCATCCAGCAACTTGTCATGGCTGCAAGACTGGTAGGATAATGCATCAGTTGTTCTGCCCACACAAAGCAGAACCAAAATGGCAATCTATCGCCCTTATAACCTGGTGAAAGCTCTGGAAAGAGAGGAACAATCGAATCTTCAACAATAAATCTAGGCCAGTAGCTGAACTGGTTGACAAGATTCTTGCTGAGCTAACGGTCTGGCTGAATGCTGTGGAGTCCTAAAGGAGTTGTGGCCATCAGGAGAGTGATTCAAGCAAGTGTTCATGCTGAAAACGGCGATCTCCTCCCATACCCTGTATCTTTATTTCTTTCTTTCCTTTGATGATTTGTAATTAATCCTACTTATGCACTCTTACCGGCAATTGTCGCGGCCCCTGTTAGTGAATCGAAGAAGCCTTCCTTCAAATTTTTTTTTTGATTGGATTAAACAATGATTTCTATTTTGCGTATTTCCTTGATGTATACAATATTATTATTATTATGTTCCTGAAAGTAGGTAACACAAGTTCGAGCATATGATAATGTGAGATGTGCTTTGAGCCGCCGGATTGCCTCTCATGCCGCAAGTTTGGGTTGCGGTACGAGAAAGGGTACAAGAAGTTCCTCCATGGTCGCGCACTTCATTAGTAACAATAGAGGAATTCATCAGGGAGATCCTACCTCTTCGTATTTGTTTTTATTAGCATCTAGGAGGGAAGGAGGTGCTCATTACGTCCCTTGCTCGGGCTATTTGGAAATACATTCAAAGCTAGAAAATTGTTTCTCTACGAGGGAAGTGTTAGATGTATATATCTGTTTATTGTAGTTTCCCCATATGTTAGGGGGCTTTCTGCATATGTGCACCTGTACATGTACTATATATTGTGGCCTTTGGCCCCCTGGTAATACAACAAGCATATTGCTCTAACATGGTATCAGAGCCGAAATTGGTTCTCTAAATTTCCCGGCCGACGTCGCTTGTCCGTCTTGCCGTTCGTCTGCTTTTCTCTCCGTCGCCCGCTGCTTCTCATCCCCGATCTCCAGGCGCCCGTCTGCTGCTTCGATCCTGCGTGAGGCCCCGACGCCTCGATCTCCAGGACTCCGTCTGCCGGCCGCCTCCGCTTGGCCCGCTCTGCTCGCGATTTCGTCGCCCGACGGCCGCCTCCTCCCGATTCCGTTCGAGTCCCGCGCGTGGCGCGTGGATCCACCCGGGATCCGTCCGCCTGCCTGCCCTCGCGGGAGAAGATTGATCGGGGGCAGATTCTGCCGCTCTGCTCCCCGCGTGGCCGTCTGCCCGTCCGCCCCGACGCCTGGTGTGGCCGCCTGCTCGTCTACTTGCTTGGGCCGCCTGCTCGTCTACTTGCCCGCCCCAGCCGATCTCTCTTGATCCTCTTAGGGGGCTTTCTGCATATGTGCACCTGTACATATACTATATATTGTGGCCTTTGACCCCCTGGTAATACAACAAGCATATTGCTCTAACAGGAAGGAGGTGCTCATTAAGTCTTTTGCTCAAGCTATTCCAACCTTCTCAATGTAACTATGCTAAGGATATTAATTCAGTGCCAGGATATCAATTCAGTGCTAAGGGGATTTTGGTGGGGCAGCATGAATGGGAAACAATGGAAAGTGGCTATCACAATGCCAAAATATAAGGAAGTCCTAGGTTATGAAGATATGAAAATCATTGAGTGCACGAATCAAGATTAAAAGCTTATCGCCCGCCCATGTTTGTTTCACAATTTATTGATAACACCAGAGTCTAGTGGACATCAGACCTGTTTGACCAACATCTGCTACATATGGACATCGACTTCATTACATCCATTCCATTGATTATATCCAATCACGATGACACCTTGGCGTGGAATTTTGAGAAGTCAGATTTGTTCTATATTTGATCTATGTATTTTTGATAAACGGAATATATAATATCAAGATGATGCCAATTACATACAGCCTCTGCAGCATATGTAGTTGTTCTATGTATATGCTATTGGTAACGACTAAGAGAACTCGCGAGAATTGGCTAGAATGCAGACCAGCTAGCTTTTCATCAGGTACCAAACAAAAGGCTTGGACCTCGATATTAAAAGGACACGGATGTCGCCTAGACGGGGGGGGGGGGGGGGGGAATAGGCGGTTTCAATTTTTTACGAGATGGGCTTAACAAATGCGGAATAAAACCAGCGTTTACTTTGTCAAACCCAAAGCCTATATACTACTAGCAAATTTGCCCGTGCGTTGCGACGGGTTCACCTCCCCATTTTTAATACACTAAATATAGAATTTATGTAAAAGCATGTTATAATTTTGGAAAAAATGCCTATACAATATTGTGCAATTTAAACGCATATCTAGCCATGTCACCAAATTAAGTTTTGTACATCATTTTCTTTTGACACTGAAACCGCGGGCAAAACCTTCCCGTATGTTGTGAAGCTGTTTGCTAAACTTTAATTGTATTCAAAGAACAACATATGTGAAATGGCACTTCTTATTTAAATACTTTGCTTTAAAACGAATAAATAATCGATATCTACACCATAGTAAAATCAAAACCATGGCCAATAAATGGACAGAGAGTTCCGACAAATCTGGAAGAACGATGAGACTCGTTGGCGGACAAAGAGTTCCCACAAGGTCGGCAAAATGTTGGGACGGAGAAGCAACTTTCTCCGCGCTATGTCGATCATATTGCATCTTTACTCTAGCTATATATGTTCCTTCATTTTGGTGTGTAATGCAATATGTAGATCTTCATGTGCGCTGTGGATGTCAAAAGCAGTTTCATGCTCAGTTTACCATCGCTCTAGTGTGTATGAGCGTATACATATCTGAACATGTTTTACTCCAATGGTTCTGTTCTGCAATTTGTACGGTTAATTTTTCTTAGTGGAGGCTGCATACATGTTGAGACTTGAGAGTTCAGACTGTTCCCACGGTTCAGAGTTGCACGGACCAAAAATTTCCCTATAGCATGATCCCTGCTCTGCTTCCCCTTCCCTAGCCAAAGTCAGGAGGCCTCCGAAGTCAGCAAAAATGCCTACTGTAGCCTTTGACCAGTAAAGTTTCCTTGCCTGATAAAATTTCATTTGCCATGAAGTTTTGAAAACCGAATTATGAAATCCAAATAGGCAGACTCGAAATATTGGATAACCTGAAGGAAGAGCCAGACTCATCTCCTTTGCCATACATCTGTAGTGTGTATGGCCCAAATTTAGTCGCCATAACATCTCTATCCGCTCACGACAATAATGTAAATTACTGAGAGTAGTTTTCACTTTTCAGCAAGGATCAGAGTAGTTTTCAGCGGCCCAGGAGATCTGCCAGACGAAGAATGCAGGTCCATCTGAATCTTGCTATCGCTGCTGAGCAAGGCGTCCCATCTGCTTCGTCATTGCAGAAGTCTTAAAAAACACTGAACCTGTACTCAAGCTGCTCCGGCACGGTGGAATTGACCTCCCGCAGTCCCGCCCCGCCTCCAGGGGAGTGGCCGTCGCATGGTGGAACGCCAGGAAGGAGATGGCGATGGCCGGTACCGGATCGACCAGGCAGAGGAGCGCGAAGACGCGTTCGTACTGGGAACCGCCTAGGCACAAGACGGCGACAAGGATCTACTCCTCGCCGGCCTCGTCCGAAGGGCGTACTCTAGGTAGTCGGCGAAGGTCTGGCGGCAGCCGAGGTGCGTGGCGGCCTGGAGCACGCCAAGGGTACTGTGGACGGGGACGCGAGAGATGAGATGGTGTCCTCGGTGGTGCGGAGAGAGCGACGAAAGGGTAGGGCGGCAGGGATCGGGTCATGGATGGGCACGGGAAGCATCCGCGGGCGAGCAATGCGAAGCTGCCCCCCTCGTCCATGGTGGGGATTATTGGATCGGATTGGGGAAGACGCTGTGCGAACCGTTTCTTAACTGGGCGGTGGCAGGTGCTGTAATTTCGACGAAAATTGTGGGTACTAAAAAACGGACGACGGAAACCCTTTTTGCTTTATTATTAGGAACTAGTTGAATGCCCGTGCGTTGCTACGGTCACTTGAAACTTCTTATCATGCATCTAAATACAAATCACATAAGGAATGTGACATGCGATTGGATCTCGGCCTCCTGCCTCCTGCCAGCGCCGCCGCCGATCGCCTCATCTCTGTGGCCTTTGGGCCATGGAGGCGTGGTGGATCTCGGCCCTCGTTAGTGGGATGGCTCCGCCCCCTATTTTGAGGGCTTTGTTCTTCGTTTTTAGGTTCAAGGTTTGTAGGGGCGGCACTCAGGTGGTGGTGGCGGTGTCTCGCGCAAGAAGATCTCCCCGGCTTCAACCCCATCTCGGCGCTAACGTCGAGAGGCTTGTCGGAGTGGTGTGGTCTTCGAGTATTTTGGCTGGTTGTGGGGATCTTCGGATCGTCAATGATCTTCATCGGCAGTTCTTTCTTCTTCTTCATCTCTGGAACGGATGTGGTCTTTTCGACCCATCCGGCGACTTTCCGTACGTAACCAACAATGTCAGGCCGTCTCAGGGAGGAGCAGCAACGGCGGCACGTCGTGGACACGGTCTGGAGCTTGTAGATGAAGGGCCTCTCAAGGATCTCGTTGTAATTTTTGTTTCTCTTGGGGTGCATTGTACTGTTCTTTGTTTCTTTTAATGCTAGAGTCCTATTCGCAAAAAAACAAATACAAATCACATGGAAATTCATGTGTACAAAAGACATAGCCTCATAGTATTTCAATAACATAAGATGCTACTTTGCTTAAATTGTATTCCAATAGAAATCGACCAACTAATTATATCTAATAGTTAGTTGTTTAATGTATTAAAAAAAATTTATACCATTCAGTGCTACATCTACGTGTACTCATTCATCTCAAGCTATTGAATAAATCATGAATCCCTTTTTTCAACAGACTTGAACTCTCTTTGAAAATGGCTGCCTCGTAATTTCCATGTGTAAACTTAAACAAACATTAACATAAGTTGTAGCAGTGAATTATAATCCTTGCTCTTCCCCGATATGTGGGTTTTTCTACTAACTTCAGCAGATCAATGACTTGTTTATATTTCTTAGCTTCATTCAACAATAGCATTACATGCTTTCTCTAGCCGCAGCACCAAATTCCCCAAAACTTCTTGACTCTAGGTTCCCGAGGCCCTCATCCAACAAGTGCAAGCATAGATGAAGTCTCTCCATTATATTTTGATGTGCTTTCACTGGCAACGAGGTGCTTATTATAGTCAAGAGTTCATGGTCAAGATAAAATCCTAGGCAGAGGATTATTATTTGATCACGAAAGGTGCAAACGAATATCACCGAAATTTTGATCATGTCAAGAACTAAGAGGTGCACATAAAAATACATATATATTAACATAACTACAGTGTGCCAGTTCCAAGTGCTGAGCCTACACTGAAACACATCTATAAAAAATAGCAATGAATATACAATAAAATAGATAAATACTCCCAATGATGTATTTAACTTTAAGTATTGCATTACAAATATTTTGATGGACAAATAAAAACTAAAGGAGTAGCTTAAAATCTGAATCTGATAACTGTATTTTTGACAAATCGTTTCATCATGACCAATAAATTACAGTGTACCTGAGGAAATATTTTTGGCCCTATCAAAGTTTATTTCGGAGAATCCATACATAACACATTACCTGCAACAAAATTTCAACAAAAAAATAGAATGTCCCTTTCACTTCGGTATCACAATCATTTTGGCGCCCATTTGCATATCTAAATACCCCAAAAGGATATTCAGCTTCATTTGCCGAGAAGGGCTCTAAAAATCATAATTAAACCAAAAAAGATCAACATATCTACGCAACATGGACAAAAAGATCATTCATGGCCTTCTAAAATGCAACAAATCTTAAGATATAGCTCTTAGAAGAATGCAGAAAAATGCAGTATAAGCAATCAGATTATTATACAAATCATCCAATTTGTAGTTATCCTTCTTGGTGAATGGTGAGCGTACTTGTTACCCCAAAAGCTGCATGGTAAATGCATTGGCGACGGGCGTGAAGCAGTAGAGTCATCACCTTGAGGAGAGTTGCAGCAGGCACATCTACAAATTTTTAAAATGAAATATTAAAGATCCTCGCAGTTCTACCAACATCGATGCATTGAACAAATATTTTTGGAACTTGCAATTAATTAGTCTCAATCCAAATTTAACATCCCATCGGGTACTTATTTATTTTTAATCTCAAATTGACACATATCTAGGACTACATCAAACGGGCACTACACAAACCATGGAGAGTATCTAATTCTGAGGAAAAAATTATCTCTGGAACCTGGGAGCTTCCAAGTCCTCTCAACTGCCTAGCTGGGCTTGTAGAGGCGATTTTAGCAGGTTAACAAGCAAAATATGCATTACACAGGGAAACTATGAATATGCATCACCATGAGAAGTTACTTAGTAGCATGTTTTAATATCATCATCACTGTATGGATCTATCAAGTGCTAATTTCACAAGGATAGGTAAGCTGGTAGAATTATATAATTATCATGCATGTCGTGTAATTAACACAGAACACACAAAAGATGCAGATGAAGGAGCTGTAACTGTATGATCTAATATTGTAATAGAGATTAGCATGACAAGCCGATGGAAAATTCATCAAACAAACTTGTCAGTTGTGTGAGCATGTTACGGGGAGAAAAAGCTTAAGAGGGGCAAAATACAAACATGCTTTTCAGATTTGATCTATATACGTTTGAATAATGAAGGAAATCTATTATATAGAATCCTAGGGTTGTACAGTTTGGACAACATCTGTAAACATTGTACTCCATACACTGAACAACATATAACGGGAATCCTTGAAAATGAATCTAAGCCATATGCGCATTAGAAAGTCAAACATCCCAGTTTGATGTCCATGCATAGCAGCGAGATATGACACAGATGATTAAGGTAGAGGTATACAAAATATCGAACCTGAAACCTCGACTCGCCGGAATCGCTTTGATAATGGAGCACGACAGCCAGCCCAGATCGTAGGCGCTAGTCACATGTTGTGAGGATATGGATCAAATCCGTTTGGATCTGGTGGCTGGTTCCTTCCTGCTAGTCCCGATGAATCTTTACTCTAGTATTGGATCCTTATATAAGAAGGAAATGGTATTACTACTTTGGAGTGGCGTTGTTGTCATTGTGTCTGTTGTGTCCATGGCCATCCCTACCAGCGTGGCCTTCCCCGACGTGCCGTTGGACCTGTGTGTGACCAACATGGCCATGTCGATCTGGCGGGTGTAGATGATCTAGCGACATCGTGTTTGGCGCTACCAGCTGAATGCTTGGAAACCATGACCGGCGATATCTGTCCCAGACTCTGAGTAGGTCCAAGACGTTCTCTATTGTGGCACGATGGCCAACACTACAGCCACAAGCATCCGATCGCCAGCATTGCGACCACGAACGACATCACTCCGGCCACATGAACTAGAGCCATGCCTACGAACATCTCCACTCCCGCCAACCTAACCGCGTCCGGCAACACACGATGGCCGCCATCTCCATCACGATGCACAGCTCCAACGGGTGTCACCCTATCACCAGCGTGGTCATCAGAGCTGCCGCCCACCTGCTCCTCTTCCGCACCTCCTGTATCGTCGCCATTTGTGTCAGAAGACGGAAAGAGAACACGCATCCAATTAACCGGGATGGCATATTCTCTAGATTGAAGGGAGCAAGGGGATCACGTCCCAATTTTTTTGCCTTAGAGGATTGCCCCCCATTGTTTGGAGAGACCTGCATTATCAGGAAGGAGGGATCACGTCACGATCTTTCGAGACATATCCGCGATGGAGATCCACGTTAACAGGAAGGATGAGATCATGTCCCGATTTTTTCTTCGTGAGCGGGTGGGATTGATGTCGAGTAGATTGAGGGAGTAATTAATTTGTATTGACTATGGTGATTGGTTATTGATACTGGAGGGGTGACTTACCATGCAAATAGATCGTAGGAAAGGAAAAATTGGAGCGTACAGATGTATATTGAGCCGAGGCTTTGATATCAGATCGAACGGCCAGGATGATCTGAATCTCCTTCACCAAACGCGTTGTACGACCTACGACCAACTCCAATATAATAGTAAAGATATGGTTTACCTATGTGCACCAACAACTTATGCAAGCAATACAAGCAACTATGTGATAGCAAGATATATAACTTCAAGCACGATGGCTCTCACAAAGTAAAGTCGGGTATAGAGATAATCGTGGCACGCGGGAGACGATGATTTATCCCGAAGTTCACACTCTTGCGAGTGCTAATCTCCGTTCGGGAGGTGCGGTGGCTTAGTGCTCCCGAACGTCATAAATGGCCTCACCTTGAGGGTGGTTGCTCAATGCACACCAACACCACAAAGGCCTCGCCCCAAGATGCGGGAGTCACACCACACACCGAGCGCAACGAAGGCGCCTCGCCTTATTCTTCGGTGACCCTTGCCACAAAGGCCTAAGTCACGATTCCACTAAGGGATTTTCTTCGAGGCGGAAACCGGGCCTTACACAAAGATTGGGGCACACATCCACAACTTAATTGGAGGCTCCCAACAAATCGCCACAAAGGCCTCAAAGCCGTCTAGGGTTCCAAGAACCCAAGAGTAACAAGCTCCTCACGTTCACTTCCACGAATCACCGTGGAAATCTCAAACCGATGCACCAAATGCAATGGCAAATCCTTCACTCCCAAATTCCACCAAAGCTACAAAACCTTGTGGGGGGAATAAGAGAGGAAGAACAAAGGAAATACACAAAGAACTCCAAGTTTCTCCAAGATCTAGATCTAGGTGAATCCCTCAAGAAGAGAGGGATTTGATTGGTGAAGATGTAGATCTAAATCTCCTCTATCTTTTCTCTCAAATGGAAGCAAGAATCATTGGATGGAGAGGACGATAGAAAGCTCAAAAAAGGTCAACAATGGAGGCAAAAACGAGCTCAAACGGTTAGAAAACATTGGGGAAGAAGACCCCCTTAAATAGGGCAAGAGAAATCTGTAATTACCGGAACTTTCGGTCATTTGGGATGGTACTACCACCCCCCGGTAGTACAGACCAACTTCCGGGTGAAGTAGGGCACCCCCGGGATGCTCCTGGTATAAATTATGTGAGCAAAAACATCATTTCCGGAACTTGGGCGGAACTTGTCCGGTACTACCACCTCACCGGTAGTACCGACCCTGAAGACCGGAACTTCCGCCCCCGTGAAATGTCCAAATATTCCGGTACGAAAACTTCAAGAATTTTTTCATCCAGACTTCGATTTCGATGATCTGGGGCTCATTGAAATCACAACAACGAGCTCTACAACAATATGCATAGAAACAGCATATTCCAACATGGTAAGATATAAACAAATGAATAAAGGTTTTACCTATCTATAAAATACAAACCGGTAAAACCACCAATATCAAAAACGCAATAGAGAATGCATATGAAATCTGTTTTCAATGAACTAGAGCTTGTCATGGAGATAATACAAGCTCTAAATCCACTCATGGATAAGAACCAAGAAAGATGATGCCAATTATGCAAAGGTTTGAGCTATCTCCGAACGATACGATGAAGTTACTCACATGAGAGCTCCTCTTGATAGTACGACTATTTATCCTATAACCCGATCTCACAACTAACACCACAGGACCGGTAAGAAACAAACCATATCAAGATCCTACCTTTGCCTTGTGAATATTCCACTTGAGGTTGATGAAGACGATCTTGTCCACCTCAAGATGGAACACCTTTTTTGATTACACTTGCTTGTTGAAGAGTTGCAAATTGCTCCCCCATACTCCTACGGGAGAGCCTCTTCTTTGGGCATGTCTTCACATATCCATGATCACCATAAGAATGGCAAACTTCAAGCCTATGATATTTTATAAATGTTTATCTTGAACTTGAACTTGCACTTCATTTTTTCATTCTTCATCATGTTGATGTCCTGAAGATACACACGAGAGGTTACTTAATATTCTTCTCTTCAAGACATATTCTTCATCCATTTCTTCTTATTGCAACCTTGAAGCCAACATATGCTTCAAACATTTCCTATAGACAACTCCTACAAAATATAACTCAATGCAAACATTAGTCCATATTGATTGTCATCAATTACCAAAATCACACATGGGGGCTCCATGCACTTTTAGATGTGGAAGAAAAAAGTTCCGAGTCAAATTCGACTCTTCTTTTGGTGACTATCTCAGCAATATTTGCCAACAGGTGAGCGTTTTCCTAATGATTAACATAAAGACATATAGGTAAATAAATAAAAAGATGGCCACACTTAATTTGTGCACATCACCTTCAATATATAACTTTGTGAAGTATAAAAATATTTATTAATATCTTATTTATCCTCTATGGCAACACAAAGACCACTTAACGTTTTTTTTATATACACTCGATGTCCAAGCCCAAGGAAGCATCAGCTAGCGCCACAATGCCCGGAGGAGATCCCACCACATTAAGAGGTGCTATTTTTATGAATTTCATATTTATAGTTAATCTGAAAAATAATTATTCATGCAACTTAAACAATTTTTTCACATGAGTCAAAAATAGAATGTCTTACATTAAAAAATAATTGTTCAAGTGGTTCAAAATAAATGCCCACGAAGTTAAAAAAAATCATATTCGTAAATTTACCAAAAAATAGAAAAATAATTCAATAGTTGATATTAAACGTCCTAAGCCTTGAGTCAGAGGGAGTATAAATTAAGGGAGTGACTAACTAGCCGCTGTCTGTTTTCCAATTCGTGGACAGACACATTTTTGCCCAATGAACTGTAGCCAGTTGTTCTCAGTTTTTCCTTGAGTTCCCACCACCCGACGCACTCAGTTTCTGAAATGAGCCCTTGGCGCACTCAGTTCCTGAAATGGGCCCGCGAAAAAAATGAGTCCCATCCTAATTTTATGTCAAAGCCTAGAACAAAAAAATAAAAAAGCCCACCCCGATTCCCCATCTGCTTCTTCATCAAGAAACCAGCAACCTCACGCCGTTCGACCCCCCAACCACCCACACCAACTCAAGCGGATCCATGCCTCGCACAGAAAACAAATCGAGAAGGGGTTGAGATCTCTCAAAAAAGAGAAGAGGATAGAGAGGGGAGGTGAAAGAAGATCTAAGATGGAAGACACAAACAAAACGAAAAGCAAGGAAGATCCACTGTATGAAAAACCTGGAGATGATACTCGTTCACAGGTGTGCTCCCTATCTCTGTATTGATATGTTGAAAATGGAACTGTTAGATCAAGAAGTTTTAGAGCATGCCAGTAACAACTTATAATGCACCAAATATTGTCAACAAATTTTAACCCCTGAGTGCTAACCATGAGACAATGTCAAGGTCGAGAAAGAAAAGTACAGAGCAGGAAATGCATATGATCTTTAAACAATCATGACCTGAAACTTGAGGTTGCAGGACATGGACAATGCTTATTGGTGGAAGTAGCATCGGATAGGGATGTGCGTGGACTAGGAGAGCATTGGCTACTGAAAGCAACTGATACAAAGCTAGCCGAAGATGAGCAACTAGGTCAGTAGGTCGGATTGGGTCTCGACATCTAGGAATACAAATGTGAAAATTAATTGAAGACCGAATAAATATTATATAATATCAAACTGAATGACTAAAGAATGAAGAGTTCGTGGAGAACATGAATAAAAAAAAAAAAAAAAAGAGAAAGACTGAGAGAATCATAAATGAAATATTATAACTGATCAAAAGTAGAAAATAAAGACAGAGACTAGAAATGAGATATTATAACTGATGCAAACTAAAATACTAAGTGAAGGTAGTAACTGACCAAATGAAGTGGACAAGAACACACTAGAAGAAACTGAAGTGACAAAGATGAATAGTTCAGACTAAAACTGAAAACTAAGGCTCAAAATGTAACATCTCTTACTGCTTTCTATAACTCAGGTACTAAGTGAAGATAATAACTGACAAAATGAAGTGGACAAGTACACACTAGAAGCATAAATGAGATAAAATGTAGGGAACTGATCAAAAGAAGCAAATGAAGATACTAAGTAAATAAAGATGATAAGCTCAGTGAATAAACTAAGAAACTAATATGATAAACTCAAACTACAGTACATAGAAAATGAAGAAAAGATAATGGCTGAAGTGAACTCTGAAAAATAAACAATGAAGAAAGAGTAACTAGAACTGAACTAAATACTGAACAAATGAAAACATGAAACTGAGCACATTTGAACGGAGAGATAGAGAGCACCGAGAGACTGAGAGAATTAAATGACATGAACATGATATAGTGAAACACTGAACTGCAAGGTCAGGAATTAAGATGACTGAATAACTAATATGAAATGAAGAGTGCTGAATAACTAATATGAACATGATAGAGTGAAACTAAGAGACTAACACTGAAAATAAAGATGGAAGCATAAGACTGAGACATGAATAATCAGAGAGAAGAATAACTCAGCAAAAAAAGATTCAAAACTGAGAACAATAATCTGAGAGAACAATAAATGAGACCTGATGACTCTACACTGAGAACAAAGGAGATGACAACAATTATCTGAGAGAAGAATAACTGAGAGACATAAATACGAACGACGAATAATGAAAACTTTGCCAAATTCGACTCTTCTTTTGGTGACTATCTCAGCAATCTTTGCCAACAGGTGAGCGTTTTCCTAATGATTAACATAAAGAGATATAGGTAAATAAATAAAAAGATGGCCACACTTAATTCGTGCACATCACCTTCAATATATAACTTTGTGAAGTATAAAAATATTTATTAATATCTTATTTATCCTCTATGGCAACACAAAGACCACTTAACGTTTTTTTATATACACTCGATGTCCAAGCCCAAGGAAGCATCAGCTAGCACCACAATGCCCGGAGGAGATCCCACCACATTAAGAGGTGCTATTTTTATGAATTTCATATTTATAGTTAATCTGAAAAATAATTATTCATGCAACTAAAACAATTTTTTCACATGAGTCAAAAATAGAATGTCTTACATTAAAAAATAATTGTTCAAGTGGTTCAAAATAAATGCCCACGAAGTTAAAAAAAATCATATTCGTAAATTTACCAAAAAATAGAAAAATAATTCAATAGTTGATATTAAACGTCCTAAGCCTTGAGTCAGAGGGAGTATAAATTAAGGGAGTGACTAACTAGCCGCTGTCTGTTTTCCAATTCGTGGACAGACACATTTTTGCCCAATGAACTGTAGCCAGTTGTTCTCAGTTTTTCCTTGAGTTCCCACCACCCGACGCACTCAGTTTCTGAAATGATCCCTTGGCGCACTCAGTTCCTGAAATGAGCCCGCGAAAAAAATGAGTCCCATCCTAATTTTATGTCAAAGCCTAGAACAAAAAAATAAAAAAGCCCACCCCGATTCCCCATCTGCTTCTTCATCAAGAAACCAGCAACCTCACGCCGTTCGACCCCCCAACCACCCACACCAACTCAAGCGGATCCATGCCTCGCACAGAAAACAAATCGAGAAGGGGTTGAGATCTCTCAAAAAAGAGAAGAGGATAGAGAGGGGAGGTGAAAGAAGATCTAAGATGGAAGACACAAACAAAACGAAAAGCAAGGAAGATCCACTGTATGAAAAACCTGGAGATGATACTCGTTCATAGGTGTGCTCCCTATCTCTGTATTGATATGTTGAAAATGGAACTGTTAGATCAAGAAGTTTTAGAGCATGTCAGTAACAACTTATAATGCACCAAATATTGTCAACAAATTTTAACCCCTGAGTGCTAACCATGAGACAATGTCAAGGTCGAGAAAGAAAAGTACAGAGCAGGAAATGCATATGATCTTTAAACAATCATGACCTGAAACTTGAGGTTGCAGGACATGGACAATGCTTATTGGTGGAAGTAGCATCGGATAGGGATGTGCGTGGACTAGGAGAGCATTGGCTACTGAAAGCAACTGATACAAAGCTAGCTGAAGATGAGCAACTAGGTCAGTAGGTCGGATTGGGTCTCGACATCTAGGAATACAAATGTGAAAATTAATTGAAGACCGAATAAATATTATATAATATCAAACTGAATGACTAAAGAATGAAGAGTTCGTGGAGAACATGAATAAAAAACAAAGAAAAAGAGAAAGACTGAGAGAATCATAAATGGAATATTATAACTGATCAAAAGTAAAAAATAAAGACAGAGACTAGAAATGAGATATTATAACTGATGCAAACTAAAATACTAAGTGAAGATAGTAACTGACCAAATGAAGTGGACAAGAACACACTAGAAGAAACTGAAGTGACAAAGATGAATAGTTCAGACTAAAACTGAAAACTAAGGCTCAAAATGTAACATCTCTTATCGCTTTCTATAACTCAGGTACTAAGTGAAGATAATAACTGACAAAATGAAGTGGACAAGTACACACTAGAAGCATAAATGAGATAAAATGTAGGGAACTGATCAAAAGAAGCAAATGAAGATACTAAGTAAATAAAGATGATAAGCTCAGTGAATAAACTAAGAAACTAATATGATAATCTCAAACTACAGTACATAGAAAATGAAGAAAAGATAATGGCTGAAGTGAACTCGAAAAATAAACAATGAAGAAAGAGTAACTAGAACTGAACTAAATACTGAACAAATGAAAACATGAAACTGAGCACATTTGAACGGAGAGATAGAGAGCACCGAGAGACTGAGAGAATTAAATGACATGAACATGATAGAGTGAAAAACTGAACTGCAAGGTCAGGAATTAAGATGACTGAATAACTAATATGAAATGAAGAGTGCTGAATAACTAATATGAACATGATAGAGTGAAACTAAGAGACTAACACTGAAAATAAAGATGGAAGCATAAGACTGAGACATGAATAATCTGAGAGAAGAATAACTCAGCAAAAAAAGATTCAAAACTGAGAACAATAATCTGAGAGAACAATAAATGAGACCTGATGACTCTACACTGAGAACAAAGGAGATGACAACAATTATCTGAGAGAAGAATAACTGAGAGACATAAATACGAACGACGAATAATGAAAACTGAGTGACTGAAAGATTGAGAAAAAAGGGACCCTCCTCCTTTATCCGGGCTTGGAACCGGCTACCATAATGAATGGTAGGCGGAGTTACCCCCTACCCAAAAAAATAAAAAGAAATGAAATGAACAGAAATATTAGAAGAACGGAATAAAAATCAGAAGCACATTACATAAGAACTGAACAAATTAAAAGAAGGAAAAATTTAAAACTTAGGTAATGAAAGATTAGGTCATTACGGAGTGTATACAGAAAAATAACTACAAATGGTAGTACATATATCATGCTATGAACCATACTCAAAGGTGACTTTCTAGGTTAAGTTATGAACCATACTCAAAGGTGACTTTGCAGGTTAAGTTATAGACCAATTGTTTGTCATTACATGGACCCGAAGGCTAGCCTTCTCCATACATCTCATAAAAAACAGTTATCTACTAGAAAGTGATAACAGTTGCAAAACCCCTAACTGAATTATTCACTGACTTATACATATATACTGAAAAAACACAGTCACCACACCAGCCTAAGGGCCATTCAGAATTTCAGATACATGTAAAGCTCCCTCAGCGGGACAATTCTGAAGGAAGAAACAAGCCAGCAAAAACACCTAGCTGATTCAAGATTTCAAGCTGTGAGCAGACAGTTTAGATTACAAACCATGAATCAAAACTAAACGCAAGTCTAATTAAGATGCTGGCCGATGAAACTGAGACGAATGAATATACACTAGCCCACCGTGCATATACATCAGCTAGCTGTCATTACTTATTTGGTAAATGGACAGACCAATATAAGTGGTGAGGGGCACGACAAGCAGAACTTAGAAAAGTAAGATAAGTGAAATATGAAATGAACCCAAACTAAGGGGAGCTCAAAAGACAAGCATCAAACCATACACGGCTCATCAGATGTGAGCACAAAAAATGGCATGAATCAAAAAATAGAACATAGCTAAAATAATTGGGCTAATCAGGGAGAGTATTTTCATGTGAATTCATGGGAAGAACACAGCTAAAATAATCTCAAATTAACTACAAGAGCAACGTTAAACAGGGCACATGAAACTTGCTAGCTGATAAGTAGGAAACCTGTAAAATGTAGATTAAAACAGTCTAAAGTAAATGTCCCGTCAAAACCCGCAGCTTTCTTTCACGCATCAGATTCTGATGGGCCCCTGAGATTTCCCCACTGCGTCGCCGTCGCTCCATGCGTAGCCTTTCTTTCCTTTTCTTCACACCTAACCCGGCCACGAACCGGCTCTCGCTGTCGGGTCAGGCCCGCGCCTGTCTCCTCCTACCCACGCTAAACCAAACTTTCCTCCAGCCGCTGCCGCGTCGGCGTGGCAGCCTTGCTTAATTAATCACACTGCATCCAAGCCTAATCCCCCAATTATACCACCACCACCACCACTACTACTAATCCACTCTCTCTCCCTCTGCTCGCTCGCTCAGCTTTTGCCTCCTCTTCCCTCCCCGCCGTCGCCGCTGCTTCCCTCCTCGCCCAGCATATAAAAATCGCCCGCCGCGCCACCTCGCACTGACACCGCCGCGCCCCGACGAAATCACGCGCACATTTCACACCGGATGATGGACTTGGGCTGACCGCTGCCTCCCAATCCCAACCTACCCACAGCTAGCTACAGGCAGCAGCAGCGAGGATTCCTAGCCGCCGCCGCCGCCGACCGGAGCTGGATTCGGATCGGGATCCGCAGCGGGAGCTACCGGACGCCGCCACGCCGTGCCCCGCGGGGCTGCTGTCCCGACGGAGAAGAAATGTAAGCCGCAGGTACTTCGAATTCAAGTTCCGTCCGTTGCTTTTTTCAGCGCGAGTAATCGGTTAGTAGAGCGGATGATTGCCTTTTCTTCATTTTTGGATTATGAAGCTGTTCGTCTTGATCGCCTCTAGTCTCCTGATGAGCCGTGTTCCAGCGGTTTTCTCGGCCGGCTTTCCGCTTCGCCAGATCTGAGCGCCGTCGGCACGCGCGATCTCGTCGAGTTCGCTTTCTGCCTCTCTTCGCCAATCAGTTGGGATTGCTATCGCGAGAGTCGCAGCAGATCTGGAGCCTATCCGGCGTCGCATCATCGGCGCAAAGATTCAGCTTCGGTTGGTTGGCGCCGGCACGATTAGATCCGGCCTTGCTCTCCCCCCACCACGCGGCATTAAAAAACAAATTGTTGACGAAAGAGTTGCCATTTTTTCCTTCCCTCGCTGCTCCCGTAGGTGGTTTCTTTTCCTATCTCGGCTCGTGGCCCAGGTTGTACTTGGTACCCTGTGCTGCGCATCATCAGGCATGGGCAGCACAATTCTCCCCATCTGTTGTGTCACCGCGACAGTTATTTCCGCTGCTACCGAATCGATCGGTACAGTTGGAGCGCACGGCTCATCTCAGCCTCTTTTTCTTCTTCTTTTCTTGCTGGCATCCAGTAAACAGCATCAAAGTATCAGAGGCAATTTGGACAAGGTTTTCTTCTCTTCTCTCTCGCCTAACTGAACGTACTTGCTGACCCATTATTGAGCCATGATGGGATTGGTTTATCTCAAGGACCAATAGAATGCACCTTTGCTACAGTTCTAATTTGTCCCCTGTCTGTCCCCAAAATTCCTCATTTTCTTTCGGTTGAGTAGAAATGCGTATGTTTTGCTGCTCCTGTTTACTAGTTTTTGGTTGCTTATTCGCCCCCAGATATGGATGAAAGATTAGCCATCATATTGATCACCAAGTATTGTTCCCCAAGGTCTACTTTTAATACGTACTGGCTAGGAACAAGGGCAACTGGAGAAGGTTTTTTTTCCTCTAGACATGAATGTACTTGCTGAGCCATCATTGAGCCATGATGGATTACTTTATCTGGATTACGAATAGAACGACATTTGATACAGTTTGAATTTGTCCCCTTTCTCCAAACTTCCATCAGTTCATTTAAGCGAGTAGAATGTGCGTGTTTTACTGCTGTTCACTAGTTTGGTCGCATTATATTGGTCAGCAGTTATTGTTCCCAAATGTGTAATTTCAGTCTGTACTGGCTAGGAACTGGTTCAACATTTTCAAGTCATGATGGAGTTGTTTCTATCTTTTGCAGATACTGATTTGCACAGCGATCAGTTGAATTACAGGCTATTCTTGAGAGCTGGATAGTACTGAAAATGGGTATATGGAGCTTCAACAGGAAAGCTCCGATGTCGGGGCTTTGGTCTCGGCACCATCAAGGAACATGTCATCCTCTTCCTCGGCATTTGTTTCTGCAAACCAATCACCTTTCTTCACGCCACGGTCAATGTCTGCTCGTCGCCCGGAGCATGCACTTCCCGAGTACAATAACCCCTCGAGTGGAATTGCGCTAAAAATCAGTGACATTCTCTCTAGTGACCCACTGGTACGGCAGGAGCAGTTACCAGCAGCCAACACTAGGTTATTGCAAGACGATGCCTCTCCTCCTCCAAGCCTTTGCACTTCAAGTAATTTTGGGACTCCTGCAATTGTCTATAACAATCCCAGCTTCATTTCCACCTTCAATGGCCCATACCAAGGTAGTTCGTCAGCAACCAGCACTTGTGATCGTTCAACTCGAAAGGAAAAGCAGAAGAGGCAAGTGTATCGGAAATCTTCGTCCTCTCAACCTACAACATCAGCGGCTTCTGTCAGTAGGCTTCGGATCTATGATGTGTACATAGGATTTCATGGGCGCAAGGCTTCACTGCTGAGGTTCACTAATTGGCTTCGTGCAGAGCTTGAAATTCATGGAATCAGCTGCTTCGCTTCTGACAGGTCTAGGTGTCGGAACTCACACAGCCATGATGCTGTCGAGAGGATAATGAATGCTTCCACCTATGGAGTTGTCATCCTTACAAAGAAGTCATTTGGGAATCCTTATACCATTGAGGAGCTCAGGAACTTCTTTGGAAAGAAAAATCTGATCCCTATATTCTTTGACTTGGGTGCTGCTGATTGCCTTGCCAGAGATATCATCGAGAAGAGGGGAGAGCTGTGGGAGAAACATGGTGGTGAGCTGTGGATGTTATATGGTGGGATTGAGAATGAATGGAGGGAATCAGTTGATGCTCTTTCTAGGGTGGTAGATGTGCAGTTAGAAGCTAATGATACCAATTGGAGATCTTGCATACTGCAAACAGTTATTCTTTTGGCCACAAAATTAGGTAGGCGAGGTGTGGTTGATCGGGTGAATCGGTGGAGAGCGAGGGTGGATAAGGAGGAATTTCCTTTCCCTCGCAATGGTGATTTCGTTGGGAGGAAAAAGGAGCTCTCGCAGTTGGAGCTTATTTTGTTTGGTGATGTCAGCGGGGAAGGGGAAAAGAAATATTTTGAGCTCAAGACAAAGCAAAGAAGAAAAAGCCCTATTAGTGGGTGGTCTGTTAACAATTATGAGGAATTAAATGCAAATGAAATCAAGGGAAAGGAACCAGTTTCGTGGAAGGAGACTGAGGAAGGCATTGAGATGCAGAGGCTGGGCACTCCACTGCAGCATGGCCGACTACCAAGAGTGAAGACTGGAGGGAGGTATGGGAGGAAGAAGAAATCTACGAAGATACTCTATGGAAAGGGCATTGCTTGCATATCAGGGGAATCTGGAATGGGCAAGACAGACTTAGCTTTGGAGTACGCATACAGGTTCTCCCAGAGATATAAGATGATTTTGTGGGTTAGAGGAGAGAGCAGATACATTCGCCATAATTATTTGGCTTTGCGGACTCTTCTGGAATTAGATTTAAGCGTTGATACTCACTTGCATGAGAAAGGAAGTGACCGATGCTTTGAAGAGCAGGAAGAGGAAGCCATTGCCAAGATACGACAAGAACTGATGCGGGACATACCATATTTAGTTATCATTGATAATCTGGAGAGCGAGAAGGACTGGTGGGATAAGAGACTCATAACAGACCTTCTCCCACAATTTGGTGGCGAGACTCACTTCATCATAACAACACGCCTTCCACGTGTGATGAACTTGGAGCCAATGAAGCTTTCTTATTTATCTGGTGCCGAAGCAATGACTTTAATGAAGGGAGGTGTCAAGGAATACCCACTAATGGAAATTGATGCACTCAAGATCATTGAAGAAAAGCTTGGGAGACTCACCCTTGGCCTAGGTATTGTTGGAGCTATACTCTTGGAGCTTCCAATCACTCCAAGTAGGCTTCTGGACACATTGAATCGGCCGTCGCCCGTAAGAGATTTTTCTTGGAATGAGAGGGAAGGTAGCAGCTTGAGAAACAATGAAGTCCTTGTACGACTTCTGGATGTCTGCCTGTCGATATTTGAGCATGCAGATGGTCCTAGGAGTCTGGCAATTCGTATGGTTCAAGTTTGTGGTTGGTTTGCACCATATGCAGTTCCAGTTCATATGTTGGCTCTGGCTGCACATAAAATCCCAAAGAAGCATCGGAGGAGTCCAAGGTGGAGGAAGTGGTGGCGAACACTAACTTGCGGCCTTGCAGCTTCTAGGATGCAGAGATCTGAAGCTGAAGCAGCTGCAATGTTGATGAGGTTTGGAATTGCCAGATGCAGCGCAAAGTCTGAGTATATCCAGTTCCATGATATGATCAGGCTATATGCTCGGAAGCGAGGAGGCACAAGAACAGCTCAAGCTGCGGTCCAATCAGTGTACCTCCGAGGCTCTATCAAACATTCGTCTGAGCACCTGTGGGCTGCCTGCTTCATGGCTTTTGGATTTGGTTCTGATCCTTTCCTGGTAGAACTGAGGCCATCTGAGTTGATGTTCTTTGTGAAGCAGATTGTCGTGCCACTTGCGATAAACACATTCATCACATATTCCCGATGTAATGCCGCATTGGAGCTGCTGCGGCTGTGCACCGATGCATTGGAACGTGCAGCTGAATCCATGCTTTCTCAAGCTGGTAAATGGAGAGAGACATCATTATCCTGCTTTAAGCCAGTTCAGTCAGAGGCCCAGTACACCTATCTTTGGCAGGAGCTGGCTCTTCTGAAAGCTTCTGTATTGGAAACACGGGCGAAGCTGATGCTCAGAGGTGGACAGTATGACACTGGAGATGACCTGATACGGAAGGCCATATTCATCCGCACTTCCATCTGCGGTGAGCAACACCCCGACACGGTTTCGGCTCGAGAAACCCTCAGTAAACTAACAAGGCTTCTTACAAACGTCCACCTTAGTTGATCCATACTAGCTTAGGACTTCACCCACCACCCATATATTATTCTTTTTAGTGTGGCTTTTTTCATAATCGCCGTACAAAATGCCCCCAGAATATCAGATAACAAAGTAAATTTGTCTTCATCATTTCCACCTTTTTTTTTCATTTGTTGCTGAATGTAACCTATGTTATTCGATTCCTATTAGGTCTCTCTTCAGGGTTGTATCAATATATGTTGGCTTTGCAGTCAGCTGCTGTAGTGCTCTTAACTAGGACATTGTACTTGCAAATGCATGCACATAGGATTTTGAATTGTAAGTTCCGTCCTGTCACATGATAAGATGTCATGATTTTGTTCGACGAAACTGCCATCTGGTAGAGAATCAGCTCTGATGAGAAATGCTGTCGAATTGACGCATGAACTGTGCATTTGCCGTGTCGAACATTGTTGCTGTGATGCTTCTGAGCTTGCTTTGCATAGTTGTATGCTACCACTAGAATTAGGTAGAAGAACATGTGGCCCTTGTACTTGCATCATGCTGTTGTCCACGAGCCCATGTTCCCTCTCTCATCAATGAATATATATAACACATCTTATTTGTCCCATATCGATGTTCGCTTTTTTAGTACTGTACTTGCCCAACTTGTTGAAGGATATTAAACAATATATCAATATTTTTGTTTTAATGCTATAGGGTAATAACATCCAAGCGTGGAGCTCTAGCTGGCATTTTTTGCTAATATATGAAACGAGAAACCAAAACTAAACGAACGTTTTTTTTTTTCATGTGGACGTATTCATTCATTTGTCATACATCTGTTCTAACGCTGCAAAGTTGTATGCTGTCATCATGCATTAGAGCATCTCCAGTCGCGTCCCCCAAACCGCGCCGGATTGAGCGTTTGGGGGACGTGTTTCGTTCGTGCCGCGTTTGGGGGACGTCGCTCCCCAGCCGCGTCCCCCAAACGCCGCCCCCAAACATTTAAAATAATTTTTCTGGCATTTTTATTTCAATTTCCACAAACTAATACATAATTTGGAACGTGGTTTACACGAAAACACAGTTTGGAACATGGTTTTCCACAAACTAATACATAGTTTGAACCATGGTGGACACAAATATAAAATATTGCAAAGAAACTAAACCTAACTAGGCCGTGCATCGAAGGTTTCGTGTGTTCGCTGCTAAGAAAGAACACTCGAGGGCACACCCGATCACCTAAACTGGAAAATCCAGCGGGAGGATGGTGCCCTTGTTGGTTCTACCGATGAGGCGAACAGGCGAAACCTCCGTGCACGTATTCGCTGCGAAGAAACAACACTCATTCGGTCGTCCTCCTCGTCGGTGCTGTCGTCGTCCCTGTCGACGTGGTAGTCCCGGAGGCAGCGCCTCTCGTCGAAGACCTTGACGCTCATGTCCCTGTTGCCGAAGTAGGAGAACACGAGGATGAAGCCGGCCTCGAGGCCGCGGTGGCGCGCGAACTTCTCCCGGCCGATGTTGAGGTACATCTTGCCGCGCGCGTCGTAGATCGCCTTGACGATCCACCGGCGGTAGCCGCACGAATGCTCCCGCGGATGCATCGTGCGCGGGCGTACGCCGCCGACGTACTCGGCGAAGGAGTCCGGCAGCCTCCGGATGCCGCGCGGGTCGCCCTTGAGGACGTGGACGAACTCGAACGGGACGTCCGGCTCCACGTCCATCTCCGACGATGAAGACGACGGCGTGGGAGGCGACGGCGGCGTTCGAGCTGTGCCGCGGCCACGACCACGACCACGACCACGGCCGCGGCCGCGAGGTCGGCCTCCGCCTCTACCGGACATAGCGTCGAGTCTTGTTGAGAGATGGTGGCGGCTAGGGTTTGGGAGAGAGGCGCTAGGGTTTGTGTGTGAGAGGGACGATGAGAGGCGCCCCTTTTATAGGCCGGAGGGAGGCGGAGGAGCGGTGGCGCTCATTAACGCCGGCACGCGAGCTAGGCGCGACGGGACGCGTCGGCTGCGCCCTCTGCGGGAGCTGCACCGTCGGCTGCGCGCCAATAACTTCCGTCGCGAGGTAGGCGACGGTTAGGTTTAAATTAAGCGTGCCGCCGACGCGTCGGCCCCGCCACTCCCGCCTCGCTTTCGTTGTGTCCGGCGTCCCGGTGCGTCCCCTGTGGGACGGGGACGGGCTCGGGGCGCCGGACACCATATAGGGGCGCGCCGGACAAAAAAAGGCTTTGGGGGACGCGGCTGGAACGCTTTTTTTTGTCCGGCGCGTCCCAAATCGTTTTGGGGGACGCGACTGGAGATGCTCTTGG
>NC_061513.1:221136494-221170158 GCF_022539505.1 Lolium rigidum | reverse complement strand
CATGGCTATAGGTCAACGGTCGATTTATACCACCGATTTGGCTAAACAAATCACGTGGAAGTATAAGCATTTTATCATTTTATTTCATTTTCGTAAAATGAGGTTAAACCCCCGACTTCTTCCGCAGCAACATCTTCAAAAAGGGATCTAAAAAATCTTCAGAAAGGTATGCCCCCATCTTCACCACGAACACCACAAACAATTTAAAGCAACGAGCATGGTTGGCCTAGCCGCATATCATGGCAGGAGGATGAGATAGATAATTAGGGTTAGTTGGAAGGTGGTGGTATAGCGGAGGAGGAGCTCTTCGCAGGATGGAGTGGTGAGATATCACATGAGCGTACTAGCTACGGGCTGCATGGGTGGGCGGAGGTTAGCGATTTAATTAGAGGCGTCAGACTTTTCGAAGTTGGGTAAGAAGAAAGGGTAGGGGTGGCATAGGTTTTGTCAAAATCGACCGCGTCGAGCCAATTGAGCGGGGGGGCGTCACTTAGCTCCCCCCTCACACACAAACAAATATACCGGAGGTTCATCCATCATGACATCACCATGACAACATTTCCAATGCTCCTACAAATGTGGAAGATGCAAAGATTTGTACTTTTGAATTATAATTTGCGGAAAATTAAATGATAAGTAAAGTAAAATACTAGTAAATTAAATTGTAAGTAATTTAAATGTTTTTCAGAGAAAGGCTAATCCTCTCTTCAACAAGAGGACAAGCTTAGGTGTGCTCTTATAGGAGAGAAGCATTCCCAATGGTGCAGATTTCATGGCATAAGGATTGCTAGAAAAGCATGGTAAATATTTTATCACTTTTTATTCTCTTTGGAGGGATCTCTAATGATTGGCCCTAAGTCATTTACATGAGCCAACTAGGGATTCATTAGGACATAAATGTCCAACCATTGCCTTAAGTTTTAAGATCCCCAACCATATAAATCTCCTAATGCAACTCTAATGATCTAGACAAGGTTTCTATCATCTTGTGACATCCATACTCTTTTTATTACACTAAGGTGCAACCCTATGAGCCATAGAACTAACACATGTTAGACGTACTATATAGAAGTCATAGCCAATCCATCTTATCCCCTTAGGGACATGGGGAACTACTCACAACGGTCATGGCAATGATCAATAGCATATGGTATACAACACAATCTGAAATAATAACTTATCAACCAAACAACAATAGTGTCAACAACAAGCATGCACACAACACTAGAAACTTACTTAGGGTTCCGATCTATCACAAACTATGAGGGGAGTGAAGTGAATCTTTGAGATGGAGTTGGTGCTGATGTTGGGGATGATGGAGATGATGATGGAGAGATTTCCCCTACGCCAAGGAGCAATTGGTGGTGACGATGGTTTCGATTTCACCACGACGGAGGTCGCGGAGCAGCAGGATCCGCCCTCTCCCGGAGAAAGAGAAGACTTCCTCCTCTGCCTCTGTAAATCTCGGGAACATTATGGCGCAATTTTTTGCGATACGGAGCTTCCCATAAAAAGATGGAGGCGAGGCAATGCATGAGGGCCAGATGGGCCACCATGGTCCTTATTGTGGGCCTCGTGGCCCTCCCCGTTGGTTTTCTTTGTTGGTGGTCTTCTCTCCAATGAAAAAACTTCCGTCATATTTATCCTCGATTTAATTGAGTCCCTAAGGTCATTGGAACCTAAAAAAAATACAAAATAGGGGTTTATCATCCCCCCAGAAATTAAACACCAAAATAAGAGACTTTGTAAGAAAATCCCATAGATTATCCAATGAAAATAATGCAATGTCAATGCAAATAACAACATAAACGATCCCTATATGATGCAAATAGGATGATATAAAATGCATGTGTCCGCATCTAGGGGAGAGCCTCATCCCGTTGTGGCCAGAACCGGCGATGGCGTCGCTCTTGTACATTGTTATCTTGCAGATGGCATTATGAAGGTGTTGCAATCCTTCCTTCACCGGATGCAACTCTCTGGGAAATCCTAGATCAGATCGAATGATGGTTGTTGTTTTGGGTCGCCTCCCTCCTGAAGGCATTGTCTTTTGAGTCGAGCATTGGGAGGACTAGTGGAAGATGGTAGCGGTCCTTGTCAATATTTGTGTGGAGAAGCCAACATGGATTACCAATGTCGGGGTCGCCGCAAGGTTGAGGTAGTTGGGGTAGTCAGCTCTCCGGTGTTTCTGCTTGATTTCAAGTTGGTTTATGTGAAGTCAGAGTTGAGGCGATGGAGTTCAGATGTTGATGGGGGTGGTTACGATGACATGTGAGGGTGGTCCGTTCGGTAATCTTCCACAGCATCCTAGCACATTTCTCTTTCGTAGCTCATCCCCATATTCGAAATTGCATTGTCATTGTGGCATCCGATCGATTGATTGGCATTGATCTTCATTTGGTTTATTGTGACATTTGAGGTGTGGGCTTCGTTGGTACTCACTTGCGGTTCAGCCAAAATAGCTTGCTCGGGGAGAAGTGATGACGATGACAATAACGTCGAACGTGCAACCACTACTATGTTTTCTTTTTAGTCGCGTTCATGATGATATTTCGGGTGCGTGATCACCGGGTTGTGATAGCTTTCGCTTGGTATTCCGCTAATTTATTGGGCATCTATGTTTTTCTTAATTAATGAAATGAAAAATCTTTGGCCTTACCTTCATAATAAAATAAAAGGTAGTAGCGTGTTTCAATATATTGGTAAGCATTTAAATTCCAGCGAATTGATATGAAAATATTTATGATCATTTTTATCTCCAACGGAAATGGGATACTATGTCATTCTATTGGGCATGCATGGATTAAAACAATATCACGCGTGTTGGAGAAAAGGTGAATCTTCAGAAAATTGAAGTTCGTCAAACGAAAATTGAACTGTTGGCGCTATTGAGCGCCCTGCGAACTGCGAAGCTCATTCAGTCGTGCAAACTCCCGCGTTCCCCTCGAAACGCTTGACCAAATCAAGCAGGTTAGCAAGCGACGACCCGCCCTCCTGCACGGCCGCCCTCGCCTTCTCCGACAGTGCCAGTGCCTTCCTCCTCCTCTCCTCCCCCTCACCTCCTCCATCCATGATGCTCCTCACCGCCTCCTCCACCACCTCTCTCCCCACCACGATCTCCTTCTCCACCAACTGCCACACCACCGGCTCCTTGACCCCGATGCTGACGCCGATCCCGAGCACCTCCACGGCCAGCTTCTCGTTCCAGAACTGGTCCGAGAAGTGAGGCCACGTCACCAGCGGCAGCCCGGCCGCGATCGCCTCCAGCGTGGAGTTCCACCCGCAGTGCGTCACGAAGCCGCCCACCGCCGCGTGGTTCAGGATCAGCACCTGCGGCGCCCACCCTCTGATCAGCATGCCGCGCCCGGCGACGCGCTCCTCGAGCCCCCCGAGGAACAAGCGCACCTCATCGCCGTAGTATCCAGGGTTCTTCAGGACCCAGACGAACGGGTTGCCCGACGCCTCCAGCCCGAGCCCGAGCTCCACCAACTGCTTCGGGTCCGCGTGCACGATGCTTCCGAAGCTCACGTACACGACGGTGTTGGCCTCCTTGCCGTCCAGCCACCGGACGCACTCGTCGGCAGCAACGGCGGTGGTGGTGTTCCCTCTCGCCGCCAGCGTGGCGGCGTGCCGGTGGTACAGCGAGACAGGGCCGATGGTCCACACCTTCATCTTCCTGGCGGCCACGTACCCGGCGACGTACTCTGGCTCCATCTCCAGGAAGGAGTTCATGACGACGCCGTCGGCCTGGGCATGCGCGCGCTCGACGCCGTCGGCTAGGTGGTCGAACCCAGGAGAACGGAAGAACCCAGGGGCCTGGGCCCTCGTCACCTCGATCCTCCTCTCCACGCCCGGCACGACCACCGGCTCGTTGTCGTCGGTTACGCCGTCGTACGTGTTGAACCTCTCCAGGTTGTGCTGGCACAGGAGGCAGAAGGCGCACATGCTGAAGAAGCTGAGCCGCGGGACATGGAGGTTCGCGGCGACACTCACGGTCCACGCGTGGCAGAAGTCGGACACGATGCACGTCGGGTACGGCGGGTGAGCGCGGAGGTGGCGCTCGAGCGGCGCCGCGAGGAGCTCCAGCGCGCTGAAGTAGTTCGCGTGGAGTTCCGCCGGTATCTTGTCGACGTCGTCGGCTCCGTCGGGCAGGCCCACGGCGGCGCAGTCGAGCGGGAGCTCCACGAGCCGGATCGGCAGGCCGGACTGCCTGGCGAAGTCGATCGTCGGGAGGATGCGCGCCGCGTTGTACGGTGTGGCCACGACGCTGGCGAGCGCGCCGTGGGTGGCCAGCAGCAGCGCGGTGTCCACCGCCGGGATCAGGTGCCCCTGGTACATCAGAGGGACAAACACGAAGTGCGCCTTGGCAGCGCTGCCGATGCCATCGTTCCCCCGGCCGTCTGGTGCCATCCTCTCCAGGCCAGACTGGTACGAGGTAGGGAGGCACTGATGCTTGTGGCGATGTCTTGCTAGTTGCTACCCTGCTGTCTTAAAAGAAGACTGTGTTTGAATGCGACGAATGCCTGCGGCCATCCTGGCCAGCGCCGGCATGCATGGTACCTGCAGCAGATGCCGAGGTAGACGGCGTCTTTATAAAATTTTGGTTGTTGCGTTTGTCGATTGTGTGTCGAGGCTAGCAGCTACGGAGTAGAAGCAGGGAGAGTGACTGCGAGCTTGTCACTACTCACTACTGACGTTATATATGGCGCATCAGGGTTCAGTCTATCCGACAGGTGTGCGTTATACCAAGCAACATTCCATGAGTTGCATAAACTACAGGTTTGCCTCAGATACTATTAAGCATTTAAGCATGTATGATGACAGTGCATCTTGGTGGTGATTTCTTAGATAGTAATCTGTTTCTAAGATTGTTGCTACCATTGTCTTAGGCTGAAGAAGAAAAAATGATGCACAAACTGTATGAGCTTATGTCTACAGAAGGTCTTCTTCCCAAGGTACAACCTACATGCAGATTAGGAAGGCTACTCTGCTGGTGTGTTGTAAGTTCAGAACGGTCCCGCTGGGCCGATGAGCTTATGTGTACACAAGTGCTTCTTTCCAAGGTGCATTGCTCATGGGTCACCTACATGCACTTAGGAAGGGTACTCCCCTGGGCCCTGGCGTTGTGAGTTCACAACGCTCCGTTGAGCTTAGAAATCATTTGTTATAGTAGTACCATTAAACAAGTTGTTGTTTCTTATGTACCCGCCGCCTGAGGAACGAACCGTTTCCTCCCGAGTCGCTCCTCTCTCGAGCGACTCTGGGGGACCCCACCGCCGCCGCCTACAACGCCGCCCTCCGCCGCCTTCCTGGCCGTCGCTGCTGCCCTCTCCGGTAGCGGTGGCGGCACCCACCCGATGGTGGGCAGGGGAGACGCACCCTGGAGGTCTCTCATGGGAGGAGGTGGGAGATCGGTTCGGGGCGCAGGGCGGCGCGGCTGCCCCATGGCCGGCGCTTGAGGTCTCCGGCGGGATGCGTCGAGGAGGAAGGGTGAGGCGCCTGTGGCGGCGCCCTGACCCGCGAGATCTGGTGGATGACTGCGGCCCGATTCAGTGATTGTGGGGTTAGTCCGGTCCTGCACTGGATCCCCTTTTCTTCCTCTTCCGCCTTTCTTTGCATCGGAGTTGACCAGCGTTGTGGAGACCTGCTGGTCTTGCGAATAATGGCGGCGGTCCTTGGATTTCTTCTCGCGCCAAGATGCAGATCTGCCGGTGCCTATCCTCATCAATCTGTCGGATGTGTCGTGTTCCGGAAGGCTCCGCCGGCGCTCCATTGGGCGATTCAAGCCTGGAGGTTGCCCGATCGGGTGGAATTCGGTCGAGCGCATCCATGTTTTTTACTCTGGCCGTTTGGTTTCAGAGGGAGCGTTTCGAAGCTCTGCTGGCGGTTATTATCATGGAGCACGTTTTCGTTCCGTGGTGCTGGCGGAGAATGACATGGAAGCCGAGATCTGTGGTCTTGCAATGGTGACTCGAGTCTGGGTGGCGAGGAGGAATTGGCTTCGTGATCGGTGTCTTTGGAGCAGCGGCATGCGAGTGGGGGCGACTGCACATGAGAAGTTTAAAATCTTACCTTTCAGGATGAAAATCCAAGGTCTGGCCTTAATTGGTTGTGCCTGGCAATGTCCTTGTTGAAGACATTGTTTTGAGAGTGAGGATTTTCTTCAGGGTGAAAACCTAAGATCTATGATCGGGCAATCCATTTCTTGAAACAGCAACACTGACACCACCAAGACTACACCAGGAGATCAGCTTCTTCATAAGTGACGCCTTCAAGAAGGAAACAGTGCACAAACTATGTCGTCACCCGAACATAGATCTTAGGTTTTCACCCTGAAGAAAGTCCTCACTCTCAAAACAATGCCTTCAACAAGAACATTGCCAGACACAACCAATTAAGGCCAGATCTTGGATTTTCACCCTAAAAGATAATACTCTTAACTTCTCATGTGCAGTTGCCCCACATACAAGTCGTTGTTTCAAGTCACGAAATACCAAGCCAATTCCACATCACCACCAAGATCCGACCATCATTGCTATTCCACCGATCCCGGTTTTCATGACCTTCTTCGCCATCACCATGAAAGGAAAACGAGCTCCATGATATTAACAGCCAGCAGAGCTTCGAAGCGCTCCCTCTGAAACCAAACGGTCAGATTAAAAACATGGGTGCGCACGAGCGAAACCACCCAATCCAGCAATCTTCAGGCATTATTCACACAATGGATTTCGCTGGCAGGGTCTTCCGGAACACGACAATCCATCTAGACTGATGGAACAAGCATCCGATATAGATCTTCAACTTGGTGCGAGAAGAATCCGAGGACCCCCGCCTTTATTCAGATCGCACCCCAACGGCACCGACCATCTCGGGTCGGCCGGGGTAATGCCGGAGACGCTAGGCGAAGACAAACCCTCGCCTGAGCAGCGCCGTGCAGTCCAGCTGCCGGCCCTCCACCGTTGACAGCCAAGATCGTGGAGAGGCATGCTGCCCTGGCCAGATGCGCCGCCCAAGGGAACTCAGCAGCAGCACGCGTCCAGCAGGACACCGCGCCGCCGCGTAGATCCCCTTCCAGGCGCGAACGCGATAGCCATGGCCCGCCAGCCCCGACGGGGCACAGAGCGAGCCTTCGCTGCACCGCTGCTGCTCGGGAGCCGCCAACCGTCCGTCGATCCCCAGCTGCGCCCACCGCCCCCCGCCTCCTCCAGGCCGCCCGGAGCTGGGACGTCTCCGCCCAGACCGCCTCGCGTACGCCCGCCCGCGAGGAAGGAAAATGCCTGCCGCCACCTTCCTTGGGGCGCGCCATGGCTTTGCCGGCGGCCCCTCCGGCGGCGGCGATGCAGGGGAGGAAGGGGACGAGGCCCTAGTCCCCGGCGGCTAGGGTTTCCCCCGACCGCAAAGATACTAGCTACTCCCTCCAATCCATTATAAGTTTCAAGATTATAGCGAACATTGCGCGGCGGCACCTCGACACCTCGCGCCGACCTGATCGTGTGATGACTCACTTAAGCCCTCTGCTTATGGCGTGTCTAAGTAGTCAGTTAATCTATTTTCTGAAGAGTGAACGGGTCGTGACCTCTTTAATAGTTCAATATGTAAAATCGAAATCTATCAACGAACCAAACCATTGATCTTGTTCCCCTACGTAATATCGAAGTTTATCAACCATCCAAAGTACGGATCTTGTTTCCCTGAGAATGGATATGAGCAATGGATCACACTATTTAACTAAACATTTTGTTTCCCTCTTTTTTTTTGAACAAGATTTTGTTTCCCTCTTTTTTTTGAACAAGATTTTGTTTCCCTCTTGATCTGGAGTATTTATTTTACTATCAATCTTGATACTGTACTTGACTCCATTGTATTTTACACTGCAAGATTTCTTAAGTATGTATATTTGAAGCTTTATGAATATTACTTTATTTAATTAAATAGAAGTAGTACTAAGAAACGTAACTAAATAATTGACAAATAAATATATTAGTACACACCGAAATGTTCTTTTGAAGTACAATAGAAAGCTTGTAATGTAGAAAAAAAGAAAGGGACAATGATGTTTGCTGAGTGTCCCGGAGGATATGGTGAAAATCCTCCGCCGATGCATGTCACCAAAAAGCGAAATCTGGTTCATCCGATCCTTGTAGCATATATATCCCCAACATTTTATTTCACGGTGGGTCAAAAATGTATAAAAGCAACGCAACATTTTGAAACAATTGTAGCGAAAGGGCGACATTTGCAGCATTCATGAAAACTTTTACATCATTAAGGGTGGGCATCCAAAATCATGGCAACATCTCACTTGTGTGTTTGAAGCAAAACACACACGAGTTAGGAATTTGAAAAAGACTCACACAACATTAAAAAATTCATAGGAGGTAACCTTGTCCCGGAGCACACACTTCATCTGATCAGGCTCACTGCGACAAATTAATACACCTCGCCGAAGCCCCGTCATCGCCAGATCCAGTCAATGTGGACTCACCCCATGGTACTCCATTATTTCCCTTGAGTTTACTAGGTGGAAGCCACCGATTTCGAGTTATAACTTGCGAACACCTCGAGGTCATCAACGGCAACACAACGGGAGGGTGCGGGCTGAAGGGAACGGTGATAGAATACGCCTGGGTTGGACTGCGGAGCATGATCATCGGAGCTTGATGGCGGGAGGTTACCAGACTTGGCTGGTGTTGTCATGTCGATAAGAGAGGGAGGGAGTGTGTGTGTGTGAGAGAGAGAGAGAGAGCGAGATAAAGAGAAAAAAAGGATGAGTGAAATTACCTCAAGGATATCCTATGGGGAAATAATTGACTGTTCCAAAAGGCCCAAATCAACTGATTAAGGTAAGGAAATCCACAAACACAAATACATGTTCACGAGGCAACACACCACATATGTCAGGGTCGGAATGGGCCGACACTAGGCTCATGCCCAATTTGAGAGGCCACAGGCCGACCCACTTCAATAGAAGCTAGCGGCCCTGCTAGTGAGTATCTCGGGTCAACCGGAATTTTAAATTTATACATTTATCGGTTGTACTCACACATGGAACATTCTCTAAAATATATTATAATAGTACAACAAGGTTATTTCCTAAGTGAGGAGATCATGGGCCCATGGTAGGTCGACAAGGTAGGAAGGGGATCACTCGGCAGGAGGCTATAGTCATTCTAGCATTATCAATGAGTAGCCCAGCACCGCACGATAGAGGTCGGTGGAGTGTGAACCACGCCATGATCAAGATATAATCAACATAGGATTGAGCCGATCCATGATTGTAATCGTTTAAACTATCACGTACTTTGAACTTGTTTTAATAAAAAAAACTGTGTGCATCAATTGATGCAGAGGCTGGGGCTATGCTCCCATTTCAAAAAAAAAGGATTGAGCCGAGGATATCTCCAAGGATGATCTTATTTGTAACTGGCTTAAGATAGGATCAATAATGTCGTGGTAGAATCCACTTACCAACATAGCAACCGACTCGACACTTGTAACCCTAAAACTCCTCTATATAAAGGATATGTGGAGCTGCCGAACAACACACACATTATTCTCATAGATCACATGAGATGCTCCATCATCCATCCACCAGCCTCCCTAGGGTTCATCACCGAGCATAGCACAGATAATTCATTCGCCACACAAATGAGTAAGGTGTTGTCGACCACCAGGTCGCCCTCGACGTGGCTTATGAAGAAATACCGTCACAACTGCAAGATGGGTGGAATCTCAAATACAAGTCGTAGAGCGTGACAAAACACGAAAACTGTGAGATGGAATTGGGATTGAGGTGATGAACCTTAGTCTTGTACAAGGCGAGGAGCTTGCGAAAGAAGGAGCTTATCGGTAGAAGAAGCCCTCGAGAATAGAAGGGGGTGAAGAAGACCGCCTCGTCAACCAGTGGAACTGCGCCGCCACCTAGAAGTCTCCCCTCCAATCTACGCTCTTCGAAAGGGAGACGCCTTTTGGCTGCATTTTGTGCTCGAAATAGGTCGGGCCGCGGGAGATGCCCTATGTCTAAGTTACTTTGCATCTCCAATAGCCCGAACTGTTGAAAAATGGTATGCAGCCCAGCCAAGCGGCCCGACGGAAAATGATCAGCATGTTCGCGGGGACGCAAACACGTCCAAATTTAGGGTCGAAATGCATCTGCGCGGACGCGTTTTGTGACCTTGTATTCCTACCCATCCCCGCACGCCACGAACAACGAAACCGAACAATGTTTGCTTGTGTCCCTCGGCCCTTCTATGCAGCCCTAGGGCGACGCCGCCACCCCACCGCCGCGCGACACTACCGTTGTCGACCAGATTTCTCCGTGCCACGCCTCCTCCTCGGTTCAGGATTGGAGCTAGGTTAGTGGAGAGGTCCTGCTCCCGTCGCTCGCGTCCTCTTAGACGCGCATATGCAGGGAGCGCCGCCTAGGACCTATTCAACAAATTACATGTATGATCGAATTCTGTCCAGGGTGACTTGGTATTGAGACACTGTTGGTGCCTCACAGATGGACATCACGCAGTCGCTCGAAAGGCTGCGTAGGGAATGCATTGATAGCTCTCATGACAAAGAGGCCAAGCAGATGTCGCACCTCATGGTTGCTACGGCATCCATCTCCACGAGCACCATCAAAAGAAAATTCTGGTGTGCCAGGGCTCGACGAAGGGCCGCTAGGTCAACATGTAGCGCAACTAAGTCAGCAAACATGCCCACTCTACAAAGATTACTTCCACCTCACAGATCTGGTGTACAAGGAGCACTTCTTTTGGCGCCGGTATCGAATGCCAAGAGACTTCTTCATGGTCATTCTACGGGGCGTCAGAGACTTCGACCCCAACTTCCAATGCATGTCGGATGCTAGTGGTAAGCTAGGCTTCACTTCTTACTAGAAATGCTCTACAACTATTCACATGCTTTCATATGGAATGCCTGGTGATATCTTTGACGAGTACCTGCGAATGAGTGACATCACCTGCAATGAATTGATGTACCAGTTTTGCCAAGCCGTGAATGGGGTGTTCGGCGAACTGTACTTGAGAGCCCCAAGTGTTGAGGACACAAGACGTCTGTTGTTGATCAGTGAGGCTGGAGGGTTCCCGGGCATGATCGGTAGCATCGATTGCATGCATTTCTCAGTGGAAGAACTGTCCATTTGCATGGCAGGGTTATTACAACGATCATGCCGAGGGATGCATTGTTATTCTGGAGGAAGTGGCATGGTAAGATTTGTGCATTTGACACTATTTCTTTGGCATGTCCGGTCCCGACAATGACATCAGTGTGCTCAACTGCTCTCGAGAGTGTTCAACCGGCATATGGATGACACTTCTCCAAAGGTGAGAAATGAGATCAATGACAATGCATATGACAAGCCATATTATCTTGCTGATGGCATTTACCTGACTGGGCCACAGTAGTGAATACAATCCGTAATCACTAAACAGAAAAAGATATGAGATCTCCCATGGTGCAAGAGGCTTGCATCAGGAATGATGCGGAGCGTGCATTTTGTGTGATCCAAGATCGTTGACCGATTGTTCGTTACCCAGCTGGAACATGGTCTATTCAGAACATGCATGAGGTGATGACCTGTTGTGTGATCAGATCATCCTCATGGCCGCAATGACAACGGATGTGACTTTCAGAGTGAGTTGGTTGAGCCAAACTCTGTGGCAAGCACCTGTGAGGAGTTCCTAAATATGAACATTGAAGTCTCTGACAATAAAATTTTAAAACATCTCTAGAAGGATTTAACTGACCATGAGTGAGCATTAGCTGGGCATCGGCAGATGGATGAGTAGCCAATGTCATCTACTTTTATTTGCCAGTAGCTCTATGTATTTTAATGCTTGGTGCATGTAGACTTTCGTGTTTATTTGGTTGTAATAATAAAGTATTTTATAACCTCTATTTCTATCGTTATTTTGTTTTATATATTTTCACCTTTTCAGCTAAAATAACCCAAAACTGGTCTAGTTGGACAGAATGCGTCGGGCCGCTTGGGACACCGTAGATGTAAACGGACATTTGTGACCTGACGACTATTTTCGCATCCACGTCCTGACGCAAACAGGCACGCGCGGTCTTTTTTCCTTACATCAACAAGTTCGTGTGTCACGTCAAGAAAAAAGTTCATGCCCTAAGAGCATCTCCAACAGAAGCTCCAAAAATCGGCGCCCTATATGTAGTTTGCACCGCGTTGTAAACAGATAGCGCGTGTTCGCGCGAAAGTTGCCCCGCCGGAAGCGCCATTTTGCCGCGCGTGCTCGGGCGGGAAAAGTGCTCCTCCGCCGGGCGCACCATTATGCAGCGCGCGGCGTGGCCCGAACCGCTAGTTGGATCGTTTTCGTTCGAAATATAAATCAAACAAAACAAATAAAACACGAAAAATTACGAAATATATTGAAAATTCGACATTAGCAACATTTTATTTAAACTACACTCGAAGTCTACTCCGAGTCCCAGTCGTAGTCCGAGGTGGAGTGGGAGCTCGGAGTCGTCTCCGACACCGGCGTCGAAGTCCACTCGAAGGAGGAAGAGGAGGAGAGGACGATGGTGGACGACCCTGCGCCGTTTTTCTTCTCCTCCTCCTTCCTCGCCGCCTTCTCTGCCCTCGCCGCCATCCTCGCCGCGGACTCCGCCCGGCGCTTGTCGCGGCTTGCCTTCTTCTTCGCCTTCGCCACCGCCTTCTCCTCCTCCTTCTGCGCGTAGAAGGCTTCCGTGGCGGCGACATCTTCAGGGAATTGCCGCGCCCACTCGAGGCGGAGGGCCTCGTCGCGCTCGGCGATGAGTAGGCGCTGCTCCAGCTCCCGTTGGCGGCGCTGCTGCTCGCGCGTGATGACCGGCGATGGAGGCGCCAGCTGCTCCGCCTGCTCCCGCGTCCAGACGTCATGAAAATTCATGGTCCGGCGGGAGCGGCCGAGGTGCAAGGTGACGGCGTCGTACGCCCGAGCCGCCTCGTGCGCCGTATCGAACGTGCAGAGGCGGAGGCATCTTCGGACGGAGGCGCGCGGAGGCGGAGCGTCGACGGTAGAGAGGTGGAGCGTCGGCGGGGAGAGAGAGAGGCGGGGAGAGAGACAGGCGCGTGGAATGTTCAGGCGGTTGGCCGCGTTCGCGCGTGTCCCGTTTATAGCGCGCGGTAGCGCACGTGGTAACTTTCCCGCACGGGCGGCAAAAAATTTAGCGCGCGCGCCTTTTTCCCGCCTCCGCTGGAGCTTCGCGCGGGCGCCCGCGCGCGCCAAGCTGGCGGTTTTTTTGCCGCGCGCGACTTTTACACCCTCTGTTGGAGATGCTGTAATCCCTGTGCCGGCCGTGTTGCAACTGTCCTCTGCAACAATTGCATCCCCTTCTGCACTTGTGCAGTCTAGAGGCGCCTGCCAGCTGGTGGTCTTTGGACGAGTACAAACAAAGCAGGCACAAGGACCGCAGAGATGGGGGGTCGAGGGAGAAAGCAAGAGTTCTTGACAGACAAGAAAGAAGCAGGAGTTGTTGTGTTGTGCATGCACGGATGCGCTCACTAGACCACTTGAAGCCTTTCTGCGATCATACTATTATTATAAAAGGAAAAAAATCTCCGCGCTGCTGTTCTGCAGCCTGCCCTATCACAGCCTCGCTGCCTGCCTTCAATTTGACTGTACTACTATTTTCTTACTCTCTTTTCGGAAGAAAATCCTTCCTCTCTTTTCTGTGATCACGACAAAGCTAGATAAGGAAGCTGTTTCATAGGCCGAGATGAGACTGAAATATTCATGTTGACTGAAACAAACAAAAAAAAGTGAATTCTGCATTCGACGCCGCAATTCTTTCTCTCGCTCCTAGAGAGTCCCAAGCAGAGAACTCCACGTGCTCACCAACACAACGTCCAGAAAGAAACGGCACGGAAACACACAATGTACAGACATGATTGACCAACCTAAGCAAACGGTTCAGATCAAGTGACAACAAAAATGGGGTGGCGATAGAAACGGGAAGGGAGGAATGGAAGAGAAGAGAAGAGAAAGCGTTTTTGTTTTCTTGCGATCCTATCCCTGGTCTTCCCACGGCAGAGAGAGCAGGTGAGGTACCCTGCCAGGCTGCCACTGCCAGCGTTGGTTGTGCGCCCTGCAGCAATGGCACCGTGTCTGCGCTCTGCTTGAACGAAATGGGAAAAAGTTTCTTTTTCCACGGTTTGAACGAACAGGAAAAAGCGCATAAAGAGGAACAGCATGGGATCCGATGCAAAAGAAAGGAATGGACTTGTTCCGAGACTGACCACACCAGCACACGTAAAGTGCACGTCCCACCCGGTGGACGCGGAGCACGATAGTTCGTTTGTACGTGAACCAGATAACTCATATTGGTCCGCCTGTTGCACCGAAAGAGTTGTACGTACATCGGTCGGACTGAGATATTAATCGAGCCAGACGCCCGTCGTATCGTGCGTACTCAGCCGGCCGGGCACACCCACACACACATCGTCGTCGACGACAGTTCTGCAGTACAGCGAATCACCGGCCGGTCACGAACTCATGTTGCAAGCCATGCTTCATGCTTGCATCCTGACATCCTTTCAATGCATGACAAACCGTGCCGAAATTTCGACACATAAATCGATACTTTTCGCCAAGATCATGCCATCTCCCTTAACATATACTAAAAATATATACTATTACCAAATCGTCGGATTTTTTTGGAAGATGAAATTTTTCTATAAAACGCAACATTTTGAAATAGTAATGCTATAAATCAGTGGTTATGTGTAACACTTTTAAATGTACAACCGTCCAAAAAATATTCACGACAACTTTAAAAGCATGTAAACTTCATTTTAAAAGCATGTAAGCTCCATTGGAAAATCCGAGAAAGCAAAAAAAAAAACATGTGTTCACGACATTTTAAAAGCATGTAAGCTTCATTGGAAAATCCGAGAAAACACAAAACTGTAGCGAATGCACACAAAACCATGCAACATCTTTGTACGTGCTTTCGCAATAAAATGCGTAAAAGTTTACATCTAACTCACTGAATTGGGCACGTTGGTGGCGAATCCATCTTGCTAGAGCACTGTTGGGCCAAACCCATCCCTTTCGGTCATAGTTTTCTAGTTTTCCTCGGGCCTCACACGAAGGAGAAGCTCAAACTTGAGTGAGGTCCACCGCCTCCACGGTGGCGTGTGAGCTCTCGTAGCTCGTAAATGGTAGGCTCATCGAAGCTACAACAGATTAAGATCAATCTTGTGAGGCGACCGCGGCGCTAAGAAGGAGGAGCAAGAGAGAAGCGAGGCGTGCGGGAAGCGAACAATGCATAGGTGGTACCGTCACCAGCGAGCGAGGGCAATTGATTGTTCAGTTGAATATAAGTGTTTCCCTTCATTATATTATCAAAGATTGCATTCAAATAAGCTAGAAAGTAGTGGAAAAATGTCCCGTCAAACACAAGCCACCCACTTGAATTGTTTACAATTCGAGTAAAAAAGATCCGTCTCCTGGCTCCTACGCGTCGATGGGTAGTTATCTATTCACCACCCCCACCCCCTCTAGTCGACCTCTTCTCCCTTTGCAGGGTGGTGGCGAGCTGGACCGGAAGGGGAAGAGAGGTCTTGCGGCCGGACACGGGATCAACGATGATCATGATGGATAGTGTCGAGATGTGGGAGGATGTGCGGGGCGGAAGCTAGGAAAGGGAGAAGACAAAACGAGAGAAAGTGGGAATATATTTAGAAAATGACACATATGACCCACGTACTTGCATCAGGTCTTTGCATATCTATTCTGGCCCACGCCTGTCGGAGCTAAATAGTTGTTTTTGCGTATGCGGAAAATTAAGCATTGTTCAGATGAGATGTGTATGTTAGAGTTGCGAGGAATTAATGATGATTTTCATATACCATGTTTCATTGTGTTCCGATTGGTGTATTTTTACTGTGGTAGATTTCTAAAACCTACAAAAGTTGGTGAAACCCTTTCAGAACGAATCTTAAAGCACCAAATGGACTGTAGTATCAGCCGTTGCTCTGCGCGGTATCATTTTGCACCTTGGCTCGCGTAGGACGGATCACGGTCAAAACCATGAAACAGTGGAACGGGCAAGTGTGTTTTCTCTGAGTCACAAAACGGGCATGTATGCGGAGAAGTAGAACGGGCAAGTGTGTTTTCTCTGAGTCTGTATCCTGTACAAATTTGGTTGCTTCTTCTTGCTCACCACCATCCAACGGAAATATGTGCCACGAAACGGGCTACTCTGCGCAAAAGAAACTTTTTGCAACGGACGAGATGGCCCACTGACTTCTGTCCTTGGCGTGTCTCCGCTCTATAAAACCCCACCTCCCTCCCGTCCTGGCCATCTCATCTCTCCACTGCGCGCACCACCAAGCACCGAAACCAAACCAGCCATGGCGTCGTCTTTCCTCGTCCCCTCCGCTCTTCCGGTCGGAAAGCTGCTCGCCGGCGACACCTTCGTCGTGGTTGGATCTCGACCCGGCCACCTCCTCCTCGCGCCGTCTTCCGCGCTGCGCTTGGGACACCTCGCGCCGGTCTCCGCGCTGGGCTGGGGCGCGTCTGAGCACGCGGGCTCGGCGTGCTTCACGGCCTCCGGCTCCACGCCGGCGCTCTCCTCCGGCCACCATGTCTCGCTGCTCGGCCTGGGGGTCGTGGTGCCGGGAGGAGGCGCGGCCCTGGGTTCCACTCGCATCCAGTCCACGACTGGAGGAGATGCCTTCTGCGAGGCGGAGGTATGATTTCGCCCCTCTCAAGTCTCAAATCTCTGCTTCCTGAACATCGAATCGTCTTGCTTCTTAACATGCGTGGTCTTGCTTTCCCTTCCTAATATTCTGGTTCTGGATCACTCGGACAGATGTTTCGTGTGGAGATTGAGGAGAAGCGCTGCAAGTCTAAGCCGGCGCTGCATGGCTCCATGATGGACGCCATGGTGTATGACCAGATCGCGCGCACTGCTGGAGACTCGATCGACCTGCTCGTGAAAACCATGGACGTCCTCCTTCCGAGCTCGCGCGCCAACCTGCAGGTACCTAATGGTCACCCAGATCTCTATTCGTCTTTGGCATGCTTGACTTGCAAATTTGATGCGGTAACCCTTCTTCTCTATTTGCATGCAGGATGCACTTCGCATCGCCACCAAGTTCATAACACTGGAGGAGAACTGCGTCACCGGGGAAGGGCACGTCCTCGCCGAGTCCCTGGAAGCGGCTATGGATGGTCTCCGCGAGATGATGACGCTCTACGTGTCGTCCACCGCACCGCCGCTCCCTCAGGGCAACCCCCACGTCGTCCTCCCATCTCTGCCTGGCCTGGAAACCGAGCTCGTCTTCCGCCACTTCGCCGACGAGTTCCAGAAGCTCTACTTCGTCGCGCGGGAGGAGATCACTCGAGAGTATGGCGTGGGGTGCGTGGTGCCGGGACCCAACACGGTCCTGGGATCCACGCGCGTCAAGTCCACTGATGGAGGGGACGGCTTCTGCGAGGCGGAGGTAAGATTTCGCCTCCCTCAGCTCTGCTTTCGTGTCATCGTCGTCTTGGTCTTTTCCCTTCCTAATCTTCTGGTTCTGGATGTCTCGGACAGGCGTTTCGCGTGGAGATTGAGGAGAAGCGCTGCAACTCCAAGGCGGCGCTGCACGGCTCCATGATGGACGCCGTGGTGTATGACCAGATCGCGCGCACTGCTGGGCACTCCATCGAGCTGCTCGTGACCACAATGGATAAGCTCCTCCCGAGCTCGCGTGCCAAACGCGAGGTACCTAATGGTCGCCCAGATACATCTATCTACGTCTTTACTATGCTTGCCGTTCAAGTTGATGTGTTAATCCTCTTTCCGATGGCTTGCAGGACGCTATCCGCATTGCCACCAAGTTCATCACGCTCGAACGCGACTGCATCACCGGGGAGGGGTGGAACATCCTCGCTGACTCCGTGGACGGGGCGATGGACGCCCTCCACGAGATGTGGACGCTCTACGTCCCGTCCACCGAGCCACTCCTTCCGGGCAACGGCGGCGCCGTCGTCCCATCCCTACCTGGCCGGGAAACGGAGATGTTCTTCCGCAACCTCGCCAACGAGTTCGAGCAGATGTACGTCGTCGTGCAGGAGGAGATCGCTCGAGAGTATGGCTTGGGGGTCGTGGTGCCGGTAGGCAACGCGGTCCTGGGATCCACAAAGTCCACTGGAGAAGGGGATGGCCTCTCCCAGGCCGAGGTAAGATTTCGCCTCCCTTAGCTCTGCTTTCTTGTCACCGCCGTACGTCTTCCTTCCGTTACTTATCTTCTTGTTCTGGATGTCTCGGCCATTCTCGGACAGGCGTTTCGCATGGAGATTGAGGAGAAGCGCTGCAATTCCAAGGCGGCACTGCACGGCTCCATGATGGACGGCATGGTGTATGACCAGATCGCGCGCACTGCCGGGGACTCGATCGACCTGCTCATGACCACAATGGATAAACTCCTTCCGACCTCGCGCGCCAACCGCCAGGTACCTAATGGTCACCCAGATACATCTATCTACGTATTTAGTATGCTTGCTGTGCCAGTTGATGTGTTAATCCTGTTTCTGTTGGCTTGCAGGACGCTATCCGCATTGCCACCAAGTTCATCAAGGTCGAACGCGACTGCATCACCGGGGAGGGGTGGTACATCCTCGCCGACTCCGTGGACGGGGCGATGGACGCCCTCCGCGAGATGTGGACGCTCTACGTTCCGTCCACCAAGCCACTCCCTCCGTGCAACGGCGGGGCCGTCGTCCCATCCCTGCCTGGCCGGGAAACTGAGTTGTTCTTCCGCAACCTCGCCAACCAGTTCCAGATGCTGTACTCGGTCCTGCAGGAGGAGATCATGCGGGAGTATGGCAACATCTAGTTTGTTTAGAGCTATTACCATTTTGCGGAGATTGACTGATGGGGTCTGGTTATGTCTTGTAGAGTAGAAAGTGATCTTGAACTGGACTCCAGTCTTGTTTTAGCAGCCGTAACTTCATTAGCAGTTTATCAATCATGAGTGGGCAGTAGTTGTTCCATGGTACTGTTGGGTAGTATTTCTATCTTGAAACTTCCATTCGTCCATCCAAGCTTATGAATTATGTTGCTGGCATTTTAACATCTTGAGATCAGTACTGAGTTCATTGGTTCCAAGTATTATTAATCTGTTCTGGTCTAAATTTTTTTATTCTGTGTTGGGTTTAACTGTGGTCGCCTCTTGTAATAAAACTTGAACGCGCCACTGCTGTACAATTTTCCCCAACAAAAGATCTGGTCATACCACAGCCTCTTTTGGCTTGTCTTGTATTGTTTCTTCATGGGCTGTGGTGAATGTTTTTCCAAAAGAAAACAATGTAAGTATAAACAATTCACTGCAAGTTTGATCAGCCATGGGTTTGAAACTGTATATTCATTTGAAAGAGAAGCAAAACCCCTGGCTCACAAGAACAAAGTGAATATCAATCTCTATGTGTTTTGTATGGATATGGAAGACTGGATTTCTAGATAGATAGGTCTAAATTCTCACACCATAGACAAGGGGTATCCTTCAGTTTTACACCAAGTTCGAGTGTCTCAACCCATATCACATGAGGTGCAGCATTTGCCAAGTCATTATATTTTTCTTATGTACTAAAGTGTGACACGGTTGCATGTTTTCTAGCACTCCATGAAACCAAATTTGGCCCAACAAACACTGCAAATCCTCTAGTAGATCTTCTATCATTAAGGGAGTCAGCCCAATCTGCATTTGAAAAAGCACTAAGAAGACAAGAGGATGACTTTTTAAACATGATGCCAATGCCCAGTGTATCCTTAACATATCTAAGTATGTATTTAGCTACTATCCAATGTACTGTAGTAGGAGCATGCAAATACTGACAAACCTTAATGACTGAGAAGGACATATCCGGCCTGATCAAGGTGAGAGATTGTAGAGCACCAAAAATGCTTCCATATCGAGTACTATCTTCCTGATCAAGAGGGGTGCCTTCACTCAAGGATAATTTTTCTGTAGAGGGCATGGGTGTAGGAGCAGCCTTACATTTTATCATACCAAGCATATTTTTTCTAAGTAAGAAGCAAACCATCTTGTGTTTTCTTTACTTCAAGCCTTAAGAAGAAGTGTAGGTCACCTAGATCCTTGATAGAAAAATCATCATTAAGATGCTGAAGCAAAGCTGATATGGCATGATCCGAGGAGATTGTGACTATGATATCATCAACATATATGAGAACAAACATGGTGACACCTACCTTTTTGTAGAGAAACAAAGAACTACCAGCTTTTGCGGACAGAAAACGAAGGGCACTCAGTTTGGAGCTAAGCCATGAGAACCAAGCTGGAGGTGCTTGCTTTAATCCATAGAGTGCCTGATGCATGTAAAATGCATGCATGAACTATGCAGATTGTTGACACATACTACCACATATTTGTAACATATATGATGTTATATCCATGTTTTATATTGATTTTTCAGGATTTACCATAGATCTCCTTTATTTGGGTTATACTTTGCATCACAGAAAAACCATGTTTGTGTATTGTTGACTTTGAGGGACGTTAACGAAGTCAATTGAGCTAGGATTTAGGGGATGTCAATATTTCATCAAGACAAGTATCTGGAGCGCTTGAACCTCGCGAGATGGACCATGAGAGCCAAAATAGGGTAGGTTGCGCGGCCTGCCAAGGAGGGCGCGCCACCCCCTCTTTTCCTCCTCGGCCATCTGATTCGCCTGATTCTTCTACCCACAGACTTTGTTTGACCTAAAAACCCCTATATATATGACATCCCGAGGATTCCTCGAGGAGAGCGTGACGGAAATAGAGAAACACCGAAACAGAGTCAAAACCAGCGAAAATAGGAAGGGAAACGCCACCGGAGCAACCCAGAGGGATCTCCACCATCATCACCATGATGAAGATGGAGTAGTACACCTCTGGACTATGGTTTGTGGCAGTAGCTTGATCTATCTCTCTCTTGTTCTTCATTGATTGTAGTACCATATGAGAAGCCCAACATGATTATGGTCATATATGTAATTCCTATATGGTGGATCTTTATTCTATGATATTGATATATGAGATTAGAATCTAGCTATTATGTGTAAGATGTATAGATGTATATCATGTACCCCATTCTTAAGTGCTTGTTCTGATCCAACTTGTATTTAAGAACATGCATGGGGAGAATTATGTATTAGATGAAGTAGCAAGGTGGTGGTGATTGAATAGGGATAAAAAATTCATGATCTACTATGATATTTACCTTTCTTTTGTTGCCTCACTAGGGATAAAATAAATACATGTGCTATGTACTACTAGGAAAAATCCTATAGATGGCGCACCAAATTCGGCTACCGCCGGCGCACCAGCGCGCGCTGATATGGACAAGACAGTGATAACGTATTACCGCCGCGTCGTGTCTCGCCTACGCGGACACCGGGGATGAACACACCCCCATTTATTGTTGGTTAGTGGGCGCGAAGGCATTTCGGCCTCAACGCCGCCTTATGATCATTCCCAGGAAGATCACGATCATACACAAAGCAAACACGATCATTTTTTACACAGGTTCAGGCCGCCCTTCGGCTAACAGCCCTACTTCCTACTTTGGTAGATTATCTTGGGATACAAAGTAAAATGGTGATAAATTCTCGGCCGGTAGGACGCTTTGATCAGCTCCTACACCTCCCGGACTTCCTCAATCTTTTCCTCACTCTCTTCTTCACTCAATCTTGGCCTTGACGTTGTCAAGAACAAAGCTCAAACTCTCCTCTCTAACGTGTGTCTCTCTCTAACATGGGTTCTCTACCTCCTGTAACGTTATCCTTCTTGAATGTGTGGAACTCCGGCTTATATATCCCCAGAGGCGGTCACAACGTCTCGTCGGGGCACCGTCCAAGAGCGTTCCTGGGCTCAATCGGATGGAGCCACGCAGGCGACAGGCAGATGGGCGGTGCGCTGGCGCTTCTTGATGATGGCGTGATAGCTCGGGCAGAGAGCTGTCACTCCTGTCCGCGGCGCATGCCTCTGTCGGTCTGCGCCGTGATGGCACGCAGGGGTGCAGGTGCCTCGCCTGTTCCCCACGCAAATCCTGATGCATCCCATTGATCCTTAGTTGTCCCCTACTCCCTGGCCTCGCCTGGACAAGGAGAGGATGCTCCTGAGCCTTTCCCGGGGCCGCCTGAGTCACGCCTTGGCTCGGTGGCTCCGCCTCTGTGCCCTTAGACTCTCCCCATGAGATCCTCCCGGGAGGAGGCCAAGGGCATCTCCCGGCTCCGTTTTTCCTGTTCTCTGTGTCTTGTCTGCTCGTCCAGACTCGCCTTTGTCTGGGAGTGTTTGTTCTCCACTGGTTATCCTACGTAACAAGGTAAGCTTTAGCACAGCTGCACAACTTTTACCGCAAGTCATACATGGGTGGCTTGCCATAGAGGCATCGGAGAGATCATGGGTTGGAGCCCGCGTGTGCCGTGGCGTAATCGTGTGGGCCCTGGGTCCCATTACACCGACAGAAGCCCCTGGGCGAGGCCCAGCAATACCACGGAGTAGCCCACAAGCAGTCTTGGTCTTCTGTTCTTCAGAAGAATTCGTTGCCGGGCTTCGCCCTACAGCGGCGCGTGGGCCTAGCATGTCACGGGGCACGAAGCGACGAGACGGTGCGCCAAGTCTTTGACGCGTGTAGGCATCAGTACTCGAGTGCGAGTGTAGGCGACGCGCCTCTCCTCATCTTCTGCGGCGAGTCCTCATTAATTGTTGTTGCTTTGAATCCTATGCATGCACAGAAAAACGTGGGAGAGGACTCGGCATGCTCCAAGTGTACCGTTTCCCCTCTTTCTTCTATAAAAGGGGTGAGGCTAGAGCAGCAGCAAAGGCGCATCCACCCCTCTTCTTTCCACTATCTTCTCCTATTCCCTTCTTGCTTGCTTGGCGATGATGTCGTCGGAGGGCTCCAAGGACGGCCACGGGGACGAGCTCTACGTCCCTAGGGACGACCCAATTCATCTTTTGGGGGAGGGACCACAGAGCAGGCGAAGGCGCGGCCACGGCCACCGTGGTGCCCCTCCGGCCGACGAAGATCCTCCAGTTCGGGACGGCAGGGCCCCGGCCCGCCGCGATCGTCGTGGTGGAGCTCATGGAGTGGGGGGGTCGAAAACGTGTGGCTCTCCGGAGCCAAGGCGCGACCGTAGCCCCCAACCCAAAAGGAGGTATGGTTGGCGAGCGCCTACCCGGGTCTCCCCGCCGCAGGTGCGCGCCAGGGTGGATGACGACACGATCGACGACCTGATTGGCTTCGAGTTCCTTGTCTTCCTCTCGGCGTGCTTCAAGTGATGGCGCAAGCTGCCGGGTAAGTTCGCCGTCGAACTCTACAAGTAGCCCTCCTGCAATTTATGGATGCGGGAGGGAGGCGGTGACCAGCCTAGCTGGGACCTGGAGGTGTGGAATGATGAATGCGGGTACATGTTCCTGAGCTTGGGGTGTTAGGTTTTTGCGGCTTATTACGAGCTGCAAATCGGCTATGTCGTGAAGCTCCAGTACCGCGTCCATGGCCGCCTGTCGGTGAAGATCTTCTACGACACCCTGTGCTGCCGGAGTATTACCCTCCGCTCACTCCGTAGGCCTGATGTTTTCCCAAGTCGAGCGCGTGACGCGGCACACAGGGTTTGTAGAAGGTGGTTGAACCCCTTCCCCCGAGCGTGTTGCCTGGTTCCCACTCCTCCGAGCACCTAGATGGCTGCACATGCTTGATACGTCCCAAATGTATCTATAATTTTTGATGCTCTATGCTTGTTTTGTTACAATTCTTATATGTTTTATGTGCACTTTTCCATACTTTTTAGTATTTTCTGGGACTAACCTATTAACGAAGTGCCGCAGTGCTAGTTCCTGTTTTCTGCTGTTTTGTGTTTTAGAAAAGTTGTATATGAAAGTTTTTCGGAATTGGACGAAATAAAAGTGAATGGATCGTAGCGAACAAGAGGGAGGGGGTGAATGGCACTACGACAAGTTTTAGCCTTTTTCAATTTTTAGTGCAACGGAAGGTAAAGGTGATAGCTTTAGCGATAGCGGTGTTCCTACAATGATCCTAGGGCAAGTGCAACAAGCAAAGGAATCAACAAGATAGTAAGAGTAAGGAGCGAGACAACCGGAGGGTGCGGGACGAGGCGAGGTTTGTTTCCCGCAGTTCCTTCCACAATAGGAAGTACGTCTGCGTTGAGGAGGTGCTAGTCTCACACAAGAGACTAGACGGCCACACCACGAAGGAAGGCCTCACATTCTTCCTCGAGAGAGCTCCACGAAGGTGCTCCCCCTTCTCCACTAAGGCACCGGTCGAGGCGGTGATTCCTTCACAAGATTGGGGCGAGCTCCACAACAAGGAGGCTCCCAACACCCTATGGAGCTAGTACATCACCAAGCTAGCCTCCATAGCTGCACTTTCTCGAATGTCCCACCATTGGAACCCTACCACCAAGATCCACTAAGGAATAGCTAGTATTGGTGAAATCTCTCTTGGTAGAACTATAGATCGGGGTCTCCTCCACCACTCCTCAAAGTTTGGGCAAGATTTGTTGGATGGTTGGGGAGATCCTCAAGGTTTTGGCTCAGCAACAATGGAGGAGAGAGAGATGAGAGATAAAAATGAGTTGGGGAAGAAGGGGCCCTTAAATAGGCTCCTCCAAATCCAACCGTTATGTCCAGTTTTCGCCTAAGCGGTACTACCGCTTTTGGGAAGCGGTACTACCGCTCTAAGTTCGAATTCCCCAGATCTGGTCCACGTGGACGCAGAGCAGTACTACCGCTCGCGGTACCGCTGGAGGTACCGCAACAGGGTCCAAACCTTACTGGACTCGAAGCGGTACTGGAGCGGTACCAGAGCGGTACTGCCATAACTAGTTACGATACCTGGGCGGTACCGTGGGTGGTACTACCGCTCCAGGTACTGCAGAGGTACCGCAACTCGTATTCTGGGTCAATGTCAGCGCAGAACTCAGAGCGGTACCGTGGGCGGTACTAGTAGGGGTAGTGGTACTACCGCTACTAGTACCGGTAGTACCGGTCTGGCAGAAACTGGTTTTCTCCCCTTTTTCTCTCCAGCCATGTCACCTCGCGATACACACACAAAACCAGAAAACCTATCAACTACGCTTCAGTCTTCCGATCTTGACGTGTCCAACGAGGTCACCGTGCACTTGCAAATCTAAAAATGATACTCAAGGCACACGGTGAGATTACTCAAGTGTTGTCATCAAACACACAAAACCCGGGGTTTAGACTTTGCTCTTTCAATCTCCCCCTTTTTGGTGTTTGATGACAACACAAGACTTTACAATAACATATGATATTATGATGAGATACTTAGATTTGGAAAAGCTCGACGGAGCTCCCCCTAAACATGTGCATATTATGAATATGCATTTGAATACAAATACACATGTTCTAGAGGCATCACTCCCCCTAGTTTTTACAAACCAAGCACATATGCAACACGGATAATTGACATGTTCAAATAGCATATGCACAATATGGAGGCAACATAAGATCATGTAAGGAGATTTGGGTGAAGTTATCATACCATAGCCTTGAGAATACCCAAACTCACCGTAAGATGCCTCCATAGAGTTGTTGATGTAGCCACAAGACAAGATAAGCAACTAGGACCACAAGGCTACAAACAACAAAAGTCCCCATCCACATAGGAACTTCTCCCCCTTTGGCATCGGAACACCAAAAAGGAGGGTAAAGAAACTAGAAGGATGGAGAAAAAGAACATACAACCAAGCTTGCAAAAACCAAAAGGGAAAACAAGCTTGAATGAGGTTCTCCAAAAACATGAAGAAAAAGATAGAAAAGAAGAAGGACAAAAAGAACGTCACAAAGAAACACAAGGAACCGAAAAACTCCTCAAAGAGGAGGTTGTTGGCCGAAGCCACCGTGTAAGAGTGTAGTAGTGTGAGGTCGCATAGATGTATCTAGGACTCATGGACTACAACTCAACATGAAGCTCATAAGTCACTCAATTGACGAATAGCATATGTTTTGGATTTCTTTATGCATTATGGGGGAGGGATAGCTCAATAGATTTAAACTGCACCCCCCTATGTTCATGCGTGCCTTTCATCTAGATATAAAGGTTAGGAGTGGTATGTGCGCACGCCGGTCAAGCAAAGTTCGATGGATCAATGATATTTAGCTCATGCCTCAACTCAATGAAACGCTTCTCATCCAAGGGCTTCGTGAAGATGTCCGCCAATTGCTCCTTGGTACCAATGTAGGATAGTACAATATCTCCGCGAGAAATGTGATCATGGATAGTACAAGATTTGAGCACAACTACTTGCCGCGGGAATATACTCGGCTTCCGTGGTGGAGACGGAGACAGGATTTTGCTTCTTCGAGGACCAACACACCAAAGATCTTCCAAGAAAGTGACAAGCTCCGGATGTAGACTTCTTATCAACCTTGTCGCCCGCCCAATCGGAGTCGGTGAAACCAACCAAAGCAAAGTCCGTGTCCCTTGGGTACCATAGTCCGAAGTGTGGGGTATCAACTAAATATCGAAAGATCCTTTTGACCGCCACAATGTGGCTTTCCTTCGGGCTCGCTTGAAACCGTGCACACATACCAACGGTTAACATTATATCCGGGCGAGAGGCGCAAAGGTAAAGAAGCGAACCTATCATCGAACGGTAGAGCTTGGGATCCACGGCCTTGCCGATCTCGTCAAGAGAGAGTTGACACTTGAGATGCATCGGAGTTCCAATGCCTTTGGCGTCCTTCATATCAAAGCGCTTAAGCACGTCTTGGAGGTACTTTTCTTGATTGATGAAGGTGCCTTGTCGCATTTGCTTGATCTCGAACCCAATAAAGTACTTGAGTTCACCCATCATTGACATCTCAAACCTATTTTTCATCAACATAGCAAACTCATCATTGAATTTTGTGTTAGTCGAGCCAAATATGATGTCATCTACATAGAGTTGGCATACGAAAAGCTCCCCATTGACTTTCTTAGTAAAAAGAGTGGGATCAATTTTCCCCACTTCGAAACCACGGTCTTCAAGCAACTCCTTTAGATGCTCATACCAAGCTCTAGGAGCTTGTTTGAGTCCATATAGGGCCTTTTTGAGCTTGAAGACATGGTCCGGGAAATGGGGGTCCTCGAACCCCGGGGGTTGCTTCACATATACCTCCTCATGTAAAGGACCATTAAGAAAAGAACTCTTAACATCCATTTGTTGCAACTTGAAGCCATGATGAGAGGCAAAGGCCAAAAGGATACGAATGGACTCAAGCCTTGCAACGGGTGCAAAGGTTTCACCAAAGTCCACGGCTTCGACTTGAGAATAGCCTCGTGCCACCAATCTTGCTTTGTTGCAGATGACCATGCCAGGTTCATCTTGCTTGTTCTTGAAAACCCATTTGGTGCCGATAACATTGCGGCAATGATCGGGTCGCTTCATGAGAGTCCACACATCATTCCTCTTGAAGTTGTTGAGCTCCTCTTGCATTGCATTCAACTAATCGGGATCTTCAAGAGCTTCATTAACTTTGAGTGGTTCCGCCATAGAGACAAAGGCGTGGTGCTCACAAAAGTTTGCTAGTTGCCTCCGGGTGGTTACTTTGCTCTTTAGATCACCAATGATATTACGCAAGGAATGAGACTTGAGACGCAAGTGTCTTGTAGTAGGATCTTCACGGCGAGTGTCGGCCAAAGGAGAAGGTTCTTGTGAGTCCTCTTGGCCTTCATCGCGGTTTAGGTCCTCGCCTTGACCTCCATTGTTGTTGAAAGAGGCATCATCATCATGAGAGCCGGATGGCTCGGGGGTACTAGGAATAGTGTTGTCCATAAAGATTATCCCCGAACCACTCGGAGAAGAACTTGAAGCTTGGCCTTGGTCACTTGATGTTGGTTGTTGTGGTAGATGAGCTTGCGGTGAATGTTGTTCTTGAGCTTGTTGAGGTGAACTTGGACTTGATTGTTGTTGTAGTTGTTGAGGTTGAACTTGAGGTTGTTGTAGAGGTTGACTTGCATTTGTAAGATCAACGGAAGAAGCTTGGCCTTGTGGTGTAGATGGCTCCACTTGGGTGGAACTTGGTCCTTCCCCGGTACTCATAGAAGGTAGCTCTTGAGGTCGGCAAATGCTGATACGTCTGATACGCGTACAGCACGCGTCCGTTGGGAACCCCAAGTGGAAGGTGTGATGCGTACAGCAGCAAGTTTCCCTCAGTAAGAAACCAAGGTTTATCGAACCAGTAGGAGCCAAGAAGCACGTTGAAGGTTGATGGCGGCGGGATGTAGTGCGGCGCAACACCAGGGATTCCGGCGCCAACGTGGAACCTGCACAACACAACCAAAGTACTTTGCCCCAACGTAACAGTGAGGTTGTCAATCTCACCGGCTTGTCTGTAACAAAGGATTAGATGTATAGTGTGGATGATGATGTTTGCGTAAAACGAGTAGAACAAGTATTGCGATAGATTGTATTCGATGTAAAAGAATGGACCGGGGTCCACAGCTCACTAGAGGTGTCTCTCCCATAAGATAAATAGCATGTTGGGTGAACAAATTACGGTTGGGCAATTGACAAATAGAGAGGGCATGACAATGCACATACATGATATGATGAGTATAGTGAGATTTAATTGGGCATTACGACAAAGTACATAGACCGCTATCCAGACATGCATCTATGCCTAAAAAGTCCACCTTCAGGGTTATCATCCGAACCCCTTCCAAGTATTAAGTTGAAAACAACAGACAATTGCATTAAGTATGGTGCGTAATGTAATCAATAACTACATCCTCGGACATAGCATCAATGTTTTATCCCTAGTGGCAACAGCACATCCACAACCTTAGGGGTTGCTGTCACTCCCCCAGATTTAATGGAGACATGAACCCACTATCGAGCATAAATACTCCCTCTTGGAGTTACAAGTATCAACTTGGCCAGAACCTCTACTAGCAACGGAGAGCATGCAAGATCATAAACAACACATAGATAATAGATTGATAATCAACATAACATAGTATTCTCTATCCATCGGATCCCAACAAACACAACATATAGCATTACAGATAGATGATCTTGATCATGTTAGGCAGCTCACAAGACCCCACAATGAAGCACAATTAGGAGAAGACAACCATCTAGCTACTGCTATGGACCCATAGCCCAGGGGTGAACTACTCACTCATCACTCCGGAGGCGACCATGGCGGTGAAGAGTCCTCCGGGAGATGATTCCCCTCTCCGGGAGGGTGCCGGAGGCGATCTGCTGAATCCCTCGAGATGGGATTGGCGGCGGCGTCTCTGGAAGGTTTTCCGTATCGTGGCTCTCTGTACTGGGGGTTTCGCGACGAAGGCTTTAAGTAGGCGGATGAGATAGGTCAGGATGAGTCACGGGGGGCCCACACACTAGGCCGGCGCGGCCAGGGCTTGGGCCGCGCCGCCCTAGTGTCTGGCCACCTCGTGGCCCCACTTCGTATCATCTTCAGTCTTCTGGAAGCTTCGTGTGAAAATAGGTGATGGCGTGTATTTCACACGTTCGTTGGGCAACCCCAAGAGGAAGGTATGATGAGCACAGCAGCAAGTTTTCCCTCGTAAAAGAAACCAAGGTTTATCGAACCAGGAGGAGCCAAGAAGCACGTTGAAGGTTGATGGCGGCGAGATGTAGTGCGGCGCAACACCGCAGATTCCGGCGCCAACGTGGAACCTGCACAACACAACCAAGCTACTTTGCCCCAACGAAACAAGTGAGGTTGTCAATCTCACCGGCTTGCCGTAACAAAGGATTAACCGTATTGTGTGGAATATGATTGTTTGCAGAGAAAACAAGTAGAAACAAGTATTGCAGATGAGATTGTATTTCAAGTAAAGAGAATTGGACCGGGGTCCACAGCTCACTAGAGGTGTCTCTCCCATAAGACGAACAGCATGTTGGGTGAACAAATTACGATTGGGCAATTGACAAATAAAGAGAGCATGACCATGCACATACATATCATGATGAGTATAGTGAGATTTAATTGGGCATTACGACAAAGTACATAGACCGCCATCCAACCGCATCTATGCCTAAAAAGTCCACCTTCAGGTTATCATCCGAACCCCTCCAAGTATTAAGTTGCAAAGCAACGTGACAATTGCATTAAGTATGGTGCGTAATGTAATCAACAACTACATCCTTAGACATAGCATCAATGTTTTATCCCTAGTGGCAACAAAGACAACACAACCTTAGAACTTTCTCGTCACTCGTCCCAGGTGTCAATGCGGGCATGAACCCACTATCGAGCATAAGTACTCCCTCTTGGAGTTAAAAGCATCTACTTGGCCGTAGCATCTACTAATAACGGAGAGCATGCAAGATCATAAACAACACATAAGCATAACTTTGATAATCAACATAACAAGTATTCTCTATTCATCGGATCCCAACAAACGCAACATATAGAATTACATATAGATGATCTTGATCATGATAGGCAGCTCACAAGATCCGACAATGATAGCACAATGGGGAGAAGACAACCATCTAGCTACCGCTATGGACCCATAGTCCGGGGGTAGACTACTCACTCATCACTCCGGAGGCGACCATGGCGGTGTAGAGTCCTCCGGGAGATGATTCCCCTCTCCGGCAGGTGCCGGAGGCGATCTCCGTGGATCCCCCGAGATGGGATCGGCGGCGACGGCGTCTCGCAATGTTTTCCGTATCGTGGCTCTCGTGCATCGGGGGTTTCGTCACGGAGGCTATTTGTAGGCGGAAGGGCAGGTCAAGAGGCGGCACAGGGGGCCCACACCACAGGCCGGCGCGGCCAAGGGGGGGCCGCGCCGCCCTAGGGTTTGGCGCCCCCGTGGCCCCTCTTCGTCTCTCCTTCGGACTTCTGGAAGCTTCGTGAGAAAATAGGCCTCCCGGGCTTTTATTTCGTCCAATTCCGAGAATATTTCTTTACTAGGATTTCCGAAACCAAAAACAGCGATAAAACGAAGAATCGGCACTTCGGCATCTTGTTAATAGGTTAGTTCCGTAAAATGCACGAATATGACATAAAGTGTGCATAAAACATGTAGATAACATCAATAATGTGGCATGGAACACAAGAAATTATCGATACGTTGGAGACGTATCAGCATCCCTAAGCTTAGTTCTCCGCTCGTCCCGAGCGAGGTAAAACGATAACAAAGATAATTTCTGGAGTGACATGCCATCATAAACTTGATCATACTATTTGTAAAGCATATGTAGTGAATGCAGCGATCAAAACAATGTGTATGACATGAGTAAACAAGTGAATCATAAAGCAAAGACTTTTCATGAATAGCACTTCAAGACAAGCATCAATAAGTCTTGCATAAGAGTTAACTCATAAAGCAATAATTCAAAGTAAAGGTATTGAAGCAACACAAAAGAAGATTAAGTTTCAGCGGTTGCTTTCAACTTGTAACATGTATATCTCATGGATATTGTCAACATAGAGTAATATAATAAGTGCAATAAGCAAGTATGTAAGAATCAATGCACAGTTCACACAAGTGTTTGCTTCTTGAGGTGGAGAGAAATAGGTGAACCGACTCAACATAAAAGTAAAAGAATGGTCCTCATAGAGGAAAAGCATCGATTGCTATATTTGTGCTAGAGCTTTGATTTTGAAAACATGAAACAATTTTGTCAACGGTAGTAATAAAGCATATGCATCATGTAAATTATATCTTATAAGTTGCAAGCCTCATGCATAGTGTACTAATAGTGCTCGCACCTTGTCCTAATTAGCTTGGACTACCCGGATTATCACCGCAATACATATGCTTTAACCAAGTATCACAAAGGGGTACCTCTATGCCACCCGTACAAAGGTCTAAGGAGAAAGCTCGCATTTGGATTTCTCGCTTTTGATTATTCTCAACTTAGACATCCATACCGGGACAACATAGACAACGGATAATGGACTCCTCTTTTAATGCTTTAAGCATTCAACAACAATTAATTCTTTTCTCATTAGAGATTTGAGGATGTTTGTCCAAAATCGAAACTTCCACCATGGAACATGGCTTTAGTTAGCGGCCCAATGTTCTTCTCTCACAATATGCATGCTCAAACCATTCAACTCAGTGTAGATCTCCCTTATCATCGAACATGCATAGCAACTCACATGATATTCAACAACGAGTTGATGGCGTTCCCCAGTAAACATGGTTATCGCACAACAAGCAACTTAATAAGAGATAAAGTGCATAATTACATATTCAATACCACAATAGTTTTTAAGCTATTTGTCCCATGAGCTATATATTGCAAAGGTGAATGATGGAATTTTAAAGGTAGCACTCAAGCAATTTACTTTGGAATGGCTGGAAAATACCATGTAGTAGGTAGGTATGGTGGACACAAATGGCATAGTGGTTGGCTCAAGTATTTTGGATGCATGAGAAGTATTCCCTCTCGATACAAGGTTTAGGCTAGCAAGGTTATTTGAGGCAAACACAAGGATGAACTAGTACAGCAAAACTCACATAAAAGACATATTGAAAGCATTATAATACTCTATACCGTCTTCCTTGTTGTTCAAACTCAAAACTAGAAATTATCTAGACCTTAGAGAAACCAAATATGCAAACCAAATTTTAGCATGCTCTATGTATTTCTTCATTAATGGGTGCAAAGCATATGATGCAAGAGCTTAAACATGAGCACAACAATTGCCAAGTATCACATTACCCAAAACATTTATAGCAATTACTACATGTATCATTTTCCAATTCCAACCATATAACAATTTAACGAAGGAGAAACTTCGCCATGAATACTATGAGTAGAAACCAAGGACATATTTGTCCATATGCTACAGCGGAGTGTGTATCTCTCCCATAAAGTGAATGCTAGGATCCATTTTATTCAAACAAAACAAAAACTAAAACAAAACGACGCTCCAAGAAAAAGCACATAAGATGTGGCCGAATAAAAATGTAGTTTCAGGGAGGAACCCGATAATTTGTTGATGAAGAAGGGGATGCCTTGGGCATCCCCAAGCTTAGACGCTTGAGTCTTCTTGATATATGCAGGGGTGAACCACCGGGTGCATCCCCAAGCTTAGAGCTTTTCACTCTCCTTGATCATGTTGCATCATACTCCTCTCTTGATCCTTGAAAACTTCCTCCACACCAAACTCGAAACAACTCATTAGAGGGTTAGTGCACAATATAAATTGACATATTCAGAGGTGACACAATCATTCTTAACACTTCTGGACATTGCATAATGCTACTGGACATTAGTGGATCAAAGAAATTCATCCAACATAGCGAAAGAGGCAATGCGAAATAAAAGGCAGAATCTGTCAAAACAGAACAGTTCGTATTGACGAATTTTAAAATGGCACCAGACTTGCTCAAATGAAAATGCTCAAATTGAATGAAAGTTGCGTACATATCTGAGGATCATGCACGTAAATTGGCATAATTTTCTGAGCTTCCTGCAGGGCAGTGGGCTCAGATTCGTGACAGCAAAGAAATCTGGAACTGCGCAGTAATCCAAATCTAGTACTTACTTTTCTATCAACGGCTTAACTTGGCACAACAAAACTCAAAACTAAGATAAGGAGAGGTTGCTACAGTAGTAAACAACTTCCAAGACACAAAATAAAAACAAAGTACTGTAGGTAAAAACATGGGTTGTCTCCCATAAGCGCTTTTCTTTAACGCCT
>NC_061513.1:221114855-221136394 GCF_022539505.1 Lolium rigidum | reverse complement strand
TTCGCCACGGTAAATTTTAATTATATTGAAGCAACCGCGTTGCATGGAGGTGAGTATGCTCTGAATTTTCTCGAGATTTAAGCTTAATATACAAGGATTGAAGATTCCCCACATTATTTCTGCCTAAGAATTTTTAAGAAATTGTACCATAATAGTGTATAGCAACACGAAATAATCTTTTTGTATGCAATCATGTTTTAACATGTAATTTTGTCTTTAATAATTATTTAGATAAATAATTGTATGTTTCTATAAGAATCAACTTATAGTTATATACTAATCACTCTAAAAAAAAGTTATATCCTTATCACATTGAAAATGCAAATGACTAAGATATGAAGACAAAGGTATTGATCAAATCATTAATGTAACACACAATGTCCCGAGGGTTGTGTCGTCGCGATATGGCGCGCGAACCCTCATATCCCAAGACGGTTTAATGGTCGGGTTCATATATATCACCAATACGATGGGTCTGCATGTTGGCCCGCTAAGTTTTGGCTTTCTTTGTTTTGGGAAATAATATTCAGAAATATTCAGCTCCGCTTTCTCGCAATAAGTTTTGTTCGGTCATGTTGCTTGCATACAATGCTAAAAACTTACACTCAAATAGGTCATCATCCCAACATCAGTAACACACTCATCGGCCCCAATAAACACTTTCTTCCCTGCAACTTCGCTCAAACTATTGTGGTGTTACTGCAACCACTTTCAAGATAGCTTCCATTAGTTGGATCAAATCCTTCCCTTGCCGCACGACCTTTCATGCCCTAGTATGTATACCATGTTTCCACTACATGGAACTCCTCTCTCTCTCCCGCCCTCCCTCTCTCCCTCTCTCTCTCTCCCCCTACCACTCTCTCTCAACTCCATCTTCACCACGACCCTATACGCCAAGTCGCCAATGCAGCCTGCACCAGCCACCGGCAAACCCACAACTGGACATACGCAACCGTTGGCACCAAATACCCAATCCTATTATGCCTCCCTTAATCCGTCTCATCACTCTCCGTGAGCTCAACCCGCAAAACTGATCGCCAGATGGCACTCCTGTAGTTCAAGCCCAACTTAACTGACCCTATGCACCATCTTCACACATGCATGGACAAACGCCACCTCGTCATGTACTGAAAACCTAAAGAACCTGACACATATGTACTTGTCGGGTGCAGCTTCAGCATTCTCGCCTGCGAGGTCCTGGAATAATAGACAGCCTCAAGAAAAGTGTGGAAGATCAAGATGTGCAAGAACAACCTCACCGCGAGCTCCCACTTGAGCTCGCGAAGCTCATGAGGGGGTGGGAGTCGACCTCTCCCTTAACCAGCTAAGCGGCATAACCCTAGCGTCGCTCGCCGAGCTTAGGAACTTCAAGGTGATTATCCAGCTCTACCAAAGGAAGGAATCTTAGCATTGTAGTCCTTGTCAATGGTGTCTCATTGGATATTGGATGGCCGCCAGCATGAGCCCCTTGGAGGCGCTGAGCGTAAGCCGCCAGGCCAGTCCAACTCTGATGCTCTTCCGTCGGAGGGCCTGTTAATTTGGATGGCACAACATCAGCATTGTTAGGCTCCGGCGGTTTGTCAACGAGGTAGACGTCGAGGCCAAAGCGCGTGATAAGATGCTAGATTACTAAAGACGGGGAACCCGGGGCCATCACCGCCACGCCTCAGCGACCCTGGCACTGGCAGAGATCTGCTTCAGTGAGTACCTCGTTAGTGCCCCTGTCATTAAGCACGTTAGCATACCCGAACATCTCAGGCTCTCGGCCTCCTGGGGCTCTAGCTGGGTGTCCTCCTGAACTAACCCATCAGCGGATCACAGACAAACATGAGAGTGACGATGCATAGGCAGGTGTGCTCTAAAAAAATATGTACATGCACGACCTACGTGCTGAATTAGACGTCTGACTATCATTCAGGACTGGCCCACGCGAATGGGGCGGCATCAGCATCGTGGTGGTGGGAGAGGAAGGGCATCATCCGCTCCCACTCGTGTGCCGCCGCCTGGATATTCCAACAGGTGAGGCCAAAGTGGTGAGGAGAGAGGCATGGCAGCGGCCGCGAGTAGGAGTGAGCTGCGAGGGCCGACGCACTTTGTCGGCGGCGCGAGGACGCCGTGCAGTTCCGACCACGAGCACCCCGGCATAGGCGGGGTTGAGTAGAAGGACTCCGTGCCGCTGGTTGGAGTGAGCGCGAGGGACGCTGTTCTCATAAGGACGTCGTGCAGTTTCAGCGCGAACACGTCGGGTCGCCCTGCAGTTTCGGTGCGAACGCGCACGCACCGGCATGGTTGAGCGAGCATGGGGGAGGCGGCGCGGATTGATGGGGTTCGTGTTGCCTGTGGATACGAGTCGGCCTTTGGGTTTGTTTTCACGTAGTGCCGCGATATTTCTCCGGCGCCGGATGTGCCATGTATTCTTCCATGCGGGGATTGGAGGTTGGGGCGATCGTACTAACCATCGCAAATTGGTTTAGATTCGCTAGTAATCAGGTGGTGTTTCACTGTTTTGTGCATGCGCTGGTTGCTAATAGAAAGCGTGAGTTGTTGGAAATAAAGTGTGCGTAAGAGGAAAGGAAGGGAGAGACCTTACGTGGCATTTTTCGTCTAAATAGAAATGTGACACCAGGCACTTGCAGGTTTCATCTTGGTAGGATAAAGAGTTTTTTTGTTAGTTGCGGTTTCTTTGTTCCGCGCGCAGCTTTTTTTTTTCAAGATTGCGTTGAGATAAATCATCTTGGTAGGATAAAGACGTGGGAGGGTATTATTGTCCATCCTGAAAATGTGACACCAGGCATTCACCAGTTTGCTCTTAATAGTAGAGATTCTTGTTAATAGACATATTGGCCAGAGTGGTGAGTGCCCGATTTGCCACCAAGGGCCTGAAGATATTCTACATCTTTTGTTTCAATGTGAAACTGCTCGTGATATGTGGCAGAGCTTGGGACTATCGAATATTATTCATGAGGCAATGGTGATCGATCGATCGGGATCTGCGGTACTGGAGCATCTGATCAGACTTCCTGATAATACAATGCCAGGGTTAACAGTGGTAAAGATGAAGGAAACAATTTTAGTAACCGTGTGGTACCTCTGGTGGATTAGGAGGCGTCGTACCCATAATGAAGCTGTCCCTCCTCTATACAAATGTAAACTCTCAATTTTATCTATTACAGTACTGCTCATGCAGGGAGAAGGCCGACTGGAACGGGACAGCAAGGATCTGCTAACTGGACCAAACCTGAACCTCGCACAATGAAGCTCAACGTGGACGCGGCATTTAACGTCGACAAGGGTTCGGGAGCCGTTGGAGCTGTTATTCGAGATTTTAATGGATGGTTTGTAGCAGCGAGTATGAGCCTATTACCGCATGTGGCTTCGGCTGCAATGGCAGAAGCGGCGGCTATACGAGAGGGACTGGCTCTAGCTGAAAGACTTGGTTGCAATAGTATCATCGCTGAATCCGATTCAGTCGAAACGATTGAAGCATGCTCGGGTGAGCTTCGTTGGTGGTACGAATCTTCAGCAATTTTTGCGGATTGTGTGGATAAAGCTGCTTCTATTGGATCCGTTACTTACAAATTCTTCCCACAAGAAGCGAACCAGGTGGCTCACACACTAGCTAGGCATAGTTTTAGCAATAAGATGAATTGTAATTATGACGATGACCCCCCTAGCTTTCTCCTAGATAGCCTCCTAAACGATGTAACAAAACTGTGATTCAAGGGCAGCAAGTTCCAGACGCACTCTTTTTCTTCCAGGGTACCTAAAGGGGTTGGAAGATTTTTAATGAGGCGGCTTGCTAGCTTAATATATTATCGTTGTTTCAAAAAAAACTCGGATTTAGATTTTTTCAACTGGGTACTCTCTTTTTCCACTCATTACATGACGTCCAAACCCTTAAATAATAACAGTGTTTTATGGTTTTGGCGTCCAGAATCATCTCGCGTGGATCTTGTATATTTGTAGATTTTTTGCCATAATCCATTCCCTCTATTCCAATGAAAAAGAATTTTTAAGAAAAATTAAGCCAAGTAAAGTTTGACCAAACATTTAGAAAAATCTATCAACTACTATGATATTCTATAGAGATCATATGAAAATATATTCCATGATGTATCTAACTATATTAATTTTTTATTTTCCTTGTTAATAATTTTTAGTAGAAACTTAGTAAAACTATACATGGTTTGACTTTTCAAAAACAACATAGGTCTTTTTATTGGATCGGATGTGGTAAGAAACAGCTAGGCTGCTAGTTTTGTTGATGTCTGTACCACTCATGGATACAAGATCCTTTATTACTGAACTACTTACTGGCTTGCCGAGAAGGGACTGAAGCTGCAGCTCGAAGAGGTTCCAATCAGGTCAGGTTTGTCTGCAAAGATATTGCTCTTATTTCCTCTCTGTGTGGAATAACCAAGACGTAATGACAGATGGCTCTAGATTACTATCCCATGGAAGATGCCACTGCCTAAGTAAAACGAGACAGGGGTGCAGAAACCCGCCTTCCCTCGCGTCCCTAGGCGCCACCGCCACAAGGCCCCCTCCCATCCCTTTGCTGCCGCCAGCGAGCGCGGCTGGGAAAATCCCATGCGGTGCCGGCGATGGTGGGACTCTCCCTATCCGACCTTGGCTGGTTCTCATGGGGGATCTGCCACATAGATGTGGCGGCAAGCTTGACCGACGCGACATTAGCGATGGAGCGGCCTGTCCCCGAGCGGCACGCGGTTTCGGCTGAGGGCACGTCTCAGGTGGAGTGAGGCGGCGGTGACACCGATATTGGCGGCCGGTAGCGGAACATGGAGACAGGTCCGGTCAGTACTCGGCAAAATAGCCCCGTAACTTCGGAAGAAGGGGTGCCCCCTCACAAAAGGGGGTCGCAGTGATCAGGCCCGGGCGACTGTTTACTAAAAACACAGATCCCGGTAATCTTCAGGACCATGGACATCGTGAACGAACTGGCCTCTCAATCCTGATGGTGGTACCCATTCTGCTAGTGCGAAAGCTGTTCCCGTTTCTTCGTGATCCGATCCGGTATCAGCGGATACTTGATTCCCTTCCGGCGAACAGAAAAGAGAGATACGAAGGAGTAATGACGAAAGGTTGATTGTTCGTATGTTCAGTGATGGCGAGCCTGGAACCAATCAAAAAAAAACCCCGCGGGGTGTATGGCATACCTATTCTTAAATAGAACCATAAGAAGATTCGATTCGTCTGTCCTACTCTAAGAAATAGACGAATCATATACTACACACCCACATATTATCAGGTGGTTATAGTGAGAGTTTGAAAAAGGGAACGGAATGCTCAAACCGGAACTGCTAGAGGAACTAATTTTCAATAGCATAACTTGGGCTCCTAGAATATGGCGCCCTTGGGACAATCTATTTGATTGCAGGGTTTTGTTTTGTTCCGAAGCAAAGCGCACCAGAAGAACCAATACGAGAACCCTTCCTTCCAGCCAGAATCCGTCTTTCTTGTCCTTTGCCTGCCTACAACCTGGTGGGAGGTTTGGGAGCTGTTTTCAAAGACAAAATGTCCGAAGGCTCCACCATTGGTTGATTCTGCATTAGGTGCGTTTGCCCATTACTTCTACCCATCTACGCGATTCTGAGATCCAGCCATTGGAACTGAGAGATCCCCGCTGTTTGACCTACTCAAGTAGGCTTTCTACCATCCATTGCAGCAGAGCCGTTTCATGAGCGGGGGGGCTAAGCGCAGTTCTTTGAATCAAAGGTTTCATGAAATAGAAATCGATTCTTTTTTAGATATCTGGATAGATGGATGGATCTATCTTTCTATTCAGATATCTTTTGCAATCAGCCCCAAATCCTTGATTTGGCAAGGAAACAAAGCACTGCTTTGGGCCCAGGAAGCGAAGCGCCGAAACGTACGCCACATCTATCTTCCTCAAGTAGCTTTTTACTGGAAAAAATGACAGATAAAAGAAAAATAAAAGAAACCAGTCCCCACTACGAACACAGGCCTGACAACAGTTGGTTTGTGGATAGGTAGAATGCCCCAATTCTTCCTATTAGTTTAATTAATTAATTCAGCCCCATAGTGTTGGCAATCGGGGGAATTAGATAAGATTAAGAAAGATCGTGGATTAGAGGTATAGAAAATAAAAGTGGAAAAAGATTAAAAAATAGGGAATTCCTAACCCAATAAAAAAAATCATTTTGGTCTTAGTATGGATAGAGGATCTTCCTATTACTATTCCACTCTCAACTATGAATTGATTTGATAGATCCGATATTCATAATATTGAATTGATTCAGTATTATCAGAATGCAAACTCTACCCTTGAATTTACAGGATACCCCTTTTTCCTCTCCATGGGATTACAATCGCGATTCATAATGGAAAGGAACATATACCTATTTACATAACAAATCCGATGGTAGGTCGCAAATTGGGGGAATTTGTGCCTACTCGGCATTTCACGAGTTATGAAAATGCAAGAAAGAATACTAAATCTCGCCGTTAACTGAATTCAGAATAGAAAGATTATGAATAAACAAAGAAATACACAATATCTTGCTAGAACAAGATATTGGGTATTTCTAGTTTTTATTTCTTCAGTGGTGGAGGGGCAGGGCAGCACGGGGCTGTAGGCAGACGGCAATGATGACCTAGGCGTAGCAGCATGGCAAATCCTATACAGGGACCAGGTCGGCTGCTAGGGTGCGCCGCACACCCCCGCGCACGGTACGGTCGGCCTGGTCGGCCCAGTTCGCCTATTTTTTCTGTTTTCTGTTTTCTATTTTTTGTTTTCTGTTTCTGTTTCTTTTATTTTTTTATTTTTATTTTCTGTTTCTGTTTCTATTTTGTTTCTTTTTATTTTTTTGTTTTGTTTCTTTTCTGTTTATTTTTATTTTTGTTCAAATTCCAAAATAGTTTAAATTCAGAAAAAATTCTAAATTGAAAATTGTCCAAAATTCAAAAAAATGTTTAAATTTTAAAATGTTCAAATTTTAAAACCGTTCAAATGCAAAAAAATGTTCAAATTATAAAGTGTTCAAATTTGAAATCCGTTCGAATTTGAAAAATGTTCAAATACAAAAAAGTTCAAATGATAAAAGCGTTCAAATTTGAAATCCGTTCAAATATATAAAGCGTTCAAATTTGAAAAAATGTTCAAATTAAAAAAATGTTCATAACTAAAAATGTTAATTTTTGGAAAAAATAAATTTTACAAATTTTTAAAAATGTTCAAATTTAAATTACGTCCATATCCTAAAATGTTCAAATTGTGAAAAAAATAAATCAAAATTTGAACATTTTTAAATTTCAAATCTGAACAGATTTTGAAATTTGTTCTTTGAATTCTTTTTAAGTTAGATATTGAAAAAGAAAATATTAACATAAAAGAAACTACAAAAAAAGAAGAAAAAACGTACCTACTCTTAATGGGCAGCGGCCCAACCCACCGACCTGGTGCCCCGTACATGCCGACCAGGTCGGTGTACAGCAGCCCCCTAGCTGCGTGGCGACAGGGTCGACGGGGCCTGATCTGGGCCTGGTCGGGTCAGCTGGGCCTAGCCGGGCCTGATCTGGGCCTATTTGGCCTTGCAGATGTGTCCGGACGGCGATCGCCACGGGGTGATGGAGGGTGGATCCCCTCACCTGGGTTGTGGCGTGGGCTGAGGGGCGTGCAGGGCTGAAAAAGACAAAAAAAAAGTTACGTACACAACTTTTTTACACCAAAATTCATCTTTTTTACACATGACACTAAAATGACCGTTTTCCGTGGAATGACTTTGTGAGCGTGTAAAATTTTGAGATGTACCCATTAAATTTTGTGTTTGAATTTTCAACATTTTAAAAATGCATTTAAAATGAAATTTAAAAACCGGGAGCACATGCTCCCGGGTGCCGAAACACCACTCCCGTAGGCATAGAAATAAAGATAGTTTTATTCTCACATCTATATTGTTCATAATAATTTTTGCGCCCTGCTATAACTGTATTAATCGAAAACATTAATGCATTGTGATATTGAGTAAAAACCTTGTTCCTAGTGTCCATTGATTAATAATATGATCAAGGTTTTCTAATCATAGACACCAACATTAGTAATAATGGAGTCATCTTGTTGGATGAATAACATGGCAGACACACCCATATAAGGTATTGTAATCTGATTATGTCACAAAATTCAACAATATACAATATTGTAACCTAATTCTTAAACCGTGAGATCATATTAGAATCAGTATCACACGTATTTAAAGTTATTAGAATCGTGATTCAGAATCAAATCTGAATCTCTATTGTGCCATGCCCATACCAGCCCATGTGCATCAAAGGGGAAAAGCACCTGCTGCGGGCTTCATGCCAGGTTTTGGTCGCGTGTGTCAAGCACTGCTTCCGACTGGTCCGGAAAGGCCCGGCCCGATGGCCAGGATTAGGCCCTACCATCCGTGCACCTTCGATATCTTCGGGGGGGGTGATGGCGCCGCACACCCCCCAGGCGGGTTGTTGGCCAGCCCAACATTCCCACTCCTTTCTTTTTGTTTTTTTTCGCTTTTTTGTTTTTTCTGCTCTATTTTTCTTTTTATGTTTTTCAAAAGTTGATTCTTTTTAGATCCGATTTTTCAAAATTAATTTAGCTTTTTCTGAAATTTAAATATTTTAAAAATTTGAATATTTTTCAGATTGGAAAATTTTCAAATTGGAACAAATTTTGAACATTTTTTTAGAATGAACATTTTTCAAAAATTCAATTTTTCCCAAAATTTGAACATTTTCCGACAATGAACATATTTTAAATTTGAACATTTTTCGGATACAAACAATTTTTAGCTTTGAACATTTTTCATTTTGGACACTTTTCAAATTTGAACTTTTTCGAATTTGAACTATTTTTAAATTTTTACTTTTCGATTTTGAAGAAAAAGAAAAATAAACAGAAAAGAAAGGAAACAATAAAGAGAAAAAATAAAAAAATAAAATAGAAAATAGAAAAATAAAACAAAAAGAAAAAAAAAGGTAAAAAATGGGCCAGGCCCCCGACCAAAGGTGTGTGGTGCGTGTATAGGATTCCCCTCTTCCGGATCCTTCCCTTGTTCGAAGAGAAAGAAAGCCAAAGGAAGACAAAGAAACAGAGTCGACGGCGATTTACGTCCTTGCCAAAGGGGGAAAAGGAGACTCGTCCGTCGGGGTAGGAGTACTAGGCTTCCGACATGATGAACAAGGCGGAAGAGACACATTGCCTCATTGGACCCAACCCTGCCGTGGTGCCAGTCGACGAGGATGAGGATGAGGAGGAGGCACGGCGACCGTGGGGGTGGCTGCCGCTCGCCTCCGTACTCTTTCCTCGACCGGATCCTGGTCCCGTCCGTGCCGGCGTGCCGCTGGACACCCTACAACTGCAGAGGTTTGATGACAGGTTCGATTGATCAGGCCCTTTTCGATTGATTGATACGCACAAGTACAAACTCGCATTGATCAGAATCGAATCGGATGACTTGCGCTTTTGCATCCAGTCTATCATCAAAATTTTCGTCTCTTATTTTGTTGATCCTTGTGTATGTTTTTTTTTTGTAGTCCGACGGTGCTGGGGCGCTTGGAAAGGTTAGCTCGCGATAGCAAGATTGTGCTGGAATGCCTTGGGTGGTACAACAGTATGCATCCGGTGATCTATTCTTCCTTGCTCAACTTTTCTGCCTAGCAATTTGGGCCTATATTTTCACTGTTTTAATTAAAATCACCAAACTGTGCTACTCCCTCTGATCCATAATTTGAACTAAAACCACTACACTTATCATGGATTTGATAGAGTATATAAAGTCATTAGTTACTACCTCAAACCATCAAATAGACTTGATTTATTTACTTCTCTTTACTAGAACAACCTTTACTGCTTTCTGTTTTCACTTCAGACTTGATGCGTTGCATCGACAATGTGATTGTGAATATCGGTACCTAATGTATAAAACTTAAAGACTTTGATACCTAATGTATAAAGCTGTTTGTTGAAGACTGTGTCGATATCTTCCTAAACTACCAGTAAAAATTCAGGAGGTAGCAACTAAGTAAATTCAGTCGTTGGTGCTTTTTCCCCCTTTTTTTACCTTGCTCCCTGTACCAATTTATTTTTTCGTACCTAAAGTAATATGTTCTTTTTGTTCATGATGTTCTTCCTGTGTCAAATTATTTTTGGTTCCTAAAACGAACCAATTTATTTTTCTATGATTTTTTTACCTTTGCTGCTACCTGTACCGATTCCTTTTACCTGATTGGCTGGTTGATTAGGGTGAGGAGTATGAACCTGCTCCTGGTATGGTGATTGACGGAAGCGGACTTGACAGGGGCATGTGCTGGACTCATGGCAACTTCGTGGCACGTCGGAAGCTCTCTGGCTGCTTGTCCTTCCCACCCGCTCCTCCAACGCTGTTCTTTTTTGAACTCGCTAGAGGAAAGAATATCAATAAAGTTGTCACATGCACCCCTCTAGGTATGTATCTACTTGATCTGATTCTCTTTTGTCTGTGCAAGAGTATGAACTTTAAAAGAGCATGGCATTTTCATCAAAAGACATGCCATCATGTTGAGAAAGCTACTGCTATATGCCTAAGATTCACCTTAGCTTATAGAATACTCAGATATTCAAATTTGCTCCCAAGAGCATACCTTCCCAGGTGAAATTTTAAATTCCGATTTTAAAAACATCCGAAAAATTTAATACAGTAAATGTCTGTTGTGTGTGTTCATGTAAAATTTTATTTTAAAAGGATTGTTTTGTGGCCTGTGCAGAAAAAACAAATTTTGTGCTTCAAAAAATGTTTCCTAGAGCTCCGGGATTTGTTTTTTATTCCTACGACATCACATGTACTTTTATTCATGAAACTTTGCTGGCCCATGCGAGACACACACATATAGTCAAAACAATTCTCAGTTTTTGAACTTTTAAACACATCCTGGGATCATATGCACCTGGGAGCTGAAATGTCGCTCACATAGAGTACTACTTTATCAAAAAGTACTCTGAGACTTATGTTTGAAACTGCTTTCGTCTCTTGACCTAGTAAATTTGAAGGCTTCATGATTTACGAGGAAAAAAAGAGTTACCCATGCTTATGACAAGGGTTCTAGTTACCGTTTTAAATATTCCTGCTATTAGAGTTTTGATCATGTCTGTGTTATCGGTTATTTTAAAGTATATACTATATAGCATTTTGTGCATTCTTCTTATTGCATTCTTTATGCGTCAAAGTTAAAGAACAGGCAATTAAACACAGAAAGGTACGATTTTTTCAACTAATACAATATTATTCTAATAAAAAAACACATAAACACAAACTCAGCTAGAGTTTGTTTAGAAAATACAACTTATTTCACATATTCTTTTTTAATTAAAAGAAAAATAAAATTGATAAAACCAAAATTGAAACGATCTGAAAATGGGCTGTCATGTTCATTGGATGGTTACAAACACAAATTATTTTGCAGCCTGAGTGTAGAGCTATTTTTTTCTAAGACATAGATATCTGTCATTCCGGAGTGTATTTTTCACTAAACAATGCAGCTTTTGTATCGAGCTTACTATCCCGAATGACTAGTTTCTAGTAAATTTTAAGTTTTCTTAACATATTTTAGTTACTACCTAGATAAAGTTGAGACACCTATTTTTAGACGAAGGGAGTGTTCTAGATACATCCATATTGAAGTCAATTAATATGAACCGGAGTGAGTACATGATTTCTGTAATTTATGATTTATATGCTATATCGACTGAAGTAGTAAAAGTATAATCTACTTATAATCAAGAGAAAATTAAACTTCATGAATTGACATGCTGTATCAGAAATGTTAAAATAAAAATGCACTACACATTCCTATTCTTTGATCAACATGTATGATTCCTAGGTCTGCTGAGGGAAGTGATTTGAGTTCTAACTTCTGTTAGGAAAGGAGAGTGTATAAGTAAATACTTCCAGTCTGAACTGCGTACTCTATGACTGACCCTTCCAGCTCCTGTAGTGATGCTGTTCTCTCATTAGTATCTTCCATTGCTTATTTCATTACATCAGCAGCCAGAGGAAATGACAAAATTTTCTAACCGTGTATAGTCCCCCATCAACTGCTTCGCTGGATTTTCCGATTCCTGATTATGCATCTCTGCTTCACATTATGTGCAGTTTAGATTCATGTGCGAACTAATTGCAGGAACTTGCCCCTTTGTTGGCATATAGATGGGCATTATGCTGTCTAGATATTTAACAGAAGTCATCATTGCATTATTTGTGTAACCTTTTTAAAAAGATATTAAAAACCTTGTTAGATTCTTTTGTACACTGCATGTTCTTCGGCTAAAACATGTCTGTTTTTTCAGATGAACCAGTTACTGAAACCTCCTACAATGTCCTTGGTTTCCACGTTGGGTGGGGGGGTCGTCGTCATGGTGGCTGTACGTCGCTCTTCCCCTCTCTCTGATAGCTTTTATTTCATGTTGAATTGTTGCTTTCTTACATAGTCTTTGACCTAGCTTCCTGCGTTTTTCTTCTCCAGCGGACTGCATTTGCAAGACATGCTACCGCCAACACCCTTATGATTTGAGTACATGCGTATGTGAAGATAGCAAGGTGGAGCCAGTATGTGACATGTGCTACCCTCGCTTCGGTGTCATTCATCCAATCCAAGGAGGGTTCGAGTTGGGCTATAACACTAAACTTGAGCGTGATTTTTTTCGCCCCCATAAAAAACAAACTTCTAATTCAGCACCCATGATGCTTGAGGCTATCTGCTAGTAGAACTATGTATTTGCCAGTTTGAATGCCATGCATTTTATTTTTATCGCTTCACTGTTACATCATTTCAGGCCATTTTGGTTGAATATGTGAACTTCTCAAATAACATGTAACTTAATATATATGTCAAGTATGTTATCTGAATGGAAGTCCTATAGTACCGATAATTTGTACTAAAATAAATTGTCGGCCATTCTATCAGTTTTGAACTTATATGTAAATATGTTGTCTGAATGGAAGTCCTATAGTACCGATAATTTGTAAAATAAATTGTCGATGATTCTATCTAGTATTGAAGTTTGTCGACTGTGTTGCTCCTCATCTTAAGTTAGCGAAACAGTTCCTTCCATGCAGTATTTTCTTCCTTGCATGCAGTATTTTCTTTCGATGGAACTGGAGAAAATTACAAAAAATCACTACATTACAGACAATGATATCAAGAAACCGCCACTTTACGTTAGGGTTTTTAAAAACCACTACTCTAGTGGTAACACAGAACGGATAGCACTGATTTGTTTGAGACACTCGTTTCACAAGACAGATTGGTGGGTCCCACTATCAGAGTGATGTGGCACAACAAAAACGGTCGGAGGACAACATATGTCAGCCCATTCTAAAATTTGGACTTCTTTGTAAAATTTCAGGATCAGCTAGATGTTCATTTATTTATCTTTTATCTACTAATCCACCCTTCCAGCATCTCACGCCACCGCCGGCCAGGCCCCCTCCCGGAGCCGGCCCAACTGCCTCGCTAGCCCCTACTCACGGTCGAGCCAAGCCCGTGGTCAATCTGCTCTCCCCGCGTTTCGTCCAATTCCGAGAATATTTTCTGTACAACTTTTCTGAAATACAAAAACAGCAGAAAATAGGGAACTGACACTTTAGCACCTTGTTAATAGGTTAGTGCCGAAAAAAGTATAAAAGTGCAACGAAGTATGAGCAAAACATATATGAATTGGTGTAAAACAACCATGGAGTATCAAAAATTATAGATACGTTTAAGACATGGTTTTCAAGCACAAGATTTCGTGTAAGTAAAAGTAAAGTAAAGTAGTAACTAGAGTAAAGTAAACTATGTAAAATTGGTAAAGGTTTTTTTGGGGTTTTTGAGTGCAAATAAAATAGATAAGTATTTTTTTATTTTCGGATTAAAATAGTGCTGCAAATAAAAAGAAAGATAAATGCAATGGAAAGGTGTTTCTTATGATTAAAATTGGACCGGCGTTCATGGGTTCACTTGACTATTCTCTCTTTAAAGTTGTAGTGGATAATAACAATTCATCAATGAGATATAAAGAAAATAACTTCAACATGTGTAAGATACGCATTCATACGGGTATCACGTTCTAACATAGATATGATGCAACACATCTCTCTTATACTTCACAAATAGGAAAAATTTCAAGCAATCTTGTATTAAGAATTAACAGAGTATAGCCATCAGTACTTTGACATAATGTTTCAATATCAAATATGCTACCTTGAGCAAACAATATCATCACTTTTGTCACGTGACGAACATAGCACATGCATTCACTTATTCCCTAGTGAGATAGCAAAAGAAAAGGCAAAGCCATAATCGATCATGAATTTGTTGTCACTATCTAATCACTAAACCATGTTATTTCATCTAATACACATATCACCCCACACACGTTTTTGCATACAAGTTGGATCATAACCAATACTTAAGAGCGGGGTACATAATATACATCCATCAATACATCTTACACAAAGTATAGCAGAATATCATAGTATAATACATCTTACTTCATTGTGGTTGAAGAACTCGAGTTCTTCTTGCATGGCAATTACCCAATCCGGATCGCAAGGCCTCATACACCTTGAGTGGCTCAAAAATAGTCACACAAGCATGATGTTCACAAAAGTTTGTTTGAAGAGCTATGTGTCTACGAGTTACCACTCCTTTGGAAATGATTCCAATGATCTTTTCAACTTGCATGACACTTGACTTTGTGGCGGCCTTGATCTTCCGGATGGTTCCTTCATGATCAACAAATTTATCTCTTCGTCGATCTTGATCATGAATAACAACTTGAGTTTTATCTTGAGATGTAGAAGAGTCTTGTTCTCCTTCATGATATTTCTCAAGAGATTGAGGGTTAGGTGATTGTTCTTCATCAAGCGGCTCCTCTTGTGATGCACTTGATGGTTCAACTTGAGTAGAGATAGGCTCCACTTGAGTTGATCTTGAGTCTTCTCCATCATTTACTTGATCAATAACGTCATGGATTTCCATGGGCAAGATATGCCCAATGCCCATAGCCTTGATGACTTGAGAAGATTCTCCACCACGTACATCACTTGGAACAACTTGTTCCTCTTGGGAGCCTTATTCTCGAAGAACTCCACATCACAAGATACTTCAACACAACCGTTGGCTTGGTTGTAGTACCTATAGGTGTGAGAGTCATCAGCATAACTAACAAAGATACTTTCAATAGATCTAGTTTCGAATTTACCGAGTCTTTCCTTCTTGTATTAGACAATGCACTTGCATCCAAAGATGCGGAAGTAGAAGACATTGGGCTTGTTCCCCGTGATGAGCTCGCACGGGGTCTTGTTGTGCTACAGGCGGAGAAAGAGCCGATTCGAATAATGAATCGCGGTAGAGATGGCTTCTCCAAGGTTTTATGGAGGCTTGAATTCATCTAACATGGTTCTTGCCATCTTAATGATTGTCCATCTCTTCCTTTCAACAACACTATTTTGCTGAGGGGTATAGGATGTAGAGAACTCGTGCTTGATCCTATGATGGACCGAGCGGGGAGAGAGAGGAGCGTGGCAGCGATGCTCATGATGGGAGTTTGGAGGCAACGGTGCTCGGTAGTGTCGGGGGCGGTGGTGGTCGAGTGGGGAATGAAGGAGATGACCTCCCTTTTCCGTTATCTTTTTGTGGATATTTTATTTATTAAAATGGGCTAACAAGTGAAATCAATGACACCTCGGTCCTGACATTGGGACCAATGCCAACTGGTCAGATTTTGTGTCAATTCGCTTCAAATCGCATCCTGCAGAAAAGACTCGCAAAATCTAGTGATTTTTGTCTCGTGTTGGATTTTGATAATTTTAAGTTGAAAAACAGTGGTTTACAATGTTAGTGGGGCGACACACCATAGCAATCGTGCTCACGCACGCACACAAACACACATGTACCGTGAAATTTCTTGTAATTTTCTCCGTCAAAATAAAAGAATAAATCGTATTTCTTATGTCGGTTACTATAGGGATCTTCCGGTAATTTGTTTTATGTCGGTTTAGGATTTAATTGTTAAATAAGACCCGTGTTGGCCAGAGTACCAGATCAGATCGCCAAACCAATCTTCCCCCTCACTCTTGCCAAAACCCTAGCCGCAGCCATGGCGATGGAGGCGGAATCCGCCGCGAAACCCCTCCTCGGCCCTCCCGTCATCCGCGGGGTTCACCCATCGAGCGATCCAGCCGCCGCCGACGACGGAGCCCCCGCGTCGCACCCCTTCCTCGACCTGCTCGACGCCGCCTTCAACGCCCCGTCCGCCGCCGAGATCAAGGCATCGCTCAAGCCGCGGCTGGCCCTCACGGAGAACTGCTCCGCCACCTACGCCAACTCCGGCAACCCCTGCCTCGACTTCTTCTTCCAGGTCGTCCCCGACACGCCGCCCGAGCGCGTGCGCGATCTCCTCGCCGCCGCCTGGGCCCACGACGCGCTCACCGCCCTCAAGCTCGCCTGCAACCTCCGCGGCGTCCGCGGCACCGGCAAGTCGGATAAGGAGGGCTTCTACGCCGCCGCGCTCTGGATGCACACCAACCACCCCAAGACGCTCGCCTGCAACGTCGCCGCGCTCGCCGAGTTCGGCTACCTCAAGGACTTCCCCGAGCTGCTCTTCCGCCTCATCCACGGCCCCGACGTGCGCAAGGACGCCAAGGAGCGCGCCGCCGCCGACAAGACGCGCAGGAAGGAGAAGGACCTGAGCAAGCAGAGAGAGGGCCTCCGCGCCAGATTGGCCAGCCGCAAGCGCGCCCGCGAATTGGCTCCGCCCAAGCCCACGTTCGGCGACTACCTGTCCGCTGCTCTCTCCTCCAAGACCGCCAAGGCCAAGCCCGCGGCGGCCATGGAGATCGAGCCCGCCGCGGAGGCGGCTGAGAAGAAACCAGAGGCGATGGAGGTGGATCAGAAGAAGACGCCCAAGCGCAAGATGTCCAAGAAGGTCCGGAAGGTGGCCAAGCTCGCCGTGCAGTCGCTCGAGACGTACTACGGCGACCGCGCCTACCGCTTCCTGTTCGACTCCGTCGCGGAGTTCTTCGCCGACCTCCTGGCCTCCGATCTCGAGCAGATGGCGGCCGGCGGGAAGACAAGGAAGATCGGGCTCGCCGCCAAGTGGTGCCCCACGCCAGGCTCGTCCTTCGACTGCACTACGCTCCTCTGCGAGGCCATCGCCCGCCGCCTCTTCCCGCGCGACTCCAACCCCGAGTACGCCCAGCTCTCGGACGAGCACTACACCTACCAAGTCATCCGCCGCCTCCGCCGCGAGGTTCTCGTGCCGCTCCGCAAGATCCTCGAGCTCCCGGAGGTGTACATGAGCGCCCAGCTATGGTCCAATCTTCCCTACACCCGCGTCGCCTCCGTGGCCATGAGGCGCTACAAGTCCCTCTTCAAGAAGCACGACGAGGTGCGCTTCGCCAAGTACCTCGAGGACGTCGAGGCGGGCAAGGCCAAGATCGCGGCGGGCGCGCTCCTGCCGCACGAGATCGCCGCCTCTGCCTACCGCGGTGAGGACGACGACGTGTCCGAGCTGCAGTGGCGGCGCATGGTGGACGACCTCAAAGCCAAGGGGTCGCTGCGCAACTGCATCTCCGTCTGCGACGTCTCCGGAAGCATGTCCGGCACTCCGATGGAGGTGTGCATCGCGCTCGGCGTGCTCACGTCGGAGCTCAGCGAGAAGCCATGGGCCGGCAAGGTGATCACCTTCAGCTCAACGCCCGAGATCCACCTGATCAAGGGCAAGACCCTCAGTCAGAAGATGGCGTTTGTGCGGCAAATGCAGTGGAACATGAGTACCAACTTTCAGGCGGTGTTTGACCAAATTCTCCGCACGGCGGTGGAAGCTCGGCTGGCGCCGGAGAAGATGATCAGGACTGTGTTCGTGTACAGCGACATGGAGTTCGACGAGGCGTCAGGGAGGGGCGGGTATTACAGCTACGGGGCACGAGCGGCAGCGGGGCCGTGGGATACTGACTATGAGGTCATCTGCAAGAAGTTTAGGGCCGCCGGCTACGGCGACGTGGTGCCCCAGATCGTCTTCTGGAACCTGCGCGACTCCAAGTCCACGCCGGTGACGTCCACCCAGCCGGGAGTGGCCATGGTGAGCGGCTTCTCCAAGAACATGCTCAAAATCTTCCTGCAGAACGACGGCGTGGTGAACCCTGAGGCCATCATGAAGACGGCCATCGCCGGCGAGGAGTACCAGAAGCTAGCCGTGTTCGATTAGATCGATCCCTTTGTTAGTTCTCAACAGCTTAAATGTCGTTGTGTTTGATTAGCTTCTTTGTTTCTGAACTATGAACAGCTTGCTGTGTTTGGTTACTTCTTTTCTGAATTCGAACCAAAATAATCGTGCTTGCAATTGTCTTGTTGATCTTTAGTCCTTGAGTTGCTCTGTCTCTATTCTCTCTCTGGGAGATTGTAATGGTTTAGCTTTTGAGTGCTTGAATGATTAATAACTTCGTTGTGCCTCTGACCATATTGAAATCTTTCGATTGAAACTGTTGCTTGCATTGTACTACAGGCATAGGTAGACCAGTATATATACACTGGATTCAGGGCAGGTCTAGAATTCAAATTTTGGATTCAATAACATACGAAAGCAGCTGAGCCAACTTTGGCAACAAAAACCGTCTTCAATGGAGACTTGTGACCATAATAATACATTTAGAGTTGATTTAAAATAAGATGACTATGGAATAACAAGTTCGAAACAAAAAAAGCTGTTTGTGAGGGTTTTCACATTCTTGATCATGCAGCTTTGGTAATTGCATTTTAAACACTGTCTAGATGGCCTTGCTTACCTTCTTTTCTGGATTGTGACCAGCTTGCTGTGTGTTTCGTTCGTGCTTCTGAATTCGTACCAAAATTATGGTTGCAATTTTTTGTTTACACATTTCCTGAATCCTACCAAGCTAGCTAGATCAGTTAATCTCTGGTAGGATATTGGAATTGGAATTGTTTAGCTTTACTTTAAGCCTTCTTAACGTGTTGAGGCTCTTGATTAGAATTGTACTACAGGCATAGGTATATATGCACTAAATTCAGCAACAACATGCTCCTCTGTTTCTGCATGCCAGGCAGCATTAACAACATGCTCACTTAATTGAACACATTATCCCACTCAAAAATAAAATTAGACAGATTATCGATAGCTCATTAGTTATACTAATTTTATAGCTGATTTTGAAAGAGAATACTGAATAAAAATGGCACTGATGGGTCATGCAACTTAGGCAAATGCATTTTGTAGAAATGTTTCTGTAAATACATTGTTCAGATTGCATGTACCTCCTCTACTTGAACTCTGTCGACAGGAATACTTTGCTAAAAATAATTCCTACCATATATAGAAGATTTGAAGCATTTCCTCTTGTAGATTTTTTTTCTTAACTTTTTTCTGAGAGTGATAGCAGGCCGTGCAGTTGGAGTGCTGCTGTTAACTTCATGATAAACCTTCGATTTGCACTGACCCTATCAATATGCGCATTGTAGTAATTTTGCGCTTTGATCCTAAACTTTTCTGAATTCCAGCAAAAATCATGCTAGCAATTTTCATTCTGAATCTTACCAAGATTGCATGACCAGTTGCTATGTCGTCTATAATCGCTGGCAGGATGATTGGCTGCCCTACCGCTCATGCTTCCTCCAGCAAGCGTCAGAACGTAACAAATATACACGGTCATATCGTCACATTGCACAGTGGATAAGCTCAATGCCAGTGGCCAGAATAGCACTATATTTGTTTGGAGCGGGAGCCATTGCAGGACGCCCAATTTTACTCAACAGGATACACTTCCGTTATTGGTATTTGGCTATTTCTAGTCCAAACTATGTATAAGCAACTCTACCGTCTGAAGGTCTCCCCTTATACTACTAGAAATTCCACCATTGCCCATAAGATCGAGGAGCCACCAGATGATTCTCAGCCTTTGAAGAATCTCCTCCACGATTGCCATGGCAGAAAACCACCTGAGAAAGAAGCGCGGCAACACGATGTCACAACGTGTGCACACCAAAAGGTGAAGGCAAAAAAATCTAGTTTTCCAGTAGGTGAGAAGTAAGGTGGAACTGAAGCATAAAATGCTTACCACACCCTTGGCATCGGACATACAGATCGTTCTTCATCACAAGGCCAGACCCTCCGCAGACCTCGCATTTCTTTTGCTCAATCTGAACAGGGAGAAAGACATCTGTTGTCAGGCAAAAGGACAGTGGGGAAGGCCGTACTGGAAGAATACTGCTAATGACCATAGGTAAACCAGTATAATCGATTCCTTAGCGAGAATGTGCTGATAATCAGATTCAGGTTAGGCATTGGGCTGGATTTAGAGGACGGCAGATGGCTCTATATTTTTGCGCAAAATGCATTTGCCAACGAGTCAAAATTAAAACTAGCGCCGACAAAGAATAGGCAGGACAAAGAAAGGGCACTTACAATTCTTTTGCCGAACTCGACGCCTGCAACGACGAAGGGCGTCACTCCAGCTGCAGAAACAAGGAAGCCGAAGCCAAGATACCGTCAGCCACACGAGTTAGCCTGAGGGAGGCGGAACGAGCTAACAATATGCAGCTACAACGATAGGCAAATCAAGCGTGTGCGCCAGCGGACCTACGGCGCCGACGACGATCTGCCAGGTGACCTCCGCCGGCGGGAGGTCCGCGACGGCGGCTGCCGCGGAAGGCCCATCGACGGCTCGGACGCGGACCGCGGGAGCCCTCTTGCCGACGGTGCCGGCTGAGAGCCCGGCGCCCGGCAGGCACGGGGGAAGCGCGCGCGCCTGCATCGCCAAAAGCTTTCGCCGTGCCGCTCCCACTGCCGGTGCCGGGTTGCAGCGCCCCAGTCCACAAACTCTCAAGTCTGGGCGCACGAGTCGCAGACACGTCCACTTGTCATCGATTTTGAGGTCCAAACCCGCGCGCATGCGTCGGCCACGCGACGCTGCTGCATCCACTATAAATCCCAGGGGAAAATCATTGGCAATTTAACAATGTTTTTTCTCTCGGGAATTTTTTTGAACCACACATTATATTAAATCAAATAAACAGAGTACAACAAGTGGAACATACAGGAAAACCAGGACTAACAGGTGTCCAGGAAACTTTGCGAAAGGACCCCAAATAAAAGAATATTACAATTAAGTCCTTTTGAGTCCCTGCAAACAAACCGATCTGAAACCGTCGTCATCCACCGGCGCCACCGAGATGCACACCAGAGAGAGCGACGGAGAACCAACAAACCGAAATCCAGGCCAGCGCCATAGCCTTCAAGGCGTTGTGAACCGAAGACCAGGCCTGTAAAACATGCACTTGACGCTGTGGCGAGTCGGCGGGGACATTCCCCACGCTGACCTAGATCCAAATCCGGCGAATCCCACGACTGTTGCCAGGGAAGAACGTCAAATCTGCCGCCGCCGGACCACTAACCTTGTTCCAGCACCAAAACAAAGAGCCCGCCACTGCAAAGGAACGGCGAGCAAACGAGGTGAAAGATCGAGATGTCGCCTAGAGGGGTGAATAGG
>NC_061513.1:221081165-221114755 GCF_022539505.1 Lolium rigidum | reverse complement strand
TATTCAACTAGTACTCTTTAGTGGAAGAATTCCATGCAACGTCCTCCAAACAAAAAATTTAACTTTACCCGACACTTGTAATTTCCATAAGGTGCGCCATACAGGATTCAAAGCCGAAGCTCCAGGCAGGGACATATGTGGTGCCGTCCCACCAAATTGGTGACGCCATTGACAGTGATAGGCAGATCTAACAGTGAAGAAACCTTGCTTAGTGAGCGCCCAGGCAATGAAATCCGAAAAGCCATTCTGATTCAAAGGAATTTGCAAGATACGCCAGGCGTCCAGGGAGTTAAAAGTATCATGGACAAGAAATCTAAATCCGAGTTGTTTTGTCCTGTAATCTCATCGTGACTTCGGGACTCCCTTGTACAGTTGTACGTACCGAATCATCCGTCTCCAAGACATAATCGACGACATCCCGATTACCTCAACCACGGCCTAGCGTGCAAGAACTTATTTACAGTAGATCATCGTGTTAACGAAACACACCTCTACTGACTCGTTTTTGAACTTCCACCCTGCGCTCTGAATCCAGAAAAAAGAAGAGGAAAATCGCGCCGAATCTTCGACGGTCTCTCCCTCGCGCCGCTATTGTAACCTCCACCCGCCGCCCTCCCTCGAAACTCGCGCCTCCGCCCTCCGCCTCGGCAGGAGACTCCGACCAGCTGTCTGGCTCACTCCCTCTCCTCGCCCTCGTCAACTCCCTCCAACGGTGACCATGGCTGCCCTCCGGCCGTGTCCCTCAAGCATTATAGCTCCAGCTGCTTCCTTCAACCTGCGCCCGAGCAGCTGGCCGCCTAGCAGTATCCTGCTGCCCAAGATGCAGAGACGGAAGATTAACCTTGCGATCCGCGCTCAGAGGGGCGGTACCAACCAGCCCGTCGACCCGGAACCGGAAGACGGCACGGTAAGTCTGGGTAACACCAACTCTTGCTGCCCGCCGTTTTCTGAAAAACGTAAGAGATGGGTTTTTTCTAAGCAGGGGCACATCTAGAGACCTTCACTTATTTAGATACTTTTGGTGTAGCAAAATTTGAAGAACAAATCTGCATAGTGTAGTACAAAGTTATATGGATCTGTAAGTTTAAGGTTAATATAAGTTGCGCTGTTTGAGAGAACCAAAAAAGATAAAATTTGATGAATCTCTTTTTGAATATGTTTTCTGCCACTAGTTTTTTTTTTGTGTGTGTGTAGGCTACATGCTATACGTTTTCCCTCTCAATCTTTTTGTGTCACATAGTATAATCTTGCACTACATTCATCCCTTTTGTAGATGCTTTGCTATGATTTAGTATAAAAAGTTAGTGAGGCTATAGGTGTCATTAATGCTCACTTACAACTTTTCCAAAACCTAAGTACCATATCCGATTTCTCATGTGTTTAGATTAGATAGAGGCAACCCCCCCCTCTCTCTCTCTCTCTCTCTCTCTCTCTCTCTCTCTCTCTCTCTCTCTCTCTCTCTCTCTCTCTCTCTCTCTCTCTCTCTCTCTCTCTCTCTCTCACTCTCAAACATGTACATATCCAGAAGACACGGGGTTTGGTTATAGACTAATTAAATTATGTACATATCCAAATCTATTTTTTGGCTATAGACTAATTAAATTATGTTATTCTTAACAAACCATTTGAATGCTCCATTGGTGCAAATTCACCTTAACTTTAAAAAACATGGTCAGGATAGTTTCTTTGTCCAAGATAAACCACCGTGCAAGAGTTTTAAGCTTATGTGACTGAATTTGCTTGTTTCACTATGTTTTCTTTGGTTTTAATGCTGCTATTGCTTTAATTTAGTCTGCAGATTACAATAAAAAATGGGAGGAAATAAGGAAAATTGCCAAGGGACCACCGGTTAGTGTTATTCTTTTGTATATTTTTTTGCATCTTATTTTCATGATTTTCTGATGGTGGGTACTTTTTTTGATTTTGTATTAGTTCTTCCCTACAATAGCAAAGCACATGTTTTGGGAGTTCAAGTTATGTAGTTTAAACATTCTGAATTCATAAAATGCCTTATCGAAAGCTCTATTACGGTGAAGTTAATTCGCAACTGGAATATGCAACATCAGCTATCTTTATTTGCATACTAATTTTCTGTCACCTTGAATCAATCATGTTAATGCACATCATCTGAATTGTTAGGACTTAGATCTTAAACATGATTATAGTTCTTTCCCCTCCACATTATAATTGATTTTTTCTGAAAAATATGCTAAATAAACATTGTTAAAAACTATTTTCCTGCTCTATATTACTAGGCACGCATGTGTTAATGCTTAGTAAATACGGCACACTGAGCAAAGAATGGAGATCTTATACAAACTTATCTTTTGTTTATGTTTCGTAGTCATAATCCTTACTCTTTTATTTACTTGGTTGAAAAGGATATGCCATTTCGTCAAGAGATTGACAAAATAGAGGAGTACACCAGGAATATTCATAATACCAGCATTTTGGTAAGCCTTCTTCTAAATTTTTCAGAAGGGACAATTCACCATCCTTTAAGTACCTTGAAATATTTAGCACGTGAAGGGAAAGTGTCCAAAGCTTTGTTAATAGACTAATATTATTTTCTTGTAAAACTAATTCAATAAATTAAATAGTGCATGCCCTGCTGCCAAACATGAGCTCATGCATTGTGCTTTTCTTTTGTATTGTTTTGTGTGGAAGTTACAGCATCAGGAAGCGACTGCGTTGTCAGTTTATCTCTGTATGATTGCTCGAGACGCTGTAAAGTTGGCTTCCGAAGTTCTGGTATGAGCATTAGTTGCCGCAACAACAGACCCACATCTACTTCACAATCATGATTGTTGCCTATTGTCTCTATCACAAGTACAGCTTTTATTTTACTTTATACAATGATTCCAGGATTGTGCAGTTTTGGCACAGGACCCGGGGGGTAGATTTTCTCTATATACAATTAAGCAGGTACGCAGTGGTATCTTTTTTCTTTTCTGTCGATTACAGATTTAAAATTCCAAGATATATGAACTAACCTCCTCCCAACAACTACAACATCAACAAAAAGACTGCTCAGATGTTCGTGTGTATCATTGTCAACGCTGCTGAGGACAGCTACCATAAGAAGGTTACAAAGGAAACTATTGTCTCCTTTCTTGGTGGTCTTGAAGGTGTGGCAGCAATAAGCCACATCTTGGTGAAAGATACTCTGGAAAATCATGCTATTGATAGCAAAGACTGTTCAGAATGTGATAGAGCTGTAGATAGAGCTCGACTGGAGTATGTGGGGAAAATGAACATTTTGAAACATGAATTCATGACAGCTCAAATGACCGACGCATACCAGGTAGGGCATATTAATTTTGATCGGTCCACCCCTTATATTTTCACCATCATCATCCTAATGTTTGGGTCGTGCAGATTCTGCAGTCTACACTGACTAATGCAATAATGTGTACAAAAAGATTTGTTAGATCGATGAATGCTTATCGCAAATGGACACTAGGCCACGTCCCAGGTAAATATGCTTGTGGCATACGTTCGTTTTATGCATGTTAGGAGTCCCCCTTTTCACTTTTGACCGTGCACAACTGGACGATCGTCCACTGTTTCTGCTGATGGTTAATGTTATGTTACTGTTTGTAACCACTTGTTGCATGCGCAGGTCACACCAGGGCACCGGATCATGGGGAATCTAACAAATAAAAAGCACTCTTGAGAGCATCTCCAGTCGCGTCCCCCAAATCGTTCTCCAAACCGCGCTGGATTGAGCGTTTGGGGGACGTGTTTTGTTCATGCCGTCTTTGGGGGACGTCGCTTCCCAGCCGCGTCCCCCAAACGCCTCCCCCAAACATTTAAAATACTTTTTTTTGGCTTTTTTATTTCAATTTCCACAAACTAATACATAATTTGGAACGTGGTTTACACGAAAACACAGTTTGGAACGTGGTTTTCCACAAACTAATACATAGTTTGAACCATCGTGGACACAAATATAAAATTTTGCAAAGAAACTAAACCTAACTAGGCCGTGCATCGAAGGTTTCCTGTGTTCGCTGCTAAGAAAGAACACTCGAGGGCACACCCAGTCACCTAAACTGGAAAATCCAGCGGGAGGATGGTGCCCTTGTTGGTTCTACCGATGAGGCGAACAGACAGAAACCTCCGTGCACGTGTTCGCTGCGAAGAAAGAACACTCAGTCGTCCTCCTCGTCGGTGTTGTCGCCGTGGTAGTCCCGGCGGCACCGCGTCTCGTCGAAGACCTTGACGCTCATGTCCCTGTCGCCGAAGTAGGAGAACAGGAGGATGAAGCCGGCTTGGAGGCTGTGGTGCCGCGCGAACTTCTCCCAGCCGATGTTGAGGTACATCTTGCCGCGCGCGTCGTAGATCACGTCGACGATCCACCGGTAGTAGCTGCACGCAGCCTCCCGCAGATGCATCGTGCGCGGGCAATCGTCGCCGGCGACGTAGTCGGCGAAGGAGTCCGGCAGCCTCTGGATGCCGCGCGGGTCGCCCTTGAGGACGAGGACGAACTCGAACCGCACGTCCGGCTCCACATCCATCTTCGACGATGATGAAGCCGGCGGCGTGGAAGGCGATGGCGAGCGTTCAGCTCTGTCGCGGCCACGACCACGACCATGGCCGCGAGGTCGGCCTCCGCCTCTACCGGACATAGCGTCGAGTCTTGTTGAGATGGTGGCGGCTAGGGTTTGGGAGAGAGGCGCTAGGGTTTGTGTGTGAGAGGGACGATAAGAGGCGGCCCTTTTATAGGCCGGAGGGAGGCGGGGAGCGGTGGCGCGCATTAACGCCGGCACGCAGAGCTAGGCGCGACGGGACGCGTCGCTGCGTCGCTGCGGGAACTGCACCTTCGCTGCGTCGCTGCGGGAACTGCACCTCCAATAACTTTCGTCGCGAGGTAGGCGACGGTTAGGTTAAAAATTTGTTGTGCCGCTGACGAGTCGGCCCCGCCACTCCCCGTCTCGCTTTTCGTTGTGTCCGGCGTCCCCGGTGCGTCCCCTGTGGGACGGGGACGGGCTCGGGGCGCCGGACACCGTATGGGGGCGCGCCGGACAAAATTGGGCTTTGGGGGACGCGGCTGGAACGGTTTTTTTGTCCGGCGCGCCCCAAATCCCTTTGGGGGACGCTTTGGGGGACGCGGCTGGAGATGCTCTGACGCCTGCATTTGGGGAAAAAAAGAGTTGATTTCTCGGTGTGTTTTGATGGGAATTAGTAGCATGATGCTATGTAATACTCCATATGTCTCAAAATAATTAAAGTTCACACAGGCCCGGATATATATAGCGCATGCATCTTACGCACCTTTTTGGCTTTGTTTGGCCTTGGGCCTCCTGGGGTCCTTGCCTCCTCAGCTTGGCCCTACCTTGTAATTATTTCTATCTAATTGAATGGAAGATTGACTACCCGTTCCTCAAGGTTTTTTGAAGTTCTAATTTTGTCCAAATTTTAAAAAAATCTAGTTGTAGAGGATTTATGAAAAATATTAATATTTACTAATTTATATGGTATGAAATAATGTACGATGAATCTAACAAAACTGCAATTTAAAGTAGTTTGACTTAGGATAATATTAGAACTTCAACCATTTAAGAATGGAGGGAGTAATAAAGTTTAGAACTTAGGAGTGTGTAAATAATTTTGCCATCAATATGGACAACAATGACTATCACACAGAGAGTATTTTTAGACGGAAGGCTCGAAATAAGCCCGGCTTTGAATTAACAAAGCCATCAACCGGCCAAGAGTTGCACCATAAGTTACAACACACACAAAGCGCAAACAGACAACTAACAACAAAAGACAAGACAAAGAGCACAACCAAACGCTAGGTTGAGGGAGCCTTGTCTTCTGTTGCACCGGAGCGAGCACGTCTTAGTCCATGCCAACAAACCTCCTTCGAACCAACACAACAACACAAGGGAGACTCGACGATGGGCTAGCAGCCTAGCAGACTTTGAGGATCCAAAGGGGAGGGGGTCTTGCGGTGACGCCTCCAAGAAGGTCCATGGCGCACGAATGCGTCATCGTCGTTGGGAAAGACCGAGGTCGGTCTCTGCAAAGGCACCCAGACCCCGAACCACCACCCCGAGCTCGGGTTAGGTCCAGACCAGAAACACCACATCTTCCAATGGCATTCGGATAGGCACACCAGCCAAAACTACGACCAACACCGACCTAGCAAAGCCCCCCAAGGCACTAGCGAGCCGTCAACTACCGAAGCAAGGCCGTGTATAAGCAGCCAGGCCGACGAGGTGCGAGGGATGGGACACCAGCGAGATATCAAAGGGTGATCCACAACACACTACAAGAGAAGCTTGCCTAAAGCGGGGCCAACAAGGTTAGCAGGTTGAGGCGGAGGGACGGAATTCATCAATTCGAAGCGGGGGATCCACATCGGGATGCCTTCAACAAGGGATCGACACCTGAAAGCTGACGCCGTCACCGGCAATGGCAAGGCCATGCGTAGCTTTCGCCTACATCCCATCGGGTCAAAATCTAGTCGCCGTCGCGAGGATGCAGAGCGAACAAAACAAAACTCGCTAGCGCACCTCCAACCCAAGCCACACTGTGACCTAGTCCCAACTAGAATCACCCGCAGAAAAGACGCAAGAGCTGGTTGGCCAACCCAGCCAGACCCAGAGCCAGACGTCGCTCGACGCTGGATCGGCGGCACCACGATGGCCGCAACATCTCCAGCATGCCAAACCCTTCCCTAACGCGAAGGGAGAACGTGATGCCTACCCTGGCGAGCACAAGCCGGCCTAGGGACCCAATCCCAAGAAGGCGACGAGGACGTCGCCCACCGCAACACCACAATGTCATGAACCCTGTGAAAAACAGAAAGTCATCGACACAAACGGGCATAGAGGTCGCTAGATCCGTAGCATACAGATCGAGCACGAACGAGCGGAGATCCATGGAGCACGTTGGTGTAGGCATCCTGCAAACCAAACCACAACCGCCCCGTCCGTGGGCCTCACCGCCCGCCACGGCAGGAGGGACATCCGACCAGGGCCTACCAGGTCTAGTTCTGGGCCCACAAGCCCAGATCCAGCTGAAACCCTAGAACTGTGCCCATAGCTACCGGCGGCCACATCAGCGCACGAGGCGCCGCCACCACCAACCCCAACCGACGAGCAAAGAAGGAGCAACGACGGCCAAACCGACGCCACCACGCCGCCCCACCGTGAGACCTAGGCCTGCCCCAACGGGCCGGCCAAAAGCGCGGGGGAGGGGGGCCAGTGGAGCAGCGACGTCGCGTCCGCTTGGCTAGCCGCCCGCCACGGCCCGAGGGGCTGCAGCCAGCGCCGCCACCGACGCTCCTCACCGCCGCTAGATCGGGATCCGCCCTGTCGGGCCTCCTAACGCGCGGAGAAGGGGAGAAACCACCGCACCGGCACCGCGCGGGCTTTGCCCTGCGGCACTCGCCGGTGGCGGGCGGAGGGAGGGAGGTGAGGGATGATGACGCGTAAAGCACACGCCCGTTGGGAACCCCAAGTGGAAGGTGTGATTTGTACAGCAGCAAGTTTCCCTCAGTAAGAAACCAAGGTTTATCGAACCAATAGGAGTCAAGAAGCACGTTGAAGGTTGATGGCGGCAGAGTGTAGTGCGGCGCAACACCAGGGATTCCGGTGCCAACGTGGAACCTGCACAACACAACCAAATTACTTTGCCCCAACGTGACAGTGAGGTTGTCAATCTCACCGGCTTGTTGTAACAAAGGATTAGATGTATAGTGTGGATGATGATGTTTGCAGAAAACAGTAGAACGAGTATTGCAGTAGATTGTATTCGATGTAAAAGAATGGACCGGGGTCCACAGTTCACTAGTGGTGTCTCTCCCATAAGAAAAATAACATGTTGGGTGAACAAATTACAGTTGGGCAATTGACAAATAAAGATGGCATGACAATGCACATACATGTTATGATGAGTAGTGTGAGATTTAATTGGGCATTACGACAAAGTACATAGACCGCTATCCAGCATGCATCTATGCCTAAAAAGTCCACCTTCAGGTTATCATCCGAACCCCCTCCAGTATTAAGTTGCAAACAACAGACAATTGCATTAAGTATGGTGCGTAATGTAATCAACAAATACATCCTTAGACATAGCATTAATGTTTTATCCCTAGTGGCAACAGACACATCCACAACCTTAGACCTTTACGTCACTTCGTCCCAGATTTAATGGAGGCATGAACCCACTATCAAGCATAAATACTCCCTCTTGGAGTTACAAGTAACGACTTGGCAGAGCCTCTACTAATAACGGAGAGCATGCAAGATCATAAACAACACATAGATGATAGATTGATAATCAACATAACATAGCATTCATTATTCATCGGATCCCAACAAACGCAACATGTAGCATTACAGATAGATGATCTTGATCATGTTAGGCAGTTCACAAGATCCAACAATGATAGCACAATTAGGAGAAGACGACCATCTAGCTACTGCTATGGACCCATAGTCCAGGGGTGAACTACTCACACATCAATCCGGAGGCGACCATGGCGGTGTAGAGTCCTCCGGGAGATGATTCCCCTCTCCGGCGGGGTGCCGGAGGCGATCTCCTGAATCCCCCGAGATGGGATTGGCGGCGGCGTCTCTGGAAGGTTTTCCGTATCGTGGCTCTCGGTACTGGGGTTATCTCGACGAAGGCTATTTGCAGGCGGAAGGGCGGAGTCGGAGGGCTGACGAGGGGGCCACACGCTAGGGCCACGCGGGCCCCCCTTGGGCCGCGCCATCCTAGTGTGGCGGCGCCTCGTCGCCCCACTTCGTTTCCCTTTCGGTGTTCTGGAAGCTTCGTGGAAAAATAAGTCCCTGGACGTTGATTTCGTCCAATTCCGAGAATATTTCCTTACTAGGATTTCTAAAACCAAAAATAGCAGAAAACAGCAACTGGCTCTTCGGCATCTCGTTAATAGGTTAGTGCCGGAAAATGCATAAATATGACATAAAGTATGTATAAAACATGTGAGTATCATCAATAAAGTAGCATGGAACATAAGAAATTATAGATACGTTTGAGACGTATCAAGCATCCCTAAGCTTAGTTCCTACTCGTCCCGAGTAGGTAAACGATAACAAAGATAATTTCTGAAGTGACATGCTATCATAATCTTGATCAATACTATTGTAAGCACATGTAATGAATGCAGCGATCCAAAGCAATGGTAAAGACAATGAGTAAACAAGTGAATCATATAGCAAAGACTTTTCATGAATAGTACTTTCAAGACAAGCATCAATAAGTCTTGCATAAGAGTTAACTCATAAAGCAATAAATTCATAGTAAAGGCATTGAAGCAACACAAAGGAAGATTAAGTTTCAGCGGTTGCTTTCAACTTGTAACATGTATATCTCATGGATAGCTGTCAATACAGAGTAATATGATGAATGCAAATATGCAAGTGTGTAAGAATCAATGCACAGTTAACACAAGTGTTTGCTTCTTGAGATGGGAGGAAATAGGTAGACTGACTCAACATAAAAGTAGAAGAAAGGCCCTTCAAAGAGGGAAGCATCGATTGCTATATTTGTGCTAGAGCCTTTTATTTTGAAAACAAGAAACAATTTTGTCAACGGTAGTAATAAAGCATATGTGTTATGTAAATTATATCCTACAAGTTGCAAGCCTCATGCATAGATTACCAATAGTGCCCGCACCTTGTCCTAATTAGCTCGGATTACCTGGATTATCACACGCAATACATATGTTTTAACCAAGTAACACAAAGGGGTACCTCTGTGCCGCCTGTACAAAGGTCTAAGGAGAAAGCTCGCATTGGATTTCTCGCTTTTGATTATTCTCAACTTAGACATCCATACCAGGACAACATAGACAACAGATAATGGACTCCTCTTTAATGCATAAGCATTCAACAACAAATAATATTCTCATAAGAGATTGAGGATTGTTGTCCAAAACTGAAACTTCCACCATGGATCATGGCTTTAGTTAGCGGCCCAATGTTCTTCTCTAACAATATGCATGCTCAAACCATTCAACTCATGGTAAATCACCCTTACTTCAGACAAGACGAACATGCATAGCAACTCACATGATATTCAACAAAGGGTAGTTGATGGCGTCCCAGGAACATGGTTATCGCACAACAAGAATCTTAATAAGAAATAAGATACATAAGTGCATATTCAATACCACAATAGTTTTTAGGCTATTTGTCCCATGAGCTATATATTGCAAAGACAAAGAATAGAAAAATAAAGGTAGCACTCAAGCAATTTACTTTGGAATGGCGGGAAATACCATGTAGTAGGTAGGTATGGTGGACACAAATGGCATAGTTATTGGCTCAAGGATTTGGATGCACGAGAAATAATCCCTCTCAATACAAGGCTTAGGCTAGCAAGGTTATTTGAAGCAAACACAAGTATGAACCGGTACAGCAAAACTCACAGAAAAACATATTGCAAGCATTATAAGACTCTACACTGTCATCCTTGTTGCTCAAATCCTTACTAGAAAATATCTAGACTTTAGAGAGACCAATCATGCAAACCAAATTTCAACAAGGTCTATGTATTTCTTCACTAATAGGTGCAAAGTATATGATGCAAGAGCTTAAACATGATCCTTATGAGCACAACAATTGCCAAGTATCAAATTATTCAAGACATTTTACCAATTACCACATGTAGCATTTTCCGTTTCCAACCATATAAACGAAGCAGTTTCAACCTTCGCCATGAACATTATGAGTAAAGCCTAAGGACATATTTGTCCATATGCAACAGCAGAGCGTGTCTCTCTCCCACACAATGAATGTTAGGATCCAACTTTATTCAAACAAAACAAAACAAAAACATACAGACGCTCCAAGTAAAGCACATAAGATGTGACGGAATAAAAATATAGTTTCACTAGAGGAACCTGATAATGTTGTCGATGAAGAAGGGGATGCCTTGGGCATCCCCAAGCTTAGATGCTTGAGTCTTCTTGAAATATGCAGGGATGAACCACCGGGGCATCCCCAAGCTTAGAGCTTTCACTCTCCTTGATCATATTGTATCATCCTCGTCTCTTGATCCTTGAAAACTTCCTCCACACCAAACTCAAAACAACTCATTAGAGGGTTAGTGCATAATCAAAATTCACATGTTCAGAGGTGACATAATCATTCTTAACACTTCTGGACATTGCACAAAGCTACTGAAAGTTAATGGAACAAATAAATCCATCAAGCATAGCAAAACAGGCGATGTGAAATAAAAGGCAGAATCTGTCAAAACAGAACAGTCCGTAAAGACGAATTTCTAAGAGGCACCAGACTTGCTCAAATGAAAATTCTCAAATTGAATGAAAGTTGCGTACATATCTGAGGATCACTCACGTAAATTGGCAGAATTTTCTGAGTTACCTACAGAGAATTCAACCCAGATTCGTGACAGCAAGAAATCTGTTTCTGCGCAGTAATCCAAATCTAGTATGAACCTTACTATCAAAGACTTTACTTGGCACAACAATGCAAAAAAATTAAGATAAGGAGAGGTTGCTACAGTAGTAACAACTTCCAAGACTCAAATATAAAACAAAAGTACAGAAGTAAAATCATGGGTTGTCTCCCATAAGCGCTTTTCTTTAACGCCTTTCAGCTAGGCGCAGAAAGTGTGAATCAAGTATTATCAAGAGATGAAGCATCAACATCATAATTTGTTCTAATGATAGAATCAAAAGGTAACTTCATTCTCTTTCTAGGGAAGTGTTCCATACCTTTCTTGAGAGGAAATTGATATTTAATATTACCTTCCTTCATATCAATAATAGCACCAACAGTTCGAAGAAAAGGTCTTCCCAATATAATGGGACAAGATGCATTGCATTCAATATCCAAGACAACAAAATCAACGGGGACAAGGTTATTGTTAACCGTAATGCGAACATTATCAACCCTTCCCAAAGGTTTCTTTGTAGAGTTATCAGCAAGATTAACATCCAAATAACAATTTTTCAATGGTGGCAAGTCAAGCATATTATAGACTTTCCTAGGCATAACGGAAATACTTGCACCAAGATCACATAAAGCATTACAGTCAAAGTCATTGACCTTCATCTTAATGATGGGCTCCCAAACATCCTCTAGCTTCCTAGGAATAGAAGTTTCAAGTTTTAGTTTCTCTTCTCTAGCTTTTATGAGAACATTCGTAATATGTTTTGTAAAGGCCAAATTTATAGCACTAGCATTAGGACTTTTAGCAAGTTTTTGTAGGAACTTTATAACTTCAGAGATGTGGCAATCATCAAAATCTAAACCATTATGATCTAAAGCAATGGGATCATTATCCCCAACATTAGAAAAAATTTCAGCAGTTTTATCACAGGCAGTTTCAGCAGTTTTAGCAGTTTCAGGCAATTTTTCACGCTTTGCATTAGAAGTAGAAACATTGCCAACACCAATTTTTTACCATTAATAGTAGGAGGTGCAGCAACATATGAATCATTAGCATTACTAGTGGTGGTAATAGTCCAAACTTTGGCTACATTATCATCTTTAGCATTTTCTTCTTTTTCCCACCTAGCACGCAATTCGGCCATCAATCTTATATTCTCATTAATTCGAACTTGGATGGCGTTTGCTGTAGTAAATGACTTAATATCTTTATTTTTATTAGGCATAACTTTCTATTTCAAAATATCAACATCAGCAGCAAGACTATCAACTTTAGAAGCAAGTATATCAATTTTCCCAAGCTTTTCTTCAACAGATTTGTTAAAAGCAGTTTGTGTACTAATAAATTCTTTAAGCATAGCTTCAAAACCAGAGGGTGCATTCCTATTATTGTTGTAAGAATTTCCATAAGAATTACCATAACCATTACCATTATTATAAGGATATGGCCTATAGTTGTTACTAGAATTGTTTCGATAAGCATTGTTGTTGAAATTATTACTTTTAATGAAGTTCACATCAACATGTTCTTAACCAATGAAGCTAAAGGAACATTATTAGGATCAACATTTCTCCTACCATTCACAAGCATAGACATAATAGCATCAATCTTATCACTCAAGTAGGAGGTTTCTTCGACAGAATTTACCTTCTTACCTTGTGCAGCTCTTTCCGTGTGCCATTCAGAGTAATTAATCATCATATTATCAAGAAACTTTGTTGTGTCACCTAGAGTGATGGACATAAAAGTAACTCCAGCAGCTGAATCCAATAGGTTCCGCGAAGAAAAATTCAGTCCTGCATAAAAGGTTTGGATGATCATTGATGTCTACGGGTGCTTCTATTCTTGTAGACAGTGTTGGGCCTCCAAGAGCAGAGGTTTGTAGAACAGCAGCAAGTTTCTCTTAAATGGATCACCCAAGGTTTATCGAACTCAGGGAGGAAGAGGTCAAAGATATCCCTCTCAAGCAACCCTGCAACCACAAAGCAAGAAGTCTCTTGTGTCCCCAACACACCTAATACACTTGTCAGATGTATAGGTGCACTAGTTCGGCGAAGAGATAGTGAAATACATGTGGTATGAATGTATATGAGCAGTAGTAACGGGCACCGAGAAAATAGCTTGATGCTACAATTGGCGTGTGGTTGATGGTGGTAATATTGCGAGCGATACGAGATGCGGTAGAACGATGAAACAAGCGATGATTGCAGTATTTGGGAACAAGGCCTAGGGATTATACTTTCACTAGTGGACACTCTCAACATTGATCACATAATAAAACCACTCTACACTCTGTTGTTGGATGATGAACACCACTAATTGTGTAGGATTACACGAACCCTCAATGCCGGAGTTAACAAGCTCCACAATATTCGATATTCATGTTTAAATAACCTTAGAGTGCACGATAGATCAACACAACTAAACCAAGTACTAACATAGCATGCACACTGTCACCTTCACACAATGAAAGGAGGAATAGATCACATCAATACTATCATAGCAATAATTAACTTCATAGTCTACAAGAGATTACAATCATAACCTACGCCAAGTACTACACGATGCACACACTGTCACCATTACACCGTGCAGGAGGAATAGAGTACTTTAATAACATTACTAGAGTAGCACACAGATGAATAGTGATACAAAACACATTGCAATCATAAAGGGATATAGATAAGCACTTCACTTTGCTATTCATAACAGTGAATAAGTATTATGTGAAATATAGCCTAAGAGATCCACACGGTGCACACACTGTCACCTTTACACACGTGGGACAAGGAGTCTCCGGAGATCACATAAGTAAAATCCACTTGACTAGCATAATGACATCTAGATTACAAGCATCATCATATGAATCTCAATCATGTAAGGCAGCTCATGAGATTATTGTATTGAAGTACATAGGGAGAGAGGTTAACCACATAGCTACCGGTACAGCCCCTTAGCCTCGATGGAGAACTACTCCCTCCTCATGGGAGACAGCAGTGTGATGAAGATGCGGTGGTGTCGATGGAGGAGCCTTCCGGGGCACTTCCCCGTCCCGGCGGCGTGCCGGAACAGAGACTCCTGTCCCCCAGATCTTGGCTTCGCGATGGTGGCGGCTCTGGAAGGTTTCTCGTACCGTGGCTTTTCCGTATCGAAGATTTAGGTCAGGGACCTTTAAACAGGCGAAGAGGCGGAGTCGGAGGGGGTACGGAGCCACCACACAGTAGGGCGGCGCGGCCCACACCCTGGCCGCGCCAGCCTGGTGTGTGGGGCCCCTAGGGCTCCCCTCTGGTGACTCTCGGGTGTTCTGGAAGCTTCGTCCAATTCTAAGACTCTGGGCGTTGATTTCGTCCAATTCCGAGAATATTTCCTTACTAGGATTTCTGAAACCAAAAACAGCAGAAAACGAGAGCGGCACTTCGGCATCTCGTCAATAGGTTAGTTCCGAAAACGCATAAAATCATCATAAAGTGTGAACAAAACATGTAGGTATTGTCATAAAACAAGCATGGAACATAAGAAATTATCGATACGTCGGAGACGTATCAGCATCCCCAAGCTTAGTTCCTACTCGTCCCGAGTAGGTAAACGATAAAAGAATCATTTCTGAAGTGAGATGCTACCAACATAATCTTGATCATATTATTGTAAAGCATATGAGATGAATGCAGCGATTCAAAGCAATGGTAAAGACAATGAGTAAACAATTGAATCATATAGCAAAGACTTTTCATGAATAGTACTTTCAAGACAAGCATCAATAAGTCTTGCATAAGAGTTAACTCATAAAGCAATAAATTCAAAGTAAAGGTATTGAAGCAACACAAAGGAAGATTAAGTTTCAGCGGTTGCTTTCAACTTGTAACATGTATATCTCATGGATAGTTGTCAACATAAAGCAATATAACTAGTGCAATAAGTAAGTATGTAAGAATCAATGCACAGTTAACACAAGTGTTTGCTTCTAAGATGGAAGGAAGTAGCTAAACTGACTCAACATAAAAGTAGAAGAAAGGCCCTTCGACGAGGGAAGCATCGATTGCTATATTTGTGCTAGAGCTTTTATTTTGAAAACATAAAGAGAGCATAAAAGTAAAATTTTGAGAGGTGTTTGTTGTTGTCAACGAATGGTAGTGGGCACTCTAACCCCTTTGCCAGACAAACCTTCAAAGCGCGGCTCCCATGAAACATTTTTATTTTTGGGTGGCACTCCTTCCAACCTTTACTTTCACAAACCATGGCTAACCGAATCCTCGGGTGCCTGCCAACAATCTCATACCATGAAGGAGTGCCTTTTTATTTTAGTTTTATTTAGATGACACTCCTCCCCACCTTTGCTTTCTCAAGCCATGGCTAACCGAATCCTCGGGTGCCGTCCAACAATCACATACCATGGAGGAGTGTCTATTTTTTGTAAAATCATGAAAGTTAATTAATTGGGACTGGGAATCCCATTGCCAGCTCTTTTTGCAAAATTATTGGATAAGCGGATGAAGCCACTACTCCATTGGTGAAAGTTGCCCAACAAGATTGAAAGATAAACACCACATACTTCCTCATGAGCTATAAAACATTGACACAAATAAGAGGTAATAACTTTTGAAGTGTTTAAAGATAGCACTCAAGCAATTTACTTTGGAATGGCGGAGAAATACCATGTAGTAGGTAGGTATGGTGGACACAAATGGCATAGTTATTGGCTCAAGGATTTGGATGCACGAGAAGTAATCCTTCTCAATACAAGGCTTAGGCTAGCAAGGTTATTTGAAGCAAACACAAGTATGAACCGGTACAGCAAAACTCACATAAAAACATATTGCAAGCATTATAAGACTATACATTGTCTTCCTTGTTGTTCAAACACTTTTACCAGAAAATATCTAGACCTTAGAGAGACCAATCATGCAAACCAAATTTTAACCAGCTCTATGTATTTCTTTACTAATAGGTGCAAAGTATATGATGCAAGAGCTTAATCATGAGCACAACAATTTCCAAGTATCATATTATTCAAGACATTATATCAATTACCACATTTAGTATTTCCCGTTTCCAACCATATAACAATTAACGAAGCAGTTTCAACCTTCGCCATGAAAATTAAAAGCTAAGAACACATGTGTTCATACGAACCAGCGGAGCGTGTCTCTCTCCCACACAAGCATTTATTCAAACAAAAACAAAAACAAACAGACGCTCCAAGTAAAGTACATAAGATGTGGCTGAATAAAAATATAGTTTCAAGGGAGGAACCTGATAATTTTGTCGATGAAGAAGGGGATGCCTTGGGCATCCCCAAGCTTAGATGCTTGAGTCTTCTTGAAATATGCAGGGATGAACCACCGGGACATCCCCAAGCTTAGAGCTTTCACTCTCCTTGATCATATTGTATCATCCTCCTCTCTTGACCCTTGAAAACTTCCTCCACACCAAACTCAAAACAACTCATTAGAGGGTTAGTGCACAATCAAAATTCACATTTTCAGAGGTGACACAATCATTCTTAACACTTCTGGACATTTCCCAAAGCTACTGGAAGTTAATGGAACAAATAAATCCATCAAGCATAGCAAAACAGGCAATGCGAAATAAAAGGCAGAATCTGTCAAAACAGAATAGTCCGTAAAGACGAATTTTTACGAGGCACCAGACTGGCTCAAATGAAAAAAATCCTCAAATTGAGTGAAAGTTGCGTACATATCTGTGGATCACTTACGTAAATTGGCATAATTTTCTGTGTTACCTACAGAGGATTAGGCCCAGATTCGTGACAGCAAGAAATCTGTTTCTGCGCAGTAATCCAAATCTAGTATCAACCTTTCTATCAAAGACTTTACTTGGCACAACAATGCAATAAAAATAAGATAAGGAGAGGTTGCTACAGTAGTAACAACTTCCAAGACTCAAATATAAAACAAAATTACTGTAGCAAAATAAACACATGGGTTATCTCCCAAGAAGTTCTTTCTTTATAGCCATTAAGATGGGCTCAGCAGTTTTAATGATGCACTCGCAAGAAATAGTAGTTGAAACAAAAGAGAGCATCAAGAGGCAAATTCAAAACAAATTTAAGTATAACATGCTTCCTATGCATAGGAGTTTTGTAAATAAACAAGTTCATGAAGAAAAAAGTAACAAGCATAGGAAGATAGCACAAGTGTAGCTTCAAAAATTTCAGCACATAGAGAGGCATTTTAGTAACATGAAAATTTCTACAACCATATTTTCCTCTCTCATAATAACTTTCAGTAGCAACATGAGCAAACTCAACAATATAACTATCACATAAAGCATTCTTATCATGAGTCTCATGCATAAAATTATTACTACTCCCAACATAAGCATAATCAATTTTATTAGTAATAGTGGGAGCAAATTCAACAAAGTAGCTATCATTATTATTCTCATCATCAAATATAGGAGGCATATTGTAATCGTAATCAAATTTATCCTTCATAACAGGCGGCACCAAAAGACTACTATCATTATAATCATCATAAATAGGAGGCAAAGTATCATCAAAATAAATTTTCTCCTCCATGCTTGGGGGACTAAAAAGATCATGCTCATCAAAACCAGCTTCCCCAAGCTTAGAACTTTCTATATCATTAGCAACAATGGTATTCAAAGTGTTCATACTAATATGTTCCATGGGTTTTTTAATTTTCGCATCAAACCATCCATGTCTTAACTCAGGAAAAAGAATAAAAATCTCCATGTTGCTTTCCATTATGCCAAACTAGTGTAAAACAAGAAACAAAAAGATGCAATTGCAGGATCTAAAGGAAATAGCTTCGAGTACTTACAACGGCGCCGAAAAATAGCTTAGTAGCCGAGATCCGGAGTGTGAGTACCTTTTACCTTTCCTCCCGACAACGGTGCTGGAAAAGTGCTTGATGTCTACGGGTGCTTCTATTCTTGTAGACGAGTGTTGGGCCTCCAAGAGCAGAGGTTTGTAGAACAGCGAGCAAGTTTCCCTTAAGTGGATCACCCAAGGTTTATCGAACTTAGGGAGGAAGAGGTCAAAGATATCCCTCTCAAGCAACCCTGCAACCACAAAGCAAGAAGTCTCTTGTGTCCCCAACACACCTAATACACTTGTCAAATGTATAGGTGCACTAGTTCGGCGAAGAGATAGTGAAATACAGGTGGTATGAATGTATATGAGCAGTAGTAACGGCACCAGAAAATAGCTTGATGCTACAATTGGCGTGTGGTTGATGGTGGTAATATTGCAGGCAGTACGGATGCAGTAGAACAGTAAATAAGCGATGATTGCAGTATTTGGGAACAAGGCCTAGGGATTATACTTTCACTAGTGGACACTCTCAACATTGATCACATAATAAAACCACTCTACACTTTGTTGTTGGATGATGAACACCACTAATTGTGTAGGATTACACGAACCCTCAATGCCGGAGTTAACAAGCTCCACAATATTCGATATTCATGTTTAAATAACCTTAGAGTGCACGATAGATCAACACAACTAAACCAAGTACTAACATAGCATGCACACTGTCACCTTCACACTATGAAAGGAGGAATAGATCACATCAATACTATCATAGCAATAATTAACTTCATAATCTACAAGAGATTACAATCATAACCTACGCCAAGTACTACACGATGCACACACTGTCACCATTACACCGTGCATGAGGAATAGAGTACTTTAATAACATCACTAGAGTAGCACATAGATGAATAGTGATACAAAACACATTGCAATCATAAAGGGATATAAATAAGCACTTCACTTTGCTATTCATAACAATGAATAAGTATTCTGTGAAATATAGCCTAAGAGACCCACACGGTGCACACACTGTCACCTTTACACACGTGGGACAAGGAGTCTCCGGAGATCACATAAGTAAAATCCACTTGACTAGCATAATGACATCTAGATTACAAGCATCATCATATGAATCTCAATCATGTAAGGCAGCTCATGATATTATTGTATTGAAGTACATAGGGAGAGAGATTAACCACATAGCTACCGGTACAGCCCCTTAGCCTCGATGGAGAACTACTCCCTCCTCATGGGAGACAGCAGTGTGATGAAGATGGCGGTGGTGTCGATGGAGGAGCCTTCCGGGGAGCACTTCCCCGTCCCGGCGGCGTGCCGGAACAGAGACTCATGTCCCCCAGATCTTAGCTTCGCGATGGCGGCGGCTCTGGAAGGTTTCTCGTACCGTGGCTTTTCCATATCGAAGATTTAGGTCAGGGACCTTTAAATAGGCGAAGAGGCGGAGTCGGAGGGGGTACGGAGCCACCACACAGTAGGGCGGCGCGGCCCACACCCTGGCCGCGCCAGCCTGGTGTGTGGGGCCCCCAGGGCTCCCCTCTGGCGACTCTCGAGTGTTCTGGAAGCTTCGTCCAATTCTAAGACTCTGGGCGTTGATTTCGTCCAATTCCGAGAATATTTCCTTACTAGGATTTCGAAACCAAAAACAGCAGAAAACGAGAACGGCACTTCGGCATCTCGTCAATAGGTTAGTTCCAGAAAACGCATAAAATCATCATAAAGTGTGAACAAAACATGTATGTATTGTCATAAAACAAGCATGGAACATAAGAAATTATTGATACGTCGGAGACGTATCAATCATCCAAGTAGTCAGTCCATGGGTTGGGCAATTTTTAACCAAAGATTTCATTCTTTCCCATGCTTGGGCTACATGCTCATTATCCAATTGTTTAAAATTCATTATGCTACTTCTCAAAGATATAATTTTAGCAGGAGGATAGTATCTACCAATGAAAGCATCCTTGCATTTAGTCCATGAATCAATACTATTCTTAGGCGATAGCAACCAATCTTTAGATCTTCCTCTTAATGAGAAAGGAAACAATTTTAATTTTATAATGTCACCATCTACATCCTTATACTTTTGCATTTCACAAAGTTCAACAAAATTATTAAAATGGGCAGCAGCATCATCAGAACTAACACCAGAAAATTGCTCTCTCATAACAAGATTTAGTAAGGCAGGTTTAATTTCAAAGAATTCAGCTGTAGTAGCAGGTGGAGCAATAGGCGTGCATAAGAAATCATTATTATTTGTGGTTGTGAAGTCACACAACTTAGTATTTTCAGGAGTACCCATTTTAGCAATAGTAAATAAAGCAAACTAGATAAAGTAAATGCAAGTAACTAATTTTTTTGTGTTTTTAATATGGAGAATGCAAACAAGACAGTAAATAAAGTAAAGCTAGCAACTATTTTTTTGTGTTTTGATATAATGCAGCAAACAAAATAGTAAATAAAGTAAAGCAAGACAAAAATAAAGTAAAGAGATTGGAAGTGGAGACTCCCCTTGCAACGTGTCTTGATCTCCCCCGCAACGGCGCCAGAAATTTAGCTTGATGACGCGTAAAGGACACGCCCGTTGGGAACCCCAAGTGGAAGGTGTGATTTGTACAGCAGCAAGTTTCCCTCAATAAGAAACCAAGGTTTATCGAACCAGTAGGAGTCAAGAAGCACGTTGAAGGTTGATGGCGGCGGAGTGTAGTGCGGCGCAACACCAGGGATTCTGGTGCCAACGTGGAACCTGCACAACACAACCAAATTACTTTGCCCCAACGTGACAGTGAGGTTGTCAATCTCACTGGCTTGCTGTAAAAAAGGATTAGATGTATAGTGTGGATGATGATGTTTGCAGAAAACAGTAGAACGAGTATTGCAGTAGATTTTATTCGATGTAAAAGAATGGACCGGGGTCCACAGTTTACCAGTGGTGTCTCTCCCATAAGATAAATAGCATGTTGGGTGAACAACAGTTGGGCAATTGACAAATAAAGATGGCATGACAATGTACATACATGTTATGATGAGTAGTGTGAGATTTAATTGGGCATTACGACAAAGTACATAGACCGCTATCCAGCATGCATCTATGCTTAAAAAGTCCACCTTCGGAGTTATCATCCGAACCCCCTCCGAGTATTAAGTTGCAAACAACGAGACAATTGCATTAAGTATGGTGCGTAATGTAATCAACAAATACATCCTTAGACATAGCATTGATGTTTTATCCCTAGTGGCAACAGCACATCCACAACCTTAGAACTTTACGTCACTGTCCCAGATTTAATGGAGGCATGAACCCACTATCGAGCATAAATACTCCCTCTTGGAGTTACAAGTAACGACTTGGCCAGAGCCTCTACTAATAACGGAGAGCATGCAAGATCATAAACAACACATATATGATAGATTGATAATCAACATAACATAGCATTCATTATTCATTGGATCCCAACAAACGCAACATGTAGCATTACAGATAGATGATCTTGATCATGTTAGGCAGCTCACAAGATCCAACAATGATAGTACAATTAGGAGAAGATGACCATCTAGCTACTGCTATGGACCCATAGTCCAGGGGTGAACTACTCACACATCAATCCGGAGGCGACCATGGCGGTGTAGAGTCCTCCGGGAGATGATTTCCCTCTCCAGAAGGGTGCCGGAGGCGATCTCCTGAATCCCCCGAGATGGGATTGGCGGCGGCGGCGTCTCTGTAAGTTTTTCCGTATCATGGCTCTCGGTACTGGGGTTATCTCGACGAAGGCTATTTGTAGGCGGAAGGGCGGAGTCAGAGGGCTGACGAGGGGGCCACACGCTAGGGCCGCGCGGGCCCCCCTTGGGCCGCGCCGCCCTAGTGTGGCGGCGCCTCGTCGCCCCACTTCGTTTCCCTTTTGGTGTTTTTGAAGCTTCGTGGAAAAATAAGCCACTGGGCGTTGATTTCGTCCAATTCCGAGAATATTTCCTTACTAGGATTTTTGAAACCAAAAACAGCAGAAAACAACAACTGGCTCTTCGGCATCTCGTTAATAGGTTAGTGCCGAAAAATGCATAAATATGACATAAAGTATGTATAAAACATGTAAGTATCATCAATAAAGTAGCATGGAACATAAGAAATTATAGATACGTTTGAGACGTATCAAGGGACCGGCGCGGGGGAGGGTGGGCGCCCCGGTCGCCTCGGGGGGAGGGGGCGCGACGGGAGCGAAAGGGAGGAGAGAGTCACCCGATTTATGTTAATTGGCCCTTTTACCACTTCATCACAACTAAGATTCCACACACAGAGTATTAACGTTGCCTCGCGATATATAGAATCCACATTACGAAATATGATTGAGAAACTGTCAGCTATGTGTATCAGATATGATCATATTATGTGCAAGATGTATTGATAGATGCATATTATATACCCCGTTCTTAAGTATATGTTCTCATCCAACTTATATGCAAGAGCATGTGTGGGGTGATGTGTGTATTAGATGGAGTAGCCTGGTTTTAGTGATTGGACAGTGACAAGGGATTAACTTGTCAATGCCTACAGGTTGTAGACTAGGGTTTTAGTCGGAAGTAGAGGGCAAGAGATCTCGAAGGTTTCAGCCGAAAAGTACTCGACGATATGAAAACTAGGGTTTGTGAGACAATGAATCGATGCTTTCTTTGTCCCTCGACTCCCCCTTATATAGGAGGCGGAGCCGAGGGTTTTGTAATACACCAGTTACAGAGTCCGGGGGGTTTCCAACTCATCCCGCAAGATTACAAGTATTACTTTCTAATACAACTCTAGCTTTACTTAATAGTAATTTGGGCTTCCGAGTCTTCTTATCCTTCGAGTCATGGACCTTCAGTTAACTCCGGGTACCATCTTCGGCAGGCCCATTGGGGAAGCCTATGTCAGACAGTGACAACAAATTCATGATCTATTATAATTTTCCTCTTCGTTTGCTATCTCACTAGGGATAAAGTCAATGTATGTTCTATGTTCGTTACGTGACAAAAGTGATGATCTTGTTTATTCAAGATAGCATATTTGATATTCAAATGTCACATCCTAAAATTTTCCTAATTTTGGAATGTCAAATAAAAATAAAATTATGTGCTTGATGGTTGACTTGATTGAAATTCACAAGGAATTAAAACTTTTGTGTTATAAAAAAAGGTTTTCCCAAAAATAGATTATTCATAAACATTTGATTTCAAAGTATTTCAAATCGAACATATTATAGTTTTAAGATTTTGAAACCACAAAGATTTTGTTTGACTTTGAGAAACAATACTCAAGTAGCCCTCAAGGCCAAAGGCATAAAGCTAGTTTATAGCATGTTCAATGGGACACGAAAGAATATCTTGATGGCTTAAACCTATTTTGGGATATTTTCTTCAAATGTTATAAAAGAGGTATGAAAACAAAAGTCCATTTATATTAATCATATAATATTATGTGGATCATTTTGAATTTCACGAACCTTGTTTCAAATAAAACAGTTCCAAAGTGTTCTATTCTAAATTACCTATGTAACATTTTTTCTCAAATTTTCTGAGATGATTTGTTTCAGTTTCAATTAAATTGAAAGTTCAAATCAAATAACAAAAAAAAAGAAATAGAAAAGGAAAAATGAAAATGAAACGGACTCGACCAGCCAAAGGCAGCCCATCCGGCCGGCCCACTAGCGCACACGAAGGCGACCGAGGCAGCCCTCGATCTTCATGCTCTCAAAAAAAAAAAAAAAGCCCTCGATCTTCTTCCTCCTGCTAACGTACATGCTACAGGTTAACAGCCATGGCTGTTACTCTTTCTCTCCACCTTTCCCGTCAAATCAGCGACCGTTCTCTTCGAGTTAAACACGAAAGTTATTGCAAATCCATTGAAGAGTCTGTTCAGACAATTTATTTCCCACTTAGTTGATTCAATTTTTCGCACCAGTGTCGCGCACCGAATATCACTCGTTGGCATACGTAATCCGATCTCTCTCCTCAACCCAGACCAGAGCAAACCAAGGAGAGCACCATGTGCCTTCCTCCACGACTTTGCTTCACGAAATACTCCCAAAGAATCCCAATACAATCCATGCCAACCATGCCAACATCAGCCACAAATTGTAGTTCATCGCTAGATGCCGTCGCTATCCGTGATCATTTCGATGATTCCTAACACCGGAAGACTCCTCTCGTCAAGGCCTACCTCTAGGACATGGTGGTGCACCATGTTGTCGCTGCTTGCTGCGTCGCCATCACTCCGGTCGCTCACGGTTGTTCCGCCAGCCGCCGCGACGCCATTGTCGAATCCTGGCGGTACAAGGGGAACGAGGCCCCATATCTTTTCTCATATTGATCATGTATGTCATGGGCATCTTGTCATGCCTTCGCATTTTTCTGTTTCGCAGTCGGAGGTCTCTCCGATGATGTCCGATGTAACCCATGCCAAGGATCAACGCTCACGTCGAGGAGGACTAGCTCAACATCCAGTACCGTTCGTGCGTATCCATCGACCCGGATATCACCACGACAAAGCATACGACGCCTCCGACGTCTAGATCCGTCGACCATGTGCACCATGGTTAGTATGATCCTGGCTATGCCTTCGTAGTTTCAGCGCTTGTCTTGACCCTGTACGAACATGCAATAGTATGTGTTTGGATGCGGTGAATTGGGCGTAGAATTGAATTGGAATGAAAATTCCAAATCTAAGGTAGAAATGAATTGGCACCCAATTCAAATTCTTTTGTTTGGGTGTGCTCGAAATTTGTTGTTGGAATTAAAAAGTGTATTCAATTTCAATTCTTGTTTGGATGTACAAACCATGGAATTGGTTGTTTTCATAAGTTTGGACAGTATAAACTTATGCGCATGTACAAAATATAGCATGTATGTATTAGAAGGACATCGATCTTGTTAATTTCTGCAGAAAAAAAATTAGAACAACACTAGCCAAATATTTTGGACAGAGAAGAAATAGACTGAAGACGCCATGGCTGGCCGTCGGGTCGAGTGGCAGGGCAGGGGCGGACGCCGTCGCTGCATCCGGGCGGTTATGGCCGGGGGACAGCGGCCGGGCGGGGAGGTCGCTGCATCCGTGCGGAGGGCGTCAGACCAGGGGGCGCCGTCGCTGCATCTGGCCGGAGGGTGGTTATGGACGGGCGGAGGGCGGCTGGGCGGGGAGGCCGGGCGGAGGGCGGGTGGTCGAACGGCTGGCGGAGGGCAGGAGGAAGAACGGCGGGCGGGTGGGGAAGACATGGCGCGGCGCCAGCGGCCGGCGACATACTGGGGAGGAGGGCGTCGCTCGCTAGTTCATCTGTCACGCGCTTGTTTCGTTTAGGAAGAAAGCCTGTACCTCTTCGGGATGGGCAATTCCACACAAATTCAGAGGTTGTGACCTCCGAATTAGACACAGTAGAAAATGACTCCCGGCGGGTGCGGGATGGAATTGCTTCCGGTTTCCAGACTACAATTCTATGCGCATCCAAACGGCTGAATTTGAGGCTTAAATTCCAATTCCACGATTCCATGTCTAATTCATTACATTGATCTCATGTATTCAGATTCATGTCCATTCAATTGGACTAGAGTAATACACTTGAAAAGAAACGCATCATCTCTACTAGACCTAGATTCGTACATGTATAGGAGTCCTAGCCGGCCACATCTCTTCAAATCTGCTAACTAATTTACTACACCGATCATGCAAATCTGCATGCACATCTATTCCTTTCTTTGCTATCTTCTATGTACAATTTGCTGCGTCCTACTATATCACTTTGGACAGAAAATACTGCGAACTTTCAAAAATCATATCTTGAGTTCTACTTAGCCAAATATGGTATATTTAATATTCCTAGAATCCTTAGAAAATATAGAATCTAATGGAACCATTTGTTCCAAGTTTTTACATATATAAAATATTCAAATTTAAAATGAGAAATATTGAGTATTTTTGTCACAACTTAAAATCTACAATTCTTTTCAATATTATTCATTTTGCAAAAGTGAATCTTCTGATAATACCTATCCCAATTATCCATGCTTAAGTAGCCTATCAGTAATTTTCAATATATCTTGGATGAATCTTTTCTTCTTGACCATTGCCACATCAATCTCCCAAAGTCATATCTTGTAATCCAACCTCATGCCTTGAATCCTTAAGTTCATTGAGTCAAAGGATAATTAAAGACTAAGTTAAAATAAATATCAACCCTTTTAAACTACTTTGTTTTGTTTGTGTATGTTGCCTTGATTTGTATGTTTATGCTGTGTTATTTTCTATCTTATAGGTTGTACGGAGAGATACGTGATTTTATAGAGAGAAGTGAACAATATTCAACTACCAAAAGGCAAGTGTCATCCATGTCCTACTATTTTTCTACGCATGTAGTTTTACTTAGTAGAATTTGCATGTGTAGGATGTTTTCAAGTAAAGGCTATATATGATATGCTATGCTAATCCTATAGTCTTAGGATTCCTCTAGTTTACATTAAGTTGCCATCGTAAGTAGTTTTGTTTAGCCATGCTACTAGATACGTGGTTGGTATATCATGATAGGATGAGATGAATTAAAATATGTTTTTTTATAAATGAAAACAACTTGATGAATGAAACACCTGGGCGGATTGTTACGAGTGGAGCGTCTGCATGGTGAAAATTGGTGGGATCCGCCGCCCAGGAACAAAAGTGATTGGACATGTTTCATGTTTGGTAACTTCTTGTACAAGCTTGCATGTCATATGGATTCTGTCTTGACTAAGAAGGTTGTCGGGACCTGTCCCGACGTGACCAGCGAGATGTAGTTGTGTAGGTTTGAAGGGGTCCGTCCAGAGGGCTCAAGACCTTACTTCCGAAAACAGTCTCGTCTTAGTCTTCTCCCAACCATTTGAGAAAAATGAGCATCATGGTGGAAAAAGGGCCGACGAAGTCGTCCGGGTAAAGTGTACAAACCTCTGCAGAGTGTAAAAACTAAGTACTTAGCCGTGTTCCCAGTTACGGACAACTTTGAGCAACTAGACCTGGAGCTGTTGGAAGATCTCTCTCATCCAAATTTCTTAAGTTAAAACTTTGGGGAAACTTGGGTAGTAATGTATGAAGCTGGATCGTCGGGTGTCTATCTCTGGTGAGCCAGTGTGATGAGAACTTGGGTTCATGCTCTTATAGAATTTGAAATGTTTGAAGCTGGATCAGCCCGTGTCCTTCCCTGGTGAGCCAGTGTGATGAGGACGTGGATTATGCTCCTAGATATTTATTTTCAAATACAAATGATGTTTACAAATGATAGGAAAAAATGCCTACTTTTCTGCAAATGAGCCAAACTCCACCAGCCAAATAAGCGTGTAGTTGTTAGGCGCCATTTATATCCATCAAATGTGACGTCTTGCCATTACAATTCAAATGTATTCACCCTTTGGGCTGTAACGTTTTATGTTGCAGATTTCGACGAGTGAGTTTTGATAATTAGGATTACGAGTCTATCCTCAACATGCTTGTGTAGGGATTCGTAGCATAGAAAACAAAAAAATTTCCTACCGCAAGAACGAATAACAAGCCAAGATCTAATCTAGTAGATGGTAGCAACGAGGTGAAGATTAACATACCCTCGAAGATCTCTAAGCGTTAACGAGATTAGATCTCGTGGTTGATGTAGTCGATCACTTTACCGCTTTAAAAAGCGCGTACAAGATCTTGACGGTGCCACAGTCGGGCAGCACCTCCGTACTCGGTCACACGTTCGATGTTGATGACGACGTCCTTCTTCCCATTCCAGTGGGAAGCAGATGTAGTAGATCCTCCTCAGAATCTCGACAACACGACGGCGTGGTGGCGGTGGTGGTGGAGATCTCCGGCAGGGCTTCGCCTAAGCACCGCGGGAGTATCGGGAGGAGGGAGGTGGCTAGGGTTTGGGGAGAGGGGGCACTTGGGGCGCCGGCCTTGGTGCCCTTGGGTGGTGCGGCTGGTGTGGTGGTTGGCCCCTCCCTCTCCTCCTCATTATATAGGTGGAACCCCTAGGGTTTGCCCAAAGATTCGAATAAGAGTCCAATTCAAAACTTACCATATGGGTGAAACCTAGGGGAAGTGGGATTGCTCCCTTTCCTTCCCCTATGGCCGGACATGGAGGTGGAGTCCACCATGGACTCCACCTTACCCTTTGGCTGGCCGGCTATGGTTGGTGGAGTCCATTCTTCTGGAAGGTTCTAGAACATTCTAGGGCCTTCCATAAATGCACCGGATCATTTCCAAACTTGGAAAGTTACTTCCTATGTATGAATCTTATTCTCCGGACCATTCCGGAACTCCTCGTGATGTCCTGGATCTCATCCGAGACTCCGAACAACATTCTAACTCCATTCTATATTCCATATCTACTTAAAACGACATCAAACCTTAAGTGTGTCACCCTACGGTTCGAGAACTATGCGGACATGATCGAGACTCCTCTCCGATCAATAACTAATAGCGGGACCTGGAGATCCATAATAGCTCCCACATATTCAACGATGACTTTGTGATCGAAAGAACCATTCACATAAAATAACAATTCCCTTTGTCTTGCGATATTTTACATATCCGAAGTTTGATCATCGGTATCTCCATACCTAGTTCAACATCGTTACTGATAAGTACTCTTTACTCGTACCGTGATATGATATCTCTTGTGAACCAATCACATGCTTGGTAGCTAATCAGATATCATTCCACCGAGCAGGCCCATAGTATATCTATCTGTCATTAGGATGGACAAATCCCACTATTGATACAAGTGCCTCAACCCTATACTTTCCGAACACTTAATGCCACCTTTATAACAACCCATTTACACAGTAGTGTTTGGTGTCATCAAAGCATCCATCTGGTGAAGGTGATTAACAAGATCTCATGGTCGAAGGATTAAGTTACTATGCATATCAAAGCTTGAAGCTTAAAGAACTAAATGACTTGATCATATGCTACACTTACTACGGGTGTATGTCCATCACATCATTCACCTAATGATATGACCTTGTTATTAATAACATCCAATGTTCATGATCATGAAACTATGATCATCTATTAATCAACAAGCTAGTTTAACAAGAGGCTTACTAGGGACTCTTTTATGTTTACATAACACACATGTATTAATGTTTCCGGTTAATACAATTATAGCATGAGATGCAAACTATTATCATAAACACAAAGATATAATAACAACCACTTTATTATTGCCTCTTGGGCATATCTCCAACAGTATCCCACTTGCACTAGAGTCAATAATCTAGATTACATAGTAATATACCTAACACCCATGACGTTCTGGTGTAGGTCATGCTTCGCTCTAGGGAGAGCTTTAGTCAACGGATCTGCCACATTCAGATCAGTGTGTACTTTGAAAATCTTTAAGTCACCATCTTCGATGTACTCGCGAATAAAATGAAAACATAGCTTTATATGCTTCAGCTTCTTGTGTGACCTTGGCTCCCGTGCATTGGCTATGCCCCCCATGTTGTCACAATAGATGGTCATCGGGTCCAACGCACTAGGAACCACACCAAGCTCAGTAATGAAACACTTCATCCATATTTCCTCTGATGAAGCCTCCGAAGCAGCTATGTATTTCGATTCAGTTGAAGATTTCGCCACAACGCTTTGCTTAGCACTCCTCCAGCTTACTGTTGCACCATTCAAAATAAATATGTATCCAGATTGAGACTTAGAGTCATCCGGATCAGTGTTTCAACTAGCATCGGTGTAACTGGTTACAGCAAGCTCTTGGTCACCTCCATAACAAAGAAACATACCCTAAGTTCTTTTCAAGTACTTCATGATATTCTTGACCGCTGTCCAGTGTTCCATTCCTGGATCACTTTGATATCTGTTGGTCAAACTAACATCATGTGCGATATCCGGTCTTGTACACAGCATGCATACATGATAGAGCCTATGGCCGAGGCATAGGGGATCTTGTTCATCCTTTCTCTTTCTTCTGCCGTAGCTGGACTTTGAGTTTTACTCAAGGTCTTACCTGGTAACATGGGCAAGAACTCTTTCTTGCTTTCATCCATTCTAAACTTATTTAGAATCTTATCCAGGTATGTAACTTTTAAAGCCCTATTAGGCATCTTGATCTATCTCTATAAATCTTGATGCCTAAAATGTACGCTGCTTCTCCAAGGTCCTTTCATTGAAAAACACTTATTCAAATAACCTTTAACACTACTCAGAAGTTCTACATCATTTCCAATCAATAATATGTCTTCTACATATAATATCAGGAATGCTATAGAGCTCCCACTCACTTTCTTGTAAATACAAGCCTCTCCTTGGGTTTGTATAAATCCAAAGTCTTTGATCATCTTATCAAAGCGTCGGTTCCAACTTCGGGATGCTTGCTTCAGTCCATAGATTGAATGCTGAAGTTTGTATACCTTGTCAGCATTTTTATGATCGACAAAACCTTTGGGTTGTACCATATACAAATCTTCCTCAATGTCACCATTAAGGAACGCCGTTTTGACAATCATCTGCCAAATTTCATAATCAAAAAATTGCAGCTATTGCTAACAATATCCTCACAGACTTTAGCTTCACTACAGGTGAGAAAGTCTCATCGTAGTCAACTCCTTGAATTTGTTGGAACCCTTTTGCGACAAGTCGAGCTTTATAGACAGTAATATTACCATCAACATCTGTTTTTCTTTTGAAGATCCATTTATTCTCGACAGCCTTTCGGCTATCAGGTAAGTCTACCAAAGTCCATACTTGAATCATACATGGATCCCATTTCGTATTTCATGGCCTCTTGCCATTTGTTGGAATCTGGGCTTATCATTGCTTCCTCATACGTCGCAGGGTCTTCATCATTGTTGTCCACAATCATGACATTTAGACAAGGATCATACCAATCAGGAGTGGTGTGAAGCCTAGTCGACCTGCGAGGTTTTTTAGTAACTTCGTTCGAAGTTTCATGATCATTATCATTAGCTTCCTCACTAATCGGTGTAGGCCGCACAAGAACATCTTCCAGTGTTGCGTAATACGCGTACAGCACGCGTCCGTTGGGAACCCCAACAGGAAGGTGTGATGCGTACAGCGGCAAGTTTTCCCTCAGTAAGAAACCAAGGTTTATCGAACCAGTAGGAGCCAAGAAGCACGTTGAAGGTTGATGGCGGCGGAGTGTAGTGCATCGCAACACCAGGGATTCTGGTGCCAACGTGGAACCTGCACAACACAACCAAATTACTTTGCCCCAATGTGACAGTGAGGTTGTCAATCTCACCGCCTTGCTGTAACAAAGGATTAGATGTATAGTGTGGATGATGATGTTTGCGAGAAGAACAGATGAGAACGAGTATTGCAGTAGATTGTATTCGATGTAAAAGAATGGACCGGGGTCCACAGTTCACTAGTGGTGTCTCTCCCATAAGAATAATAGCATGTTGGGTGAACAAATTACAGTTGGGCAATTGACAAATAAAGATGGCATGATAATGCACATACATGTTATGATGAGTAGTGTGAGATTTAATTGGGCATTACGACAAAGTACATAGACCGCTATCCAGCATGCATCTATGCCTAAAAAGTCCACCTTCAGGTTATCATCCGAACCCCTTCCAATATTAAGTTGCAAACAACAGACAATTGCATTAAGTATGGTGCGTAATGTAATCAACAAATACAACCTTAGACATAGCATTGATGTTTTATCCCTAGTGGCAACAGCACATCCACAACCTTAGAACTTTCTGTCACTATCCCAGATTTAATGGAGGCATGAACCCACTATCGAGCATAAATACTCCCTCTTGGAGTTACAAGTAACGACTTGGCCAGAGCCTCTACTAGCAACGGAGAGCATGCAAGATCATAAACAACACATAGATGATAGATTGATAATCAACATAACATAGCATTCATTATTCATCGGATCCCAACAAACACAACATGTAGAATTACAGATAGATGATCTTGATCATGTTAGGCAGCTCACAAGATCCAACAATGATAGCACAATTAGGAGAAGACGACCATCTTGCTACTGCTATGGACCCATAGTCCAGGGGTGAACTACTCACACATCAATCTGGAGGCAACCATGGCGGTGTAGAGTCCTCCGGGAGATGATTCCCCTCTCCGGCAGGGTGCCGGAGGTGATCTCCTGAATCCCCCGAGATGGGATTGGCGGCGGCGGCATCTCTGGAAGGTTTTCCGTATCGTGGCTCTCGGTACTGGGGTTATCTCGATGAAGGCTATTTGTAGGCGGAAGGGCGGAGTCGGAGGGCTGACGAGGGGGCCACACGCTAGGGCCGCGCGGGCCCCCCTTTGGCCGCGCCGCCCTAGTGTGGCGGCGCCTCGTCGCCCCACATCGTTTCCCTTTCGGTGCTCTGGAAGCTTCGTGGAAAAATAAGCCCCTGGGCGTTGATTTCGTCCAATTCCGAGAATATTTCCCTACTAGGATTTCTGAAACCAAAAACAACAGAAAACAGCAACTGGCTCTTCGGCATCTCGTTAATAGGTTAGTGCCGGAAAATGCATAAATATGACATAAAGTATGTATAAAACATGTGAGTATCATCAATAAAGTAGCATGGAACATAAGAAAATATAGGTACGTTTGAGACGTATCAAGCATCCCCAAGCTTAGTTCCTACTCGTCCCGAGTAGGTAAAAGATAACAAAGATAATTTCTGAAGTGACATGCTATCATAATCTTGATCAATACTATTGTAAGCACATGTAATGAATGCAGCGATCCAAAGCAATGGTAAAGACAATGAGTAAACAACTGAATCATATAGCAAATACTTTTCATGAATAGTACTTTCAAGACAAGCATCAATAAGTCTTGCATAAGAGTTAACTCATAAAGCAATAAATTCATAGTAAAAGCATTGAAGCAACACAAAGGAAGATTAAGTTTCAGCGGTTGCTTTCAACTTGTAACATGCATATCTCATGGATAGTTGTCAACATAAAGTAATATGATGAATGCACATATGCAAGTATGTAAGAATCAATGCACAGTTAACACAAGTGTTTGCTTCTTGAGATGGGAGAAAATAGGTAGACTGACTCAACATAAAAGTAGAAGAAAGGCCCTTCAAAGAGGGAAGCATCGATTGCTATATTTGTGCTAGAGCTTTTTATTTTGAAAACAAGAAACAAGTTTGTCAACGGTAGTAATAAAGCATATGTGTTATGTAAATTATATCCTACAAGTTGCAAGACTCATGCATAGATTACCAATAGTGCCCGCACCTTGTCCTAATTAGCTCGGATTACCTGGATTATCACTGCAATACATATGTTTTAACCAAGTATCACAAAGGGGTACCTCTATGCCGCCTGTTGTGGGTATACTTCATAGGTGTACCATCGACAGTGCCTAGATCCGGCAAGCCC
>NC_061513.1:221067281-221081065 GCF_022539505.1 Lolium rigidum | reverse complement strand
GAGTAGCGCAACACTGGAAGATGTTCTTGTGCGGCCTACACCGATTAGTGAGGAAGCTAATGATAATGATCATGAAACTTCGAACGAACTTACTACTAAACCTCGCAGGTCGACTAGGGTTCACACCACTCCTGATTGGTATGATCCTTGTCTAAATGTCATGATTGTGGAAAACAATGATGAAGACCCTGCGACGTATGAGGAAGCAATGATAAGCCTAGATTCCGACAAATGGCAAGAGGCCATGAAATCCGAAATGGGATCTATGTATGATAATCAAGTATGGACTTTGGTAGACTTACCTGATAGCCGAAAGGCTATCGAGAATAAATGGATCTTCCAAAGAAAAACAGATGTTGATGGTAATATTACTGTCTATAAAGCTCGACTTGTCGCAAAAGGGTTCCAACAAATTCAAGGAGTTGACTACGATGACACTTTCTCACCTGTAGTGAAGCTAAAGTCTGTGAGGATATTGTTAGCAATAGCTGCAATTTTTTGATTATGAAATTTGGTAGATGAATGTCAAAACGGCGTTCCTTAGTGGTGACATTGAGGAAGATTTGTATATGGTACAACCCAAAGGTCTTGTCGATCATAAAAATTTTGACAAGGTATACAAACTTCAACATTCAATCTATGGACTGAAGCAAGCATCCCGAAGTTGGAACCGACGCTTTGATAAGATGATCAAAGACTTTGGATTTATACAAACCCATGGAGAGGCTTGTATTTACAAGAAAGTGAGTGGGAGCTCAATAGCATTCCTAATATTATATGTAGAAGACATATTATTGATTGGAAATGATGTAGAACTTCTGAGTAGTGTTAAAGGTTATTTGAATAAGTGTTTTTCAATGAAAGGACCTTGGAGAAGCAGCATACATTTTAGGCATCAAGATTTATAGAGATAGATCAAGATGCCTAATAGGGCTTTCACAGAGTACATACCTGAATAAGATTCTAAATAAGTTTAGAATGGATGAAAGCAAGAAAGAGTTCTTGCCCATGTTACCAGGTAAGACCTTGAGTAAAACTCAAAGTCCAGCTACGGCAGAAGAAAGAGAAAGGATCAACAAGATCCCCTATGCCTCGGCCATAGGCTCTATCATGTATGCATGTTGTGTACAAGACCGGATATCGTACATGATGTTAGTTTGACCAGCAGATATCAAAGTGATCCAGGAATGGAACACTGGACAGCGGTCAAGAATATCCTGAAGTACTTGAAAAGAACGAAGGGTATGTTTCTTTGTTATGGAGGTGACCAAGAGCTTGCTGTAACCAGTTACACCGATGCTAGTTGAAACACTGATCCGGATGACTCTAAGTCTCAATCTGGATACATATTTATTTTGAATGGTGCAACGATAAGGCTGGAGGAGTGCTAAGCAAAGCGTTGTGGCGAAATCTTCAAGCGAATCGGAATACATAGCTGCTTCCGGAGGCTTCATCGAGAGGCAATATGGATGAAGTGTTTCATTACTGAGCTTGGTGTGGTTCCTAGTGCGTTGGACCCGATGACCATCTATTGTGACAACATGGGGGCCATAGCCAATGCACAGGAGCCAAGGTCACACAAGAAGCTGAAGCATATAAAGCTATGTTTTCATTTTATTCGCGAGTACATCGAAGATGGTGACTTAAAGATTTTCAAAGTACACAATGATCTGAATGTGGCAGATCCGTTGACTAAAGCTCTCCCTAGAGCGAAGCATGACCTACACCAGAACGCCATGGGTGTTAGGTATATTACTATGTAATCTAGATTGTTGATTCTAGTGCAAGTGGGATACTATTGGAGATATGCCCAAGAGGCAATAATAAAGTGGTTATTATTATATCTTTGTGTTTATGATAATAGTTTGCATCTCATGCTATAATTGTATTAACCGGAAACATTAATACATGTGTGTTATGTAAACATAAAAGAGTCCCTAGTAAACCTCTTGTTAAACTAGCTTGTTGATTAATAGATGATCATAGTTTCATGATCATAAACATTAGATGTTATTAATAACAAGGTCATATCATTAGGTGAATGATGTGATGGACATACACCCGTAGTAAGCGTAGCATATGATCAAGTCATTTAGTTCTTTATGCTTCAAGCTTTGATATGCATAGTAACTTAATCCTTCGACCATGAGATCTTGTTAATCGCCTACACCGGATGGATGCTTTGATAACACCAAACACTACTGTGTAAATGGGTTGTTATAAAGGTGGCATTAAGTGTTCAGAAAGTATAGGATTGAGGCACTTGTATCAATAGTGGGATTTGTCCATCCTAATGACGGATAGATATACTCTGGGCCCTCTCGGTGGAATGATATCTGATTAGCTAGCAAGCATGTGACTGGTTCACAAGAGATATCATATCACGGTACGAGTAAAGAGTACTTATCAGTAACGATGTAGAACTAGGTATGGAGATACCAATGATCAAACTTCGGATAAGTAATATATCGCAAGACAAAGGGAATTGTTATTTTATGTGAATGGTTCTTTCGATCACAAAGTCATCGTTGAATATGTGGGAGCTATTATGGATCTCCAGGTCCCGCTATTAGTTATTGATCAGAGAGGAATCTCGATCATGTCCGCATAGTTCTCGAACCGTAGGGTGACACACTTAAGGTTTGATGTCGTTTTAAGTAGATATGGAATATGGAATGGAGTTAGAATGTTGTTCGGAGTCTCTGATGAGATCCAGGACATCACGAGGCGTTCCGGAATGGTCCGGAGAATAAGATTCATACATAGGAAGTAACTTTCCAGGTTTGGAAATGATCCGGTGCATTTATGGAAGGCGCTAGAATGTTCTAGAACCTTCTGGAAGAATGGACTCCACCAACCCTAGCCGGTCAGCCAAAGGGTAAGGTGGAGTCCATGGTGGACTCCACCTCCATGGCCGGCCATAGGGGAAGGAAAGGGAGCAATCCCACTTCCCCTAGGTTTCACCCATATGGTAAGTTTTGAATTGGACTCTTATTCGAATCTTTGGGCAAACCCTATGGGTTCCACCTATGTAATGAGGAGGAGAGGGAGGGGGCCAACCACCACACCAGCCGGACCACCCAAGGGCACCAAGGCCGGCGCCCCAAGTGCCCCCTCTCCCCAAACCCTAGCCACCTCCCTCCTCCCGATACTCCCACGGTGCTTAGGCGAAGCCCTGCCGGAGATCTCCACCACCATCGCCACCACGCCGTCGTGTTGTCGAGATTCTGAGGAGGATCTACTACATCTGCTTCCCACTGGAACGGGGAGAAGGACGTCGTCATCAACATCGAACGTGTGACCGAGTACGGAGGTGCTGCCCGACTGTGGCACCGTCAAGATCTTGTGTGCGCTTTTTAAAGCAGAAAAGTGATCGACTACATCAACCACGAGATCTAATCTCGTTAACGCTTAGCGATCTTCGAGGGTATGTTAAGCTTCACCTCGTTGCTACCATCTACTAGATTAGATCTTGGCTTGTTATTCGTTCTTGCGGTAGGAATTTTTTTGTTTTCTATGCTACGAATCCCTGCACAAGCATGTTGAGGATAGACTCGTAATCCTAATTATCAAAACTCACTCGTCGAAATCTGCAACATAAAACGTTACAGCCCAAAGGGTGAATACATTTGAATTATAATGGCAAGACGTCACATTTGATGGATATAAATGGCGCCTAACAACTACACGCTTATTTGGCTGGTGGAGTTTGGCTCATTTGCAAAAAAGCAGGCATTTTTCCCTATCATTTGTAAACATCATTTGTATTTGAAAATAAATATCTAGGAGCATAATCCACGTCCTCATCACACTGGCTCACCAGGGAAGGACACGGGTGATCCAGCTTCAAATATTTCAAATTCTATAAGAGCATGAACCCAAGTTCTCATCACACTGGCTCACCAGAGATAGACACCCGACGATCCAGCTTCATACAATACTACCCAAGTTTTCCCAAAGTTTTAACTTAAGAAATTTGGATGAGAGAGATCTTCCAACAGCTCCAGGTCTAGTTGCTCAAAGTTTTCCGTAACCGGGAACACGGCTAAGTACTTAGTTTTTACACTCTGCAGAGGTTTGTACACTTTACCCGGACGACTTCGTCGGCCCTTTTTCCACCATGATGCTCATTTTTCTCAAATGGTTGGGAGAAGACTAAGACGAGACTATTTTCGGAAGTAAGGTCTTGAGCCCTCTGGACGGACCCCTTCAAACCTACACAACTACATCTGCTGGTCACGTCGGGACAGGTCCCGACAACCTTCTTAGTCAAGACAGAATCCATATGACATGCAGTTGTACAAGAAGTTACCAAACATGAAACATGTCCAATCACTTTTGTTCCTGGCGGCGGATCCCACCAATTTTCACCATGCAGACGCTCCACTCGTAACAATCCGCCCAGGTGTTTCATTCATCAAGTTGTTTTCATTTATAAAAAAACATATTTTAATTCATCTCATCCTATCATGATATACCAACCACGTATCTAGTAGCATGGCTAAGCAAAACTACTTACGATGGCAACTTAATGGAAACTAGAGGAATCATAAGACTATAGGATTAGCATAGCATATCATATATAGCCTTTACTTGAAAACATCCTACACATGCAAATTCTACTAAGTAAAACTACATGCGTAGAAAAATAGTAGGACGTGGATGACACTTGCCTTTTGGTAGTTGAATATTGTTCACTTCTCTCTATAAAATCACGTATCTCTCCGTACAGCCTATAAGATAGAAAATAACACGGCATAAACATACAAATCAAGGCAACATACACAAACAAAACAAAGTAGTTTAAAAGGGTTGATATTTATTTTAACTTTGTCTTTAATTATCCTTTGACTCAATGAACATAAGGATTCAAGGCACGAGGTTGGATTACAAGATATGACTTTGGGAGATTGATGTGGCAATGGTCAAATATTTAGAAGAAAAGATTCATCCAAGATATATTGAAAAGTACTGATAGGCTACTTAAGCATGGATAAATGGGATAGGTATCATTAGAAGATTCACTTTTGCAAATGAATAATATTGAAAAGAATTGTAGATTTTAAGTTGTGACAAAAAATACTCAATATTTCTCATTTTAAATTTGAAAATTTTATATGTGTAAAAACTTGGAACAAATGGTTCCATTAGATTCTATATTTTCTAAGGATTCTAGGAATATTAAATATACCATATTTGGCTAAGTAGAACTCAAGATATGATATTTGAAAGTTCGCTGTATTTTCTGTCCAAAGTGATACAGTAGGATGCAGCAAAATTGTACATAGAGGATAGCAAAGAAAGGAATAGACGTGCATGCAGATTTGCATGCTCGGTATAGTAAATTAGTTAGCAGATTTGAAGAGATGTGGCTGGCTAGGACTCCTATACATGTACGAATCTAGGTTTGGTAGAGATGATGCGTTTCTTTTCAAGTGTACTACTCCAGTTTAATTGAATGGACATGCATCTGAATACATGAGATCAAAACTATAGTACTATTGCATATTCGTACAGGGTCAAGACGAGCGCTGAAACCACGAAGGCATAGCCAGGATCATACCAGCCATGGTGCACATGGTCGACGGATCTAGACGTCGGAGGCGTCACTTGCTTTGTCGTTGTGATCTCCGGGTTGATGGATACGCACTGATCTCCGGGTTGATGGATACGCACGAACGGTACTGGATGTCGAGCTAGTACTCCTCGACGTGAGCGTTGATCCTTGGTATGGTGACATCGGACATCGTCGGAGAGAACCTCCGACTGCGAAACAGAAAAATGCGAAGGCATGACAAGATGCCCACGACATACATGATCAATATGAGAAAAGATATGGGGCCTCGTTCCCCTTGTACCGCCAGGATTCGACAATGGCGTCACGGCGGCTGGCGGAACAACCATGAGCGACCGGAATAACGGCGACGCAGCAAGCAGCGAAAACATGGTGCACCACCATGTCCTGGAGGTAGCATCTAGCGATGAACTAGAATTTGTGGCTGATGTTGGCATGGTTGGCATTTGTATTGGGATTCTTTGGGAGTATTTTGTGAAGCAAAGTCGTGGAGGAAGGCACATGGTGCTCTCCTTGGTTTGTTCTGGTCTGGGTTGAGGAGAGAGATCGGATTAAGGATGCCAACGAGTGACATTCGATGTGCGACGCTGGTGCGAGAAATTGAGTCGATCAACTGGGAAATAAATTATCTGAGCGGACTCTTCAATGGATTTGCAATAACTTTCATGTTTAAATCAAAGAGAAACGGTCGCTGATTTGATGGAAAAGGTGGAGAGAAAGAGTAACAGCCATGGCTGTTAACCTACAGCATGTACATTAGCAGGAGGAAGAAGATCGAGGCCTGCCTCGGTCGCCTTCGTGTGCGCTAGTTGGCCGACCGGATGAGCTGCCTTTGGCTGGTCGGGTCCGTTTCATTTTCTTTTTTCCTTTTCTATTTCTCTTTTCTTTTTGTTATTTGATTTAAATTTTCAATTTGATTGAAACTCAAACAAATCATCTCAAAAAATTTGAGAAAAATTGGTACATAGGTAATTCAGAATAGAACACTTTGGAACTGTTTTATTTGAAACAAGGTTCGTGAAATTCAAAATGATCCACATAATCTCATAGTGCTTAATATAAATGGAATTTTGTTTTCATACCTCTTTTATAACATTTGAAAGAAATATCCCAAAATAGGTTTAAGCCATCGAGATATTCTTTCGTGTCCCATTGAACATGCTATAAACTAGCTTTATGCTCTTTGGCCTTTAGGGCTACTTGAGGATTGTTTCTCAAAGTCAAATAAAATCTTTGTGATTTCAAAACCTTAAAACTGTAATATGTTTGGTTTGAAAAACTTTGAAACCAAATGTTTATGAAAAATCTATTTTTGGGAAAAACCCTTTTTTCGATAACACAAAAGTTTTAATTCCTTATGAATTTCAATCAAGTCAACCATCAAGCACATAATTTTATTTTTATTTGACATTCCAAAATTAGGAAAATTTTAGGATGTGATAGACTACCACCCTTAAAATGAATCTTGTCCCCGAGATTCGGAGAAAGGCTAGAAAGAATTTGGGTTTGGGATATGTCTAGGTGGGCCGTTAAAAGAAACTTTTATAGGTAGGATTTGACTTGGATTCCTACTTGGCACATCTCGGGCTATGTCATACAAAGTGTCATCTTTTGAACCATTTGTGGCTTCTAACTTCATCTCCAATAGGTGGGTGTATATTCACACATCTTGATCTTCTATGCTTCTCAGGATGGCTCAAACGGATATTTTCGTCTTAGTAGGCCTTCTAATCTATAAGAGTTGGTTGTTGAACTTGCTACCTTTGACATTAATGGGTCACTCTCTGGGTCAAATAGAATACTGCCTCCATTTCAAGGAATAAGGCGCCCTCATTTTTCGTTTCTTTTGTTTGACCAATAATTACTTCAAACATATAAAGATTGTTTGTATGAAATTAGCATCATCAGAAAGTGCTTTTCAATACGAATACAATAATACTAATTACATATAATTTAATTAAGATTTTGTTGCTCAATTGTTATGGTCAAAGTTCGTCTTGAAATACGTGTGTGCATTAGTCCTTGAAACGGAGGTAGTACTAAGTTGAGTAGAATTCATGACATCCTTCATCATACTTCTTGTTGGCGTCTTCAAAATTCTTTCTCTACACTTCCAAATGTAGCTGGTGATCATCCTCACAGTATTCCTACGTTTGACAACACTTGTCTATTATTTAAGAGGATACCAAACTATCTTTCTAGGGTTCAAGCTTATCAACATCTTCTCTCTTATAAGTATATCTCTCTAGATTCGCAAAGCCAACAATACAAGACCAAATAATAAGAGTAGTAGGAATGGTATCAATCCATCATGCATCCAGATCATTACTCTGCACGTGGTTTGTTGAATCTCGCATTCTAACACTTGATCAACCTCACTATTTTTACAAAAAAAACCATGGAGATTGAACTATAATTCCAATCCCCATTTTTCCCCCAAAGACTGAACTATGAACTATTAACAATCGTTCAACTCTGATTTTACAAAAAAAACTTCGATCGATCCTTAGCTATGGGTTTGTGTATCACACATTATATGCTTCTTCAACTTCATTAGGAACACCATGGTTGGATTTGGTATGTTGTTGTCTTCATGGCGACTCGTCGAGAAAAGACTTGCTTGGTTTGGGGTGTAGATGAGAATAGATAGAAAGATTCTAAAGAAGGTTCCTACCCAAACACAGCAGATGAAGACAATTCATCTTACAAACAACATCTAACAAGCATCAAGCAACATGGTTCAAACACAAACAAACTAGTATGGTCATACCACAAGTTGGTAAGATCGACACTTTGTTACGATATCGTTGTTTCAAGAAAGATAACCAATGGTGGTCTAGTCTATTTCTACTATATTCATTCAAGTTTCTCTTCTACTTCTCTGAGGTATCTTAGGGCATTCTGAAGTATGCATCTCAGACTTTCTCCAAGTTCTTCGTCGACCTTCAATGTAGTGCATCATGCTTAGTCTAAGATTAACATATGGAGCCGCCATCTCACACAACAGGAACCAAGTCATCATCCGTCCTTTCTTGATAATTTTCATGGGATATATCATCTAAAGCAGAAGTAATTTTTTGAATATGGAGTAGGTAAGAATACTAGAAGTTCAGAAAGAAAACATATTTTTAATAGAAACATGATCAAATAAATTTTTCATCCTAGGGTCTTCCTATTTCTAATCCAAACCTAGGGTCACGAAGCTACAGTCAACCTGGCAGAGGTACCATATGTAGTGACCTCACCCGGTAGGGTGCCGATCCCTGTAATGTGCTAGTTCCTAGACCAATCACTAGCACACACACAGTTTAAGATGTAATATCATGAAACAAAGGTCTTTATTACATCGTATGATCCATAATTACAGCACAAGGCTAGCATTGCATCAGAGATTACAATGAAATAAAAAAATAGCGTGGAGTCCTTGGTCATCATGTGCCACAGGCAAGCTATTAGGTAAATGATGTGATGGACATACACCCGTAGTAAGCGTAGCATATGATCAAGTCATTTAGTTCTTTATGCTTCAAGCTTTGATATGCATAGTAAATTAATCCTTCGACCATGAGATCTTGTTAATCACCTACACCGGATGGATGCTTTGATGACACCAAACACTACCGCGTAAATGGGTTGTTATAAAGGTGGCATTAAGTTTTCGGAAAGTATAGGGTTGAGGCACTTGTATCAACAGTGGGATTTGTCCATCCTAATGACGGATAGATATACTCTGGGCCCTCTCGGTGGAATGATATCTGATTAGCTTGCAAACATGTGACTGGTTCACAAGAGATATCATATCACGGTACGAGTAAAGAGTACTTATCAGTAACGATGTTGAACTAGGTATGGAGATACCGACGATCAAACTTCGGATAAGTAAAATATCGCGAGACAAAGGGAATTGTTATTTTATGTGAATGGTTCTTTCGATCACAAAGTCATCGTTGAATATGTGGGAGCTATTATGGATCTCCAGGTCCCGCTATTAGTTATTGATCGGAGAGGAGTCTCGATCATGTCCGCATAGTTCTCGAACCGTAGGGTGACACACTTAAGGTTTGATGTCGTTTTATGTAGATATGGAATATGGAATGGAGTTCGAATGTTGTTCGGAGTCTTGAACGAGATCCAGGACATCACGAGGAGTTCCGGAATGGTCAGTAGAATAAGATTCATATATAGGAAGTTACTTTGCAAGTTTGGAAATGATCCGGTGCATTTATGGAAGGCGCTAGAATGTTCTAGAACCTTCCAGAGGAAATCACCATGGAAGGTGGAGTCCCGGATGGACTCCACCAACCCTAGCCAGCCAGCCAAAGGGGAAGGTGGAGTCCATGGTGGACTCCACCTCCATGGCCGGCCATAGGGGAAGGAAAGGGAGCAATCCCACTTCCCCTAGGTTTCACCCATATGGTAAGTTTTGAGTTGGACTCTTATTCAAATCTTTGGGAAAACCCAAGGGGTTCCACCTATATAATGAGGAGGAGAGGGAGGGGCCAACCACCATACCAGCCACACCACCCAAGGGTACCAAGGCCGGCACCCCAAGTGCCCCCTCTCCCCAAACCCTAGCCACCTCCCTCCTCCCGATACTCCCGTGATGCTTAGGTGAAGCCCTGCCGGAGATCTCCACCACCAACGCCACCATGCCGTCGTGCTGTCGAGATTCCGAGGAGGATCTACTACATCCGCTGCCCGCTGGAACGGGGAGAAGGACGTCATCATCAACACCGAACGTGTGACCGAGTACGGAGGTGCTGCCCGACTGTGGCACCGTCAAGATCTTCTACGCGCTTTTGAAAGTGGCAAGTGATCGACTACATCAACCACGAGATCTAATCTCGTTAACGCTTAGCGATCTTCGAGGGTATGTTGATCTTCACCTCGTTGCTACCATCTACTAGATTAGATTTTGGCTTGTTATTCGTTCTTGCGGTAGGAATTTTTTTGTTTTCTATGTTACGAATCCCTACAGTGGTATCAGAGTCGTGTATATGCATAGATTTGTTGCACGAGTAGAACACAATGGTCTTGTGGGCGTTGATGCTTTTGTTGTCTCTTGTTATGTGTACTTTGCATCTTGCGGTATGATGTGAGGAAGCGGCCCGGGCTAACTTTACATGACCGCGTTCATGAGACTTGCTCCACGCTCGACATGCAACTTGTATTGCATAAGTGGCTTTCCGGGTGTCTGTCTCTCTCACCATAGTTAAGATTCAATCTACTATTTCAATTGACAACACTAGTATCAGTGTTGTGGTTCATGTTCGTAGGTTGATTGGATCTTACTCGAAAACCCTAAACCACATAAAATATGCAAACCAAATTAGAGGCGTCTAACTTGTTTTTGAGGATTTGGTGATGTGATATGGCCATGATGTGATGATGAATATGTATGAGATGATCATTATTGTATTGTGGAAACCGGCAGGAGCCTTATGGTTGTCTTTATATTTCATGTTGAGGTATTATTTGAAAGTAGTTGTAATAGTTGCTACCTGGGAGAACAACCATGAAGACGGCGCCATTGGCCTTGACGCTATGCTGACGATGATGGAGATCATGCCCGTTGATGATGGATATCATGTCCGTGCTTTGGAGATGAAGATCAAAGGCACAAAGACTAAAGGGACATATCATATCACATATGAATTGCATGTGATATTAATCCTTTTATGCATCTTATATTGCTTAGATCACGACGGTAGCTTTATAAGATGATCCCTCTCACTAAAAATCAAGATAATGAAGTGTTTGTCCTTAGTTAGCACCGTTGCTAACACTCGTTGTTTTGAATCATCTCGTGATGATCGGGTGTGATAAACTCAACGTGTGCATACAACGGGTGCAAGCCAGTTTTGCACATGCGGAAACTAGGGTTTGACTTGACAAGCCTAGCATGTACAACCATGGCCTCAGAACACGGAAGACCGAAAGGTTAAGCATGAATCATATAGATGATATGATGAACATGTGGATGTTCGCCATTGAAACTACATCATCTCACGTGATGATCGGACTTGGTGTAGTTGATTTGGTTCATGTAATCACTAAGATAATTCGAGGGATATTGTTTTGAGTGGGAGTTCACCTAGTTAATTTTAAATTAATAGTAAACTCATTTTTTCATAAACTTAATCTAAACTTTTGCAAATATGTTGTAGATTATGGCGACCCATACCATCAATTTTAATTCATTCTAGAGAAAGAAAAGCTGAAAAAATGGAAGCAACTTTGCGGATTGGTCCCGCAACTTGAGGATTGTCCTCACTGCTGGACAACTGCTCCATGTGCTCGAAGCACTGCTGGGTGACCCACCTCTATGAGGCTACCGATGAGGCTAAAGCTGTTTACCTCACTCGGAAGACACAATACTCCACAGTTCAGTGTGCCATCCTCTATGGTTTAGAATCGGAGCTTCATAAACGCTTTGAGAACCACGACCCTCATGATATAATCAGTGAGCTCAAAATGATATTTGAAACTCATGCGGCCGTGGAAAGCTATGATGCTTCTGAAAAGTTCTTTAACTGTAAGATGGAAGAAGGCAGCTCCGTTAGTGAGCAGGTGCTCAAGATGTCTGGGCACACGAAGAAACTCCAAGACTTGGGAATAACGATTCCTAACGCCTTGGGGATTCATCGTGTTCTTCAATCACTACCACCTAGTTACAAGAACTTCGTGATGAACTACAACATGCAGTGCATGAACAAGACGTTACCTGAACTCTTCTCAATGCTGAAAACTGATGAAGTGGAGATAAAGAAAGAGCGCCAAGTGTTGACAGTCAATAAGACCACCAAGTTTAAGAAGCAAGGAAAGTCTAAGGAAAAGGGTAAATTCAACAAGGGCGGCAAGAAAGCTGACGCGCCTCCTAAGAAACCCAAGGCTAGCCCTAAACCTGATACTGTGTGCTATTACTGCAAACAAGAGGGACACTGGAAGAGGAACTGCTCAAAGTACCTGGCAGATCTGAAGAGCGGCAACATCAAGAAGAAAGGTATATCTGATATACATGTTATTGATGTATATCTTACTAGTAATCGTAGTAGTGCCTGGATATTTGATAGTGGTTCGGTTACTCATATTTGTAACTCGAAACAGGAGCTGCAGAATAAAAGAAGACTAGCGATGGATGAGGTGATGATGCGCGTTGGAAATGGATCCAAGGTCGATGTGATCGCCGTCGGCACGCTCCCTCTACATCTACCATCGGGATTAGTTTCAAATCTCAATAGTAATGATACACATATACATAACATAGATGCTAAACGAAAGAAATTAAATGATAATTCTACATATATGTGGCACTGTCGTCTTGGTCATATTGGAGTAAAACGCATGAAGAAACTCCATTCTGATGGACTACTTGAATCACTTGATAGATGCGAGGCATGTCTAATGGGAAAATGACTAAGACTGCATTCTCTGGTATTATGGAGCGAGCTACAGATTTATTGGAAATCAGACATACTGATGTATGTGGACCAATGAGTGTAGCATCACGCGGTGGTTATCGTTATGTTCTTTCTTTCACAGATGATTTGAGTAGATATGGGTATATCTATTTGATGAAACATAAATCCGAAACTTTCGAGAAGTTTAAGGAATTCCAAAGTGAAGTAAAAAATCAACGTAATAAAAAGATTAAATTTCTACGTTCTGATCGTGCAGGTGAATATCTGAGTTATGAGTTTGGCATGCATTTAAAGAAATGCGGAATACTTTCACAATTGACAACGCCGGAAACACCACAACGCAAAGGTGTGTCCGAATGTCATAATCGAACTTTATCGGATATGGTTAGATCTATGATGTCTCTTACAAATTTACCGTTATCTTTTTGGAGTTATGTGCTAGAGACAGCTGCATTCACTTTAAATAGGGCACCATCTAAATCCGTTGAAATGACACCATATGAATTGTGGTTTGGAAACAAACCTAAGTTGTCGTTCCTTAAAGTTTGGGGCTGCGAAGCTTATGTAAAAAAGTTACAACCGGACAAGCTAGAACCCAAAGAGGATAAATGCGTCTTCATAGAATACCCTAAAGAAACTATTGGGTATACTTTCTATCACAGATTCGAAGGTAAAATCTTTGTTGCCAAGAACGGATCCTTTCTTGAAAAGGAGTTTCTCTCGATAGAAGTGACTGGAAGAAAAGTAGAAATCGACGAGGTTACTAATTAAACCTTCTCTTGAAAATC
>NC_061513.1:221050007-221067181 GCF_022539505.1 Lolium rigidum | reverse complement strand
GCTATCCGTGATCATTTCGATTATTCCTTTTTTTTTGAAACGGGCAAAAAAGCTTTTGCCTTATATTAATATAGGAGAAGCAAACAATGGGATGGCAAGAGCCATAAAACAAAAAAAGAGGAGGCAAGAGGGGGGGCAAACATACCCCCTCCCTCAAAAGAGAAAACCACTACAAAATGGTCAGCCCACGAGCTCTGCTAGGCCCTTAGCACCGGCAAGAATCCAGTCTTTGCCCTCCTCCCTTATTTTGAGCATGATCTCCGAGGGTAGGGAGGATTTATTGTTGAACACATGCTCATTTCGCTCCTTCCAAATCTCCCAGGCAATTAGTATAATTGCAGTTCGTAGGCCTTTAGTAGAAGAGGTGGGGTTTCTGGCGATAGCTTGCCAGTATTCCAGCACCTTAGGTCTCCCGGTGCCGAGGCAACGGATAAGGTCCGGGCAAGATAGCCACGAGGCCGCTGCCATCCATATTCTCTTGGAGAAGCGACACTCAAAAAGGAGGTGTCGGGCCGTTTCCGGGGAGCATCTACAAAGCTGGCAAGTAGGATGGTGTGGCCACCCTCTTTTGGCAAGACGATCAGCGGTCCAAAGGCGATTTTGGACAGCAAGCCAGGCGAAGAAACGACACTTCGGGGGAGCCCAAGTCTTCCAGACGATGTTGCCGAAGGGGCAAGGTAAAGCCGCCATGAACTGGGCCTTGTAGGCAGATCTGGCCAAGTAGCAACCATTGGGAGTTAGCGTCCAGACAATGGAGTCCTCAGTGCCAGGAGTAAGGTTGATGTTCGAGACAAGCTCCCAGAGGCGGACATACTGCTCCATATGTTCTATGGTGAAGGCGTCAATTGCAATGTCAGCCACCCAACTCTGGTTATGAAGGGCATCCCGCACGGTACGGTTCTTCCTTTTGGACGACGAGAAAATCAGGGGGGTAAGGTCCTTGGGTGGGGCGCCGTTGAGCCAGGAGGAAGACCAAAAGGAGGCTTTTCCCCCATCTCCAATGGTGACCCTAGTTGCAGCGTTGAAGAGGTCCAAATCAGAGGCGTCATTAGGAGTTTCCGAGCCTATCCAAGGTTTATCCGGCGCCGTCCATTCATACCAAAGCCATCGAAGCCTTAGGGCTCGAGAGAATTTTTCCAGGTCTAGGATTCCAAGACCACCAAGCTCCTTAGGGCGACAAAATTTTTGCCAGTTGACCTTGCATTTACCTCCACTGACCGCTGATGCTAGCACGCAGTCAACGTGCCCGTTGGGAACCCCAAGCGGAAGGTATGATGCGTACAGCGGCAAGTTTTCCCTCAGTAAGAAACCAAGGTTTATCGAACCAGTAGGAGTCAAGAAGCACGTTGAAGGTTGATGGCGGCGAAGCGTAGTGCGGCGCAACACCAGGGATTCCGGCGCCAACGTGGAACCTGCACAACACAACCAAAGTACTTTGCCCCAACGTAACGCTGAGGTTGTCAATCTCACCGGCCTGGCTGTAACAAAGGATTAGATGTATAGTGTGGATGATGATGTTTGCAGAGAACAAGTAGAACGAGTATTGCAGTGAGATTGTATTCGATGTAAAAGAATGGACCGGGGTCCACAGTTCACTAGAGGCGTCTCTCCCATAAGAATTAGCATGTTGGGTGAACAAATTACAGTTGGGCAATTGACAAATAGAGATGGCATGACAATGCACATACATGTTATGATGAGTAGTGTGAGATTTAATTGGGCATTACGACAAAGTACACAGACCGCTATCCAGCATGCATCTATGCCTAAAAAGTCCACCTTCAAAGTTATCATCCGAACCCCTCCAAGTATTAAGTTGCAAACAACAGTACAATTGCATTAAGTATGGTGCGTAATGTAATCAACGAATATATCCTTAGACATAGCATTGATGTTTTATCCCTAGTGGCAACAAGCACATCCACAACCTTAGGGGTTGTCGTCACTCCCCAGCATTTAATGGAGACATGAACCCACTATCGAGCATAAATACTCCCTCTTGGAGTTACAAGCAAAAACTTGGCCGAGCCTCTACTAGCAACGGAGAGCATGCAAGATCATAAACAACACATGATAGATTGATAATCAACATAACATAGCATTCACTATTCATCGGATCCCAACAAACACAACATATAGTATTACAGATATATGATCTTGATCATGTTAGGCAGCTCACAAGATCCGACAATGATAGCACAATGAGGAGAAGACAACCATCTAGCTACTGCTATGGACCCATAGTCCAGGGGTGAACTACTCACACATCACTCCGGAGGCGACCATGGCGGTGTAGAGTCCTCCGGGAGATGATTCCCCTCTCCGGCAGGGTGCCGGAGGCGATCTCCTGAATCCCCCGAGATGGATTGGTGGCGGCGGCGTCTCTGGAAGGTTTTCCGTATCGTGGCTCTCGGTACTGGAGTTATTATCGACGAAGGCTTCTTATAGGCGAAGAGGTAGGTTTAGGGGCGACGCGAGGGGCCCACACAACAGGCCGGCGCGGCCAGGGCTTGGGCCGCGCCGCCCTAGTGTGTGACCGCCTCGTCGCCCCACTTCGTTTCCTCTCCGGACTTCTGGAAGCTTCGTGGAAAAATAAGATCCTGTGCGTTGATTTCGTCCAATTCCGAGAATATTTCCTTACTAGGATTTCTGAAACCAAAAACAGCAGAAAATAGCAACTGGCTCTTCGACATCTTGTTAATAGGTTAGTGCCGGAAAATGCATAAATATGACATAAAGTATGCATAAAACATGTAGGTATCATCAATAAAGTAGCATGGAACATAAGAAATTATCGATACGTTGGAGACGTATCAGCATCCCCAAGTTTAGTTCCTACTCATCCCGAGTAGGTAAACGATAACAAAGATAATTTCTGAAGTGACATGCCATCATAATCTTGATTAATACTATTGTAAGCATATGTAATGAATGCAGCGATCCAAAGCAATGGTAAAGACAATGAGTAAACAGCTGAATCATATAGCAAAGAGTTTTCATGAATAGTACTTTCAAGACAAGCATCAATAAGTCTTGCATAAGAGTTAACTCATAAAGCAATAAATTCATAGTAAAGGTATTGAAGCAACAAAAAGGGAGATTAAGTTTCAGCGGTTGCTTTCAACTTGTATCACGTATATCTCATGGATAGTTGTCAACATAAAGTAATATGATGAATGCAAATATGCAAGTATGTAAGAATCAATGCACAGTTAACACAAGTGTTTGCTTCTTGAGATGGGAGGAAATAGGTTAACTGACTCAACATAAAAGTAGAAGAAAGGCCCTTCAAAGAGGGAAGCATCGATTGCTATATTTGTGCTAGAGCTTTTATTTTGAAAACAAGAAACAATTTTGTCAACGGTAGTAATAAAGCATATGTGTTATGTAAATTATATCCTACAAGTTGCAAGCCTCATGCATAGATTACCAATAGTGCCCGCACCTTGTCCTAATTAGCTCGGATTACCTGGATTATCACCGCAATACATATGTTTTAACCAAGTATCACAAAGGGGTACCTCTATGCCGCATGTACAAAGGTCTAAGGAGAAAGCTCGCATTGGATTTCTCGCTTTTGATTATTCTCAACTTAGACATCCATACCGGGACAACATAGACAACAGATAATGGACTCCTCTTTAATGCTTAAGCCTTCAACAACAATTAATATTCTCATTAGAGATTGAGGATTGTTGTCCAAAACTGAAACTTCCACCATGAATCATGGCTTTAGTTAGCGGCCCATTGTTCTTCTCTAACAATATGCATGCTCAAACCATTCAACTCATGGTAAATCGCCCTTACTTCAGACAAGACGAACATGCATAGCAACTCACATGATATTCAACAAAGAGTAGTTGATGGCGTCCCCAGGAACATGGTTATCGCACAGCAAGCAACTTAATAAGAAATAAGATACATAAGTACATATTCAATACCACAATAGTTTTTAGGCTATTTGTCCCATGAGCTATATATTGCAATGACAAAGGATAGAAATTTAAAGGTAGCACTCAAGCAATTTACTTTGGAATGGCGGAGAAATACCATGTAGTAGGTAGGTATGGTGGACATAAATGGCATAATTATTGGCTCAAGGATTTGGATGCACGAGAAGTAATCCTTCTCAATACAAGGCCTAGGCTAGCAAGGTTATTTGAAGAAAACACAAGCATGAACCGGTACAGCAAAACTCATATAAAAACATATTGCAAGCATTATAAGACTCTACACTGTCATCCTTGTTGCTCAAACCCTTACTAGAAAATATCTAGACTTTAGAGAGACCAATCATGCAAACCAAATTTCAACAAGCTCTATGTATTTCTTCACTAATAGGTGCAAAGTATATGATGCAAGAGCTTAAACATGATCTATAACAATTGCCAAGTTTCAAATTATTCAAGACATTTTACCAATTACCACATGTAGCATTTCCCGTTTCCAACCATATAACAATTAACGAAGCATTTTATCCTTCGCCATGAACATTATGAGTAAAGCCAAAGGACATATTTGTCCATATGCAACAGCGGAGCGTGTCTCTCTCCCACACAATGAATGCTAGGATCCATTTTATTCAAACAAAACAAAAACAAAAAAAATAGACACTCCAAGCAAAGTACATAAGATGTGATAGAATAAAAATATAGTTTCACTAGAGGAACCTGATAATGTTGTCGATGAAGAAGGGGATGCCTTGGGCATCCCCAAGCTTAGAGGCTTGAGTCTTCTTGAAATATGCAGGGATGAATCACCGGGGCATCCCCAAGCTTAGAGCTTTCACTCTCCTTGATCATATTGTATCATCCTCCTCTCTTGATCCTTGAAAACTTCCTCCACACCAAACTCAAAACAACTCATTAGAGGGTTAGTGCACAATCAAAATTCACATGTTAAGAGGTGAAATAATCATTTTTAACACTTCTGGACATTGCACAAAGCTACTGAAAGTTAATGGAACAAAGAAATCCATCAAGCATAGCAAAACAGGCAATGTGAAATAAAAGGCAGAATCTGTCAAAACAGAACAGTCCATAAAGACGAATTTTTACGAGGCACCAGACTTTCTCAAATGAAAATTCTCAAATTGAATGAAAGTTGCGTACATATCTGAGGATCACTCACGTAAATTGGCAGAATTTTCTGAGTTACCTACAGAGAATTCAGCCCAGATTCGTGACAGCAAGAAATCTGTTTCTGCGCAGTAATCCAAATCTAGTATGAACCTTACTATCAAAGAATTTACTTGGCACAACAATGCAACAAAATTAAGATAAGGAGAGGTTGCTACAGTAGTAACAACTTCCAAGACTCAAATATAAAACAAAAGTGCAGAAGCAAAATCATGGGTTGTCTCCCATAAGCGCTTTTCTTTAACGCCTTTCAGCTAGGCGCAGAAAGTGTGTATCAAGTATTATCAAGAGATGAAGCATCAACATTACCTCGGGCTTTACGCCTACCCTTCTTATTCTTTTTCTTACACTTTGATTTAGGGAATACATGTCTACCCCCCGGTGTAGAGGTGAATTTTAGGGTGCCTTCTCCCACATTTATGACTGCTCCCAATAGTTTCAGCAGGGATCTTCCGAGTGTGATTTGTCCTGTTCCTACACATTCAATAACAAGATAATCAGTGGATACTGTTCTCCCAAGAATGGTTGTATGCACACCCTCGGCTATTCCCTTAGGAATTATAACAGAGTTATCAATAAGATTTATTTCTTCTCCCCCTTCAACGAGTCCCCAAAGTGTCAAAGATTCATAAATACTCTTAGGCATAAGGCAAAATTCAGACATAATATCACAATTGGCATGAAAAGTTTCACCACCGATAACAACTTTAATAGTAGGGTCCCATATTGAAGGTTCAGAGTTCACTAAAACTTGATCAAGACGGTTACGAACATAGCTATAATTTTCTTTCAAGCAAGATGCACTTGTCTCAAGAGTGTTTAATCTATTATAAATGCTAATAAGAGCTGAATCAAAGTTATTAGCTGAACTATGTGATGCAACCAATTTTTTTATGGCATGAAAAGCTTGATCCCCATTGCAATGAAGGAAATCTCCTCCCACTACAGCATCCAAGGCATATCTATAGCGAATCATAAGCCCAAAATAAAAGTTACTAAGGAGCAAACTTAGAGTCATTTGAGGTTCATCTTTACGATAAGAATCAAAAATTCTGGACCAAGCATCTTTAAAACTCTCCTCATCCCCTTGTTTAAAAGTGAAGACTAATTCCTCAGGTGAAGAAGTAACAGGTGCATAACTAGACATGGTAACAAAAGTAAAATGCAAGTAACTAATTTTTTGTGTTTTTTAATATGGAGAATGCAAACAAGATAGCAAATAAAGTAAAGCTAGCAACTAATTTTTTTGTGTTTTGATATAATGCAGCAAACAAAATACTAAATAAAATAAAGCAAAACAAAAACAAAGTAAAGAGATTGGAAGTGGAGACTCCCCTTGCAGCGTGTCTTGATCTCCCCGGCAACGGCGCCAGAAAAAAGCCTTGATGCTAGCACGCAGTCGATGTGCCCGTTGGGAACCCCAAGCAGAAGGTATGATGCATACAGCGGTAAGTTTTCCCTCAGTAAGAAACCAAGGTTTATCGAACCAGTAGGAGTCAAGAAGCACGTTGAAGGTTGATGGCGGCGAAGTGTAGTGCGGCGCAACACCAGGGATTCCGGCGCCAACGTGGAACCTGCACAACACAACCAAAGTACTTTGCCCCAACTTAACAGTGAGGTTGTCAATCTCACCGGCTTGCTGTAACAAAGGATTAGATGTATAGTGTGGATGATGATGTTTGCAGAGAACAAGTAGAACGAGTATTGCAAGTAGATTGTATTCGATGTAAAAGAATGGATCGGGGTCCACAGTTCACTAGAGGTGTCTCTCCCATAAGAATTAGCATGTTGGGTGAACAAATTACAGTTGGGCAATTGACAAATAGAGAGGGCATGACAATGCACATACATGTTATGATGAGTAGTGTGAGATTTAATTGGGCATTACGACAAAGTACATAGACCGCTATCCAAGCATGCATCTATGCCTAAAAAGTCCACCTTCAGGTTATCATCCGAACCCCTCCGCATTAAGTTGCAAACAACAGACAATTGCATTAAGTATGGTGCGTAATGTAATCAACGAATATATCCTTAGACATAGCATTGATGTTTTATCCCTAGTGGCAACAAAGACATCCACAACCTTAGGGGTTGCTGTCACTCCCCCAGATTTAATGGAGACATGAACCCACTATCGAGCATAAATACTCCCTCTTGGAGTTACAAGCAAAAACTTGGCCAGAGCCTCTACTAGCAACAGAGAGCATGCAAGATCATAAACAACACATGATAGATTGATAATCAACATAACATACATTTACTATTCATCGGATCCCAACAAACACAACATATAGTATTACAGATAGATGATCTTGATCATGTTAGGCAGCTCACAAGATCCGACAATGATAGCACAATGAGGAGAAGACAACCATCTAGCTACTGCTATGGACCCATAGTCCAAGGGTGAACTACTCACACATCACTCCGGAGGCGACCATGTCGGTGTAGAGTCCTCCGGGAGATGATTCCCCTCTCCGGCAGGGTGCCGGAGGCGATCTCCTGAATCCCCCGAGATGGGATTGGCGGCGGCGGCGTCTCTGGAAGGTTTTCCGTATCGTGGCTCTCGGTACTGGAGTTATTCTCGACGAAGGCTTAAGTAGGCAGAAGGGTAGGTCAGGGGGCGCCACGAGGGGCCCACACAGTAGGCCGGCGCGGCTAGGGCTTGGGCCGCGCCGCCCTAGTGTGGCATCGCCTCGTCGCCCCACTTCGTTTCCTCTCCGGACTTCTGGAAGCTTCGTGGAAAAATAAGATCCTGGGCGTTGATTTCGTCCAATTCCGAGAATATTTCCTTACTAGGATTTCAGAAACCAAAAACAGCAGAAAACATCAACTGGCTCTTCGGCATCTTGTTAATAGGTTAGTGCCGGAAAATGCATAAATATGACATAAAGTATGCATAAAACATGTAGGTATCATCAATAAAGTAGCATGGAACATAAGAAATTATCGATACGTTGGAGACGTATCAACCGCCTCCTTGCAGGCCCATAGCATGCCACGGCTAATTTTCGCGAAAGCCTTTAGAATGCCCTTGTCTGCCTTTAGAGCCGTTAGCTGAAAGATAGGCATATAAGAAAGCACCGATTTAACAAGAGCGGCGCATCCATCATGGTTAAGAAATCTTCCTTTCCAAGGATTCAGACGCGCTACCGCTTTGTCAATGTATGGCTGAAGATCAGCCCTCCTGAGCCGCCCAAGGGAAAGAGGCAACCCCAAGTACTTTATAGGGAAAGAGGCCAGCGACGCAGGGAAGTTCGCCAAGATATCCGGTAGATCCACATTTATACATTGGATAGGGGCGATGGAACTTTTCATCACGTTGGTCACCATGCCCGTGACCTCTCCAAACTCACAAAGGATATTGGCAAGCCCCGATAAATCATGTTCTGTAGGAGTCAAGAAGATGGCCGCGTCATCCGCATAAAGAGAGACCCGAGGACCCTCTAAACCGCCCGGCGTAGCGTGAAGAAGCCCGGAGTTCGTAGCCTCTTCCAAGATTTTATGGAGCGGGTCGATGGCGATATCAAACAAGAGAGGCGAGAGGGGGTCTCCTTGCCTGAGGCCGCGACCATGAGAGATGTTCTTTCCTGGAATCCCATTGACAAGCACTCTGGACGAGGCCGTAGAGAACAAAGTCGTCAAGAGAGCACGCCATCGCTGGGGAAACCCAAGGCGTTGCAGGAGGTCAAGCATATAGTCCCAACGAACAGAGTCAAAAGCCTTGGCTATGTCCAGCTTGATGAGAAGGGATGGCGTTTTGCTGTGGTGAAGCTTGCGGGCCGTGTTTCTGACGTACATGAAGTTGTCATGGATAGTTATATTCTTGATGAAGGCACTTTGGCTGCGGGAGATGATCTCATTCATCTTCGGGCTGAGACGACGTGCCATAGCCTTAGCGATAATCTTTGGGATCACATGAATAAGGCTAATAGGCCGAAAATCAGAAATGGACTCAGCACCATCTTTCTTCGGTAGAAGCACCATATTTGCGGTGTTCGAAATGTGAAAGTTCTGTGTTGATAACTCAGAAAAGGCATTTATGGTTCCCATAAGTTCGTCTTTTATGATATCTCAGCAGGAGCGGAAGAAGGCTATAGAGAAACCATCAGGTCCCGGCGCCTTATCAATTGGCATGGCGTCGATGGCCTCTTTTATCTCTAGTTCCGAGAAAGGCAGGCCCAAGTCTTCAAGGGGGTGCACCGTGGGATTTAAAGCATCCCAGTTGAAGTCCAGCTGTTGTGGAGGGGGTCGGCCCAGGGTGCTAGAGAAGTGATCGAAGATCAATTTTTCTTTTTCCTCATGAGTCGTAGCCCAACCATCAATGAGCTTGAGCCTAAAGATGTGATTCTTGCGTTTCCTAGCATTGACGCGAAGGTGGAAAAACTTTGTGTTTGCGTCACCCTCACGGAGGTATCGGATTCTGGATGCTTGCCGTTTGCGAGACCGCTCTAAAGCTGCAAGACCTTTAACCCTTTTTTGAGATCAGCGCGGAGGCCTCGCTCTTCCGGAGAGAGGGTTCGGGATTCCTGGGCAACATCCAATTGCAAGATGACATCCAAAGCCATGAGGAGTTGGAGTTTGCAGTCGGAGAAAAGACCTTTGCTCCAAGATTTCAGCCGAGACGCAGTAGTTTTGAGCTTGTGATTAATTCTCTGTACTGGCTGCGTGTGAAAAGAAGGTGTCGACCATGCGAGTTGGACGGTCTCTTTGAAACCCGGCATTTTGGTCCAGAAAGACTCAAAACGGAAAGAAGGCGGCCTTCGTGGTCCACTTTGGTTGGAGAGGAGTAGCGGGCAATGGTCCGAGAGGGATGACGACAAAGCATGAAGCACGTGATTCTCGAAGGCCAAGTCCCAGTCGGCATTGCAGAAAGCTCGGTCTAAACGCACCAAAGTTGGGTTCTCCCTTTCATTGCTCCAAGTGAACCTCCTGTTCTGAAGCTTCAACTCCTTAAGTTGACATGTAGTAAGGGCCCTTCTAAAAAGACCCATCAGCCGAAGATTAAGGTTATCATTGTTCTTGTCCTCCGCTTGGTATATGAGGTTGAAATCGCCGATAATGAGCCATTTAGAATCGTCAGGCGGTCTCTCAGCAGTCGCTTCTGCAAGAAACTCTTCCTTCTCAGCATTATCACTTGGTCCATAAACAATGGTTAGCTTGAAAGGAGTACCGCAGGCACGAATAGTGACATTAGCTGAGATGAGATGAGTGCCGAGATGAACATTAGAAAACTCCACATGGTCATCGTTCCAGAGCAAGAGGATGCCGCCTCGGGTACCGATGGCCGGACGATGTGCGAAGGATCGAAGTCGGAAGCCCCCAATATAGAAGGCGGTCTGTTGGTCAATGTGATTCAGTTTGGTTTCTTGAATGCAGGCAATATGACATAAGGTATCCGTAAGGAAAGCATGGACAATGTCTTTTCTGCCTTGATCATTCAACCCACGAGTATTCCAGTCCGCAATGGAAAGATTAGGCCCTATCATAATGAAGAAAGCTAGGACGACAAAGTGAAACAAAGCGTCCACACACAAGGAACACGACCGACGAACATGAAGACGAGCAGGAGCAAAGCGAAGCCAACAAGGGACTAAAAGGCCAAGTCCTAAACATCAGCCTCGCTGCCTTCTGGGCCACCCATGGCGATGAGGGCTTCATCTGCTTCAGTTATGCTGCGGATGTTGAGTTTGAAGAGCTTGACGAGCGCGTCGATCGTAGAGTTCGGGAGCTGGGTTTTGTATTTTTCCATGTACGCCTTCCTGGCCTGCAACAAAGGTACACCCTCCCCGGCCACACCCATCTTTGAGTTGAGAACCTGTATGGCTTTGTCCATAGCATGCAGTTTGGGTTTGTTGACGAGGCGAGCACTGCGTCTGACTTCAGAGGCCGGTTGCTTCTCATCTTGGTGGCGTTGCGGCATCACCGGAGCGCGACACGGCAGAAGGGGTGCCTGGGGGCGGATGAACAACTCCTTCTCAGGTGTAGCGTCGCTTTCCTGAGCCACCGGCACACTGGACAGCAGCGGGATGACGTCCACGTTAGCGGTCAGGAGCACAGCCGCTCCTTCAACGGTTTGAGACCCCACAACCGGCCCATCTTCAGTTTGAGACTCCCACGTCTCAGGAACCTCCATTGACGCGTCCAGGAGGAGCGGAGCAGCACAAGACAGAGGCGGAATCGCCACCGTTTCGGTGGCCGGGAGCTCGTCTTCCTCTTCCCAAGAACTAGGCAGCTTAGCATCTTCAGACATATTGGGAGGAGGCGAGGCCAGACGTGAGAAACCTGCCGTGAGGCCCGAAGGAACCTCCTTGATTGCCATGGTCCAATCTCTGCAACTCTCCGCGGTGATCGGATTCGAGACACAGCTCTTGTGCTGCTGAACCTTGTCAGGAGAAACGTGGGCTGCAACCGGGCTGGCCATCTTGTTAGGCAGTGCATCGGCGAACACGCGAGCTTCTACCGGTAACCACTGCTTGAAAGTCCTTCGGCTTCGTTCCACGTAGCGACTGGAAGAGCGACCCGAGGAGCGGCCGGAGCCCCGGTTGCCGCGGCGATCCTCCGCCAACGCAGAGATCTTGGACCGCAGGGAGTGAGCGGAGGCGCGTCTTTGCTGCTCGCGACGGGGACCGTGTCGCCCCTCCTCATCTTCGTCATCGTCATCTCGGCGTTGGCGTTTGCGGAAGTCACGGTCGTCGCAGCGGGAGCTATGCCGCGAGCGACGACGTTGTTCCTCCTTCGTGGTGGAGCGAGAGCGGTGGCGGTCCGGGCCTCTTGATGGAGATCGTCGGGCAAAAGGACGCTCCCCTTCACGTGGGCGGGAGCGAGCCCGGTAGCCGCGTTCAGTTCTACGAGAGACTTGTTCCTGCTTGCGTCGATCATCCTCGTTGCTGCGTCGAGCGAAGGCTGGGCCTAGCTCACCCAGAGCCGGGATGGGAGCCGGCATGATGGAGCCCGAGCCAGTATTCACCGGCATGCCGTCGACGGTGCCAAGATGGAACCGGGGAAGGGAGTGCGACACCAGCCTGAAATCAGTGATGGGTTCGCCGCCGTCCAACTCCGGTGCACCCGTGAAATCCTCCACATGGTCGATGTGCAGCAAAATACGGAAGGAGACGCCCCTCTTCCATTGATCGGGCCGATCCTCGTTGATGCGCACCCTAGAAGAGAGGCCACCGGCGCCTTTGTTCACGAAGGTGCACCATAAAACCTTGGGGATACGATGTGGCGAGGCAGTCCACACCCAAAGGCCAAAGGAGGAAGTATCCTCCATGGTGGTGAAGCCGTCATCGATGCGCTGCACAGCGCACTTCCGGCCAACCAGTTGGTCCACCACCTCCTGCCGCCAAGCGAAGGGGGGGAGCCCGTCGACGACCCCGTGAGCGCGAAAGTGTAGGTCGGCGTTGTAAGCGTGGGAGACGGCTCGCCATGGCCTGAAGTGGATGATAACCCACAAGTATAGGGGATCGCAACAGTCTTCGAGGGAAGTAAAACCCAAATTTATTGATTCGACACAAGGGGAGGTAAAGAATACTTATAAGCCTTAACAACTGAGTTGTCAATTCAGCTGCACCTGGAAAAGCACTAGTAACAGGGGTGATGTGAAAGCAGCAGTAATATGAGAGCAATAGTAACAGTAACACAGCAGCAATATCAGTAACACAGGAGCAATGGCACCAGAAAATAGTTGATACTACTTCCAATGACATGTAGAACAAGTATATGATGATGAGAGATGGACCGGGGTTCCCAGCGATCTACACTAGTGGTAACTCTCCAATAACAAGTGACAAGTGTTGGGTGAACAAATTACAGTTGGGCAATTGATAGGATTGAAATAGCATTAAGATAGAACATCAAGATTATTAATCATGTAGGCATGTTTTCCATATATAGTCATACGTGCTCGCAATGAGAAACTTGTACAACATCTTTTGTCCTACTCGCCGGTGGCAGCCGGGCCTCTAGGGAATCTATCGGCTATTAAGGTACTCCTTTTAATAGAGCACCGGAGCAAAGCATTAACACTTGGTGAAAACATGTGATCCTCATACCTACGCCTTCCCTCCAGTTGTCCCAATTTCTGTCACTTTGGGGCCTTTGGTTCCGGACATAGACATGTGCATACAACTTGTAGATACAATCTAAGCAATAAGTATAGAGCTTAAATCTAAGATCATGCCACTCGGGTCCTAGTGACAAGCATTAAACATAACAAGATTGCAGCAACAATAACTTCACAAACTTTATAGATAGACTAATCATAATGTATCATCCATCGGATCCCAACAAACACAACACCGATTACATCAGATGGATCTCAATCATTTAAGGCAGCTCATGAGATCATTGTATTGAAGTACATGGGAGAGAGAGTACCAACTATCTACAGCTAGAACCCAGAGTCCATGGGGGAACTACTCACGGAGCATGATGGAGGCGGTGGCATCGATGGAGATGGCTTCCGGGGGCACTTCCCCGCCCCGGCAGGGTGCCGGAACAGAGAGTTCTGTCCCCCGAATTGGAGTTTCGCGATGGCGGCGGCGCCCCTGGAGTCTTTCTGGAGTTTCGTCCATTCATCTCGCGTTTTTAGGTCGAAAGGGCTTATATAGGCGAAGAGTCGGAGTCGGAGGGGCCACGGGTCCTCCTCACACTAGGGCGGCGCGCCCCCCTCCTGGGCTGCGCCGGCCACACGTGTGGGGCCCCCATGGCACCCCTCTGGTCCCCCTCTAACTTTCTGGAAGGTTCCGGGAAAAATAAGATGTTGGGTCTTCGTTTCGTCGAATTCCGAGAATATTGCCCGAACAGCCTTTCTGGAACCAAAAACAACAGAAAATAGCAACTAGCCCTTCGGCATCTCGTTAATAGGTTAGTTCCGGAAAATGCATAAAAACATCATAAAGTGCAAGCAAAACATGTAAGTATTGTCATAAAACAAGCATGGAACATAAGAAATTATAGATACGTTGGAGACGTATCAGCATCCCCAAGCTTAGTTCCTACTCGTCCTCGAGTAGGTAAACGATAAAAAGAATAATTTCTGTAGTGACATGCTACTTACATAACCTTGATCATACTATTATAAAGCATATGAGATGAATGCAGTGACTCAAGGCAATGATCTATAGTTGCTATTCAAATAGATAACATATAGCAAAACTTTTCACGAATAGTACTTTCAAGACAAGCATCAAAATTCTTGCATAAGAGTTAACTCATAAAGCAATAAATTCAAAGTAAAGGCATCGAAGCAACACAAAGGAAGATATAAGTTTCAGCAGTTGCTTTCAACTTTCAACATACATATCTCATGGATAATTGTCAACACAAAGTAATATGATGAATGCAAATAAGCAAGTATGTAAGAATCAATGCACAGTTAACACATGTGTTTGCTTCTAAGATGGAAAGAAGTAGGTAAACTGACTCAACATAAAAGTAAAAGAAAGGCCCTTCGCAGAGGGAAGCAGGGATTAAATCATGTGCTAGAGCTTTTTAAGTTTTGATATCATATAGAGAGCATAAAAGTAAAGTTTTGAGAGGTGTTTGTTGTTGTCAACGAATGGTAGTGGGCACTCTAACCCCCTTGCCAAACAGACTTTCGAAGAGCGGCTCCCATGAACATTATCTCTCACATGTACTTTAGTTTAATTTATTTTTATTTTTGGGTGACACTCCTTCCAACCTTGCTTTCACAAACCATGGCTAACCGAATCCTCGGGTGCCTGCCAACAATCTCATACCATGAAGGAGTGCCTTTTTATTTTAGTTTTATTTAGATGACACTCCTCCCCACCTTTGCTTTCTCAAGCCATGGCTAACCGAATCCTCGGGTGCCTTCCAACATTTCACATACCATGGAGGAGTGTCTATTTGCAAAATTAAGTTGCTTACTGATGAATCAGAGCAAAACATGTGAAGAGAATTATTAATGAAAGTTGATTAATTGGGGCTGGGAACCCCGTTGCCAGCTCTTTTTGCAAATTATTGGATAAGCGGATGAAGCCACTAGTCCATTGGTGAAATCTGCCCAACAAGATTGAAAGATAAAACACCACATACTTCATCATGAGCTATAAAACATTGACAAAAATTGAGAAGCATTTTGAATTGTTTAAAGGTAGCACATGAAGTATTTACTTGGAATGGCAGGAAATACCACATAGTAGGTAGGTATGGTGGACACAAATGGCATAGGTTTTGGCTCAAGGTTTTGGATACACGAGAAGCATTCCCTCTCAGTACAGGGCTTAGGCTAGCAAGGTTATTTGAAGCAAACACAAGTATGAACCGGTACAGCAAAACTTACATAAAACATATTGCAAGCATTATAAAACTCTACACTGTCTTCCTTGTTGCTCAAACACTTTTACCAGAAAATATCTAGACCTTAGAGAGACCAATCATGCAAACCAATTTCAACAAGCTCTACGGTAGTTCTCCACTAATAGGTTTAAACTACATGATGCAAGAACTTAATCATGATCTACTTGAGAGCTCAAAACAATTGCCAAGTATCAAATTATCCAAGTCAATATGAGGCATTTTCTCGTTTCCAACCAAATAGCAATAAATGCAACAGCTTCCAACTTTTGTCATTGAACATTAAAAGTAGAACGAAGAACAAGTGTTCATATGAAAAAGCGGAGCGTGTCTCTCTCCCAAACAAGGATTGCTAGGATCCGAATTTATTCGAACATAAACAAAACGAAAATAAACACACAGACGCTCCAAGTAAAGCACATAAGATGTGACCGAATAAAAATATAGTTTCAATAGAAGAAACCAGATAAATTGTTGATGAAGAAGGGGATGCCTTGGGCATCCCCAAGCTTAGACGCTTGAGTCTTCTTGAAATATGCAGGGATGAACCACGGGGGCATCCCCAAGCTTAGACTTTTCACTCTTCTTGATCATATATCATCCTCCTCTCTTGACCCTTGAAAACTTCCTTCACACCAAACTTCTCATAAACATCATTAGAGGGGTTAGTACTAAAAAAACTTGAATCCACCTTGGTCCTGTAGTGACACATTGCAAGAACTCAATAAAACATTAGCTACAGCTCTCCACGTCTAGAAAGCCTTGCTTAAAGTCCACAAGAGACAATGCAAAAAACAGAGACAGAATCTGCCAAAACAGAACAGCCAGTAAAGACGAATTTGTAAGAGGTACTTCCGTTGCTCAAATCAGAAAACTCAAAACTAATGAAAGTTGCGTACATATCTCAGGAACACGCACGTAAATTGGCAGATTTTTCTGAGTAACCTACAGAGAGCACTGCCCAGATTCGTGACAGATAGAAATCTGTTTCTGCGCAGAAATCCTAATCTAGTATCAACCTTCTATTAGAGACCTTACTTGGCACAACAATGCAATTAAATAAAGATAAGGAGAGGTTGCTACAGTAGTAACAACTTCCAAGACACAACAAAACAGTAGCAAAATAAACACATGGGTTATCTCCCAAGAAGTGCTTTCTTTATGGCCATTAAGATGGGCTCAACAATTTTAATGATGCACTCGCAAGAAATAAGAGTTGAAGCAAAAGAGAGCATCAAAAAGCAAATTCAAAACGCATTTAAGTCTAACCCTCTTCCTATGCATAGGAATCTTGTACACAAATAAATTTATGAAGAGCAAAGTGACAAGCATAAGAAGATAAAACAAGAGTAACTTCAAAATTTTAAGCATATAGAGAGGTGTTTTAGTACCATAAAAATTTCTACAACCATATTTCACTCTCTCATAATAATTTTCAGTAGCTTCATGAATAAAATAAACAATATAACTATCACATGCAGCATACTTTTCATGATCCATAAACACATAGTTCTTATCAAGCTCAAAAATAGTGGGATTAAAACTTTCAAACCCACTTTTGTCAATAATATAACAAGTTGATTGATCAATCTCAAGAGATACGGGACTCCTAAATAAAGTCAATACTTCTCCAATCCCATTTTCATTAGTAGTACAATTAATATTATCAAGTAACATAGGACCATCATCTAGAGCTTTATCATAAACATT
>NC_061513.1:221003732-221049907 GCF_022539505.1 Lolium rigidum | reverse complement strand
ACATGGCGCGGCGCGGCTTGCGGGAGGGGCAAGGAATGTGGTTCGGGTTGCGCGCAGGGGTTTAGGGGAGAAGAGTCTTCTCTCTGCTGGAGGGCGAGAAGGGGAAGGAGGCGGCGGCGAGGCGTTGGGCGAAGGAGATGGAAGACTCGGCGACTTGCCCTTCTTGTCAGAGCCGAATGGTTAGACGATGCGTTATTGGTTTTGGTGAGGAGGCCCACGGGCAAGCGGCCCAGAGCCTAGCGCGCAGGGTGGAGATATGGCCCACCTGCTCAACGTTCTTCCCTTATTTTCTACTCACATGCTAAAAAAAAAAGAACACCATCTTGACTTTCCACTTGGAAGAAAATTCAAAAATACAGAAAAAAAACGTGGTATCAATAAGGTTTTTATTTACATATACGGATATTTCTCACTAAAACTTGTATATGTTCGAGAAAAACAAGTGCATGCAAGACGTGAGAAGTTCTAGAGTCTTGCCGAGCGTGGCCAAAAGGAAGGCTAAGCCAGTAAGCAGATAGTGAGGAGAGATGAGACATTTGTTTGCTGATAGGCCAAACTTAAGCTAAATTCCAGGAAAAAGCAGGCACGAAAGGGTGGACCACGGCTCATTATAGCCCACCTGTATCTTCGAATGCTCTGTTTCATCGTCTAACTTCGGTCCATTTTGACGTAGGGATCAGGTGAATTTCGATCGAATCTCAATGAGAGTGGTTAATTCCTGGTGGATTCTATGTACAAGGTCGGCTTTGATCCAACCTGATGTACCAGTTGTTAGTAAGATGAAGATTTGGAAGTTGAAGACCGCACTTAAAACCAAGGTGTTTGCGTGGTATCTTCATCGAGGGGTAGTTCTTACCAAACATAACTTTGCAATACGAAATTAGCAATGCCGTAAAATGTATGTCTTTTGTCACCATGATGAGACTATAAAACACTTATTTTTTCGGTGTAAATTTGCTAGATCTGTATGGAAAACCATCTAGACAGGGTATACCTTATACCCACTACGAAGCTGCCGTTGCGAACATATTCGGCAATTTACTCAGTGGTGTGGATCCTAGTTTTAAGCTACTTATTAGGGTGGGAGCAATGGACATAATTTGGTCGCTACGGCTATGTGGAAATGCCAAGGTTTTTAGCGACAAAAATGCTTCTCTTATGCAGATCATCTACCGGTGCATGGCTACACCCTGTTCATGGTCGTCTCTATAGCCATGTGGAGCATCATGACCTGTTTGCGGAGATGCCTACACGGTTGCGGGATACGGCGAGGCGAGGGATTTTTTCCCAATATTAATGGCAGCGTAATCTATGGATTGCCTCATTCGTCTTAGTCGCTTTTATCGTTTCTATCATGAGTAGTTGTAGAGAGCTTCAGTTTTAATTCTAGTTCTAATTTGTTGATTGGTTCGGCTGTGTTCATCTTAGTTATACATGTGTGCAATGTTTTAAAATAAAATGTCTTCTATATATAAAAGAAAAGGAGTAAAAAGGAAGAGACATCAATCATGCCCACCACCAGCGCGCATTGACTCGTGCCGTAGACCTCACTTCTCCTAAAGCAGAATCGGACTTGCGGATTTTAGCATGGCGAGTTGGCTGGCGACAGCGACTAACCGGGCTAGCTCGTTGTCGTTCCATGTCAGATTTGACAAGGACGGGAGACTGGGAGAAGAAATACGCACGGTTTTTGAGTATGATCATCCTATCCTAGTTCGTGCTTGCTATGGTGCTTGTACGAGAAAAGGAAAATTCTATCCCACACAGCCGAAAGGATGATAAGCCTGTCCCAAAGGAAGAATCCATCTAATGCAACGCCGAAAGGGCAAGGGATGCATCCTAGTCGTCTTGACAACGTTCAATGGACGTCAAGGTCCTGAGATGAGATCTATTGTTTCTAGCCCATGTCTTTCTTCGAGAGTCGTTTTCAAATGACAAAGCGAGAATAGATACAAGGTCTTTTATGATAGACAAATGGCGATTATTTTAACAAGATGCTGAAGAAGGTAGATGGTAGATTCTCCGAAATAAACGCGAGATTTCAGCGTCATCAACGCATCGAGAGCTGAAGCCTCGACCGGCCGGAAAACGAAAGAACATCGCAGAACAATGTGCGCCGACAGGGCGAATCGGTAACAATTTTATTGAATTGGCAGTATTGTACACAGTACACCACACCACGGAGACGGAGGACATCCTACCGGAAGCATGGCCGCCCCACCGCGCGCCGGGGGGCACGCCGCGCCGAGCCTGGCCCCCGACTACCAGGTGGGCCCGCACAGGTTACCCCACATCCATCCCTACCAGCCACCCGCCTGACGCCATCTCGCTGCCGCCGTGTGGTGCTCCTCCGACTCTAGATCTCCGGCGGCACCTCGACGGTGGCGCAGGCCTCCGGGAGGAAGTGGTCCATGTGGTGGGGGCCGGCGACGAAGTCGACGAGGTCCTTGCCGGAGTCGTCGGCGGCGGCGGGCGGCGGCGAGATCCGGAGCAGCACGGTCATGGCGACGAGGAAGAAGGCGGTGGAGACGAGCAGCGGCCAGAAGAAGGAGACCACGGCGCCGAGCCGGGGCCCGATGGCGGACACCGACACCACGGCGGCCGCCAGCAGCGCCACCGCGGCCGCCGCCCGCAGCCGGTGCTCCCACACTAGCTCCCCGAGCTTCGCCTTGGTGGTGGTGGTGGTCGTCGTCATCGGCGGCCCGGAGAGGAGGGATCTGGGGCTGGCTGGCTCTTTGAGCTAGCTCGGAGGATGGATGGATTGGCCGTACTAGGTAGCTAGGGGTTTGGCGTAGGAGGAAGAGAGAGGTTTGTTCTCTCGGGGGAGAGATGAGATGGGGAAGGTGGGGAAAGGGATGGTGGCGAGAGTGGGGTTATCTCAGACTGCGGAGATTCGCCCTGCCGCCGCCTCCGGCCAAGCTTTGTGTGCTTTTTTGGGCATGCTTTTTTCTTGCAGCGCCGCGGATCGGGCGGATACACTGTGGAGACGGTGCGCGTTTGCCTTTTTGGATGGAGTTTCCCCAAATGCCCTCATGCTGGAGTGGCCGCTGAAGTCGAGAAGGCGCGGAAGGCGAGGAGGAAGACGACTGGTCCGCAAACCCTGATACTGGTAGGCGCACGGCAAGCGGCGGTTCGCGCGCTCTCTTTCTATCATCCTTCCCGCCAACTCGCGTCCATCCAGCGCCCCAGCTAGCCCCCTCCCCCCCCCCCCCCCCTCGTGGGTTGGGTTTGTCCTAGGGGCGTCGAATTAGTTGTTGGGCCAAAACGTGTGTGTGAGTGGGGGAGGGGGAGGGGGGCTAGGCGCGATATTTTGCGCCGACACCCCCATAGCCCTTTACAGGGCCTTTAAGGCCCCCCGATTGGAGATGCTCTCAGGATTCGAGAGTTGTTTGCCCTTTTGTATTTGTTCGAGGTTGAATTATGTCCTTCACTCGTGGGACGAAGCGAGACATAGGTAGGTTTCCTTTTGATTTTTGATTTATATAGAATTTGCATAGGAATTATGGTTTTTATAGAATTGTTTTTACATAAGTTGTTTGATTCATACAACCTTGTTTTATAGGAAATGATTGTATAGAAATTTTGTAGTGTAAATTATATAGGTAAAAAATTCAGATCATACCTTATGAAAAAATTCTTTGGTATAATCAAACACACTTCACCTTCCCATAAGATTTAAGTATGAATGGCATTCCAATCATATGCTTTTGTAATTTATATGCTATGAAGTAAAGGAGCCCGTAGTGTTTCGCGCCAGGGTCCTATTGAATATAGTTGCATTAGTGAAGACAACAATTTCTTATCGCATATCTTCTGCTGCAAGGATAACTTATGAATACATGTGCAATCTCCATTCCTACAAATAAAGCGTGTGTATTTCGGGCAGAAAGAGTTGAACAACAATATCTCAATTACAATTGATGTTGCTAGATTTATGTTGAGAAGGCTTTCTAGTGATACTATTCAGTAATTTATATAATATTCCTCGTATACATACAATACAAGGTTTAATACTTGCAGCCTCGTGAATAGCACATACTCGCTTGCCTTTTTTGCTAGAGTTTCCCAAAATGCCCCCATGCTTAGGACTGGAGAGTTGATTGCGCTTTCGTATTCGTTCAGGTTGAATTACCCCCTTCGCTCCGCCCGACGAATGTCATGAGTAGCGTTGTGCGCCGAGTTTAGTCAATCGAACCTACATTATCCAGGATAACCTTCGGTTTGGGCAAGGGTGGGCTTTTTCTAGTAGTAATATATTTTTTAAACAAGACTGAAGACTTGCTATTTTCATTAATCAAGAAGAAGACAATGACCGATCAATTGGCGGGAAATCGGTCGAAAACCGGTACGTGCACCGTCACCAACACAGCTACATGTTCACCAAACAGCTCACCGCAAACGCACCTTGCTGACCGGCGTCATCATCATCACTTCTCCATGAGCATTCCCCATGTATTTTTTTTTTTCATCACAGGATCACCGTGTGCTGATAGTGAAGATTGCCAACGATATAGTGTCGTAATTTTGAAGTTTCACGCTCGTGGTAGTAGGATGGAACCGTCTGCCCGAGAAGTCGAAAGGGCATTTCGGGAAGGGATGTTGTGATGCATCAGCAGGGACCCTCCCGTTTGGCGTTAAAGTTAAACGGGGAAGGCACAAGGGTCGCAGGGGAATGGCACAAGGGTCGGAACGTGGGGACAACAGTAGTACATGCACGACGTTGCTTGCTCACGCTATCACGTGCAACGCACTCGCTTCCTTCACCGGTCCCATTGCTTCCCTCTCCCGTGACCCGGACCTTCCTGTGTTGACGTTGGCTGATTCAGAGAGGCCCGGTGCTAGGACGCCATGCCAAGCCGAGCAGCCGACGGCGGATCGTTGGATCTTGGAAAAGGCGTGGGGAGGCAGGCGCACAAGCAGGAAGGACGAGAGCCACATGCCCTGATCAAGTATTGGTACAAAACAACGTACTAAGGAGTACTCCCTCCGTTCCTTTTTAATTGACCCGGATTTAGTACAAATTTGTACTAAATTCGAATCAATTAAAAAAGAACGGAGGGAGTACTAGCCATCAAGCACTTGTACATTTGTTTACTTTAGGCCATCTTCACCGGGCGGATCTAAATGGTTCCGGGCCCCGTTCGCGAACAAATGGACATGCCGTGCACGCTCCAGCGAGACGATTCAAATGGACCGACCCGTCCGTCTCGACCCATCGACGCTCCAAATTTGGAAAACCGATGCGTCGACGTGGATGTTGCACATACAGCGCGTGTCCCGCCGCGCGTGCCACGGGCCAGCTTGGAAGCGGTCCGGTGGTAGAAGGATGACCGACGACAGTGTTTCACCATCAAGGTTGTCGCTGACCATTGTGCCCGCCGTTGGAGTCCTGCACCAGCATTGATGCCGATGGCGCTAGAAACTGCACGTGCGCTCGCATTGATGGCCAGCGCTACTTAAATCGTCGTTGCGCCGTGAGCTGGCCAAATTACTAGAGGACCGAATGGGTCGGCCGTTGGACGCTCTGTCTAGGCAGGCTAGACCAATAGACGCATCTTGTCCGTGAGTTGACCCAAATAAACAAAAAAGGATCGTTTGGATCGTTGATTTGGGTCAGTCCGCTGGAGATGCTCTTAGTATTACATGCCTTTTCAGTGAAGCTGGAACTTATTTTGGGCCCACCACCCATAAGAAATTACAAAACTACTAATTTTTTCGAACAAGGCGCCGGATGCATTTGTGTAGTTGTATGAGTGATTTTTACAGAAAAGATAGTGTATGATTGCAATTTTCTCTTTATGCCCAGGAGATGAGGTTCCCGCTCTTTTCTTTGTCACTCCTACACTATCTCTCATACATATACCTCGTGATATCATTTATTTCTCTATTTTTCATCTTTTGTTCCCCTTTGTGCCAAAACATGTATCGCACCACCACCCTCGCCTCGACCTGCCCCACCGGTGCTAGCGTAATCGTTCCAGGATGCTTGGGTTGCTGCTTTTCCCCCATACAGTGCATTTGAACTCTTTCCCTCCTTTCTCCTCTTCTTTCTGTTTCTTCTTTGTCACATCACTCTATTGTGCTAATATCATGATCGTAACAGTTTTATTTTTTTCTTATACATAAGCGTGGATCTTTTTTCAGTTAGATTTCATGTTTACTAAAAACCGAAATTGAGCTAGATAAATCCGTAACTTGCTTACAATCTCTTCGTGTAATAATCAACATTCCTTTCGCTTCCTCTGCCACCCGACAACACCTTCCCACGCGCCAATTTCCCTCACTTTCCGCATCTCTCACCGATGGCAACACAAGGACTTATGCATCTCTTCCATTCTCTAACCGGCTCCCATATTCTTGAAGCCCTCATAAGTCATGCTAGATGTTCTAGATCACCTTCGGTGGCTTCCACTATGTCTTTGTAGAGCAGGTTGTCTCCTGCTACTGATGCGTGTAGTTGACACGTCCGTTGGGAACCCCAAGAGGAAGGTGTGATGCGCACAGCGGCAAGTTTCCCTCAGTTAGAAACCAAGGTTTAATCGAACCAGTAGGAGTCAAGAAGCACGTTGAAGGTTGATGGCGGCGGGATGTAGTGCGGAGCAACACCAGAGATTCCGGCGCCAACGTGGAACCTGCACAACACAACCAAAGTACTTTGCCCCAACGAAACAGTGAGGTTGTCAATCTCACCGGCTTGCTGTAACAAAGGATTAACCGTATTGTGTGGAAGATGATTGTTTGCGAGAAAACAGTAAAACAAGTATTGCGGCAGATTTGTATTTCAGTATTAAAAGAATGGACCGGGGTCCACGGTTCACTAGAGGTGTCTCTCCCATAAGATAAAAGCATGTTGGGTGAACAAATTACGAGTCGGGCAATTGACAAATAGAGAGGGCATAACAATGCACATACATGACATGATAAGTATAGTGAGATTTAATTGGGCATTACGACAAAGTACATAGACCGCCATCCAGTTCGCATCTATGCCTAAAAAGTCCACCTTCGAGGTTATCATCCGAACCCCTTCCAATATTAAGTTGCAAAGCAACGGACAATTGCATTAAGTATGGTGCGTAATGTAATCAACAACTACATCCTCGGACATAGCGCCAATGTTTTATCCCTAGTGGCAACAGAGCACAACACAACCTTAGAACTTTCCGTCAATGCGGGCATGAACCCACTATCGAGCATAAATACTCCCTCTTGGAGTTAAAAGTAAAAACTTGGCCGAGCCTCTACTAGAAACGGAGAGCATGCAAGATCATAAACAACACATGTGTAATAACTTGATAATTAACATGACATGGTATTCTCTATCCATCGGATCCCGACAAACACAACATAGAGTATTACAGATAGATGATCTTGATCATGTTAGGCAGCTCACAAGATCCAACAATGAAGCACAATGAGGAGAAGACAACCATCTAGCTACTGCTATGGACCCGGAGGCGACCATGGCGGTGTAGAGTCCTCCGGGAGATGAATCCCCTCTCCCGCAGGGTGCCGGAGGAGATCTCCAGAATCCCCCGAGATGGGATCGGCGGCGGCGGCGTCTCGATAAGGTTTTACTCGTATCGTGGTTTTTTCGCCTCAGGGGTTTCGCGACGGAGGCTTTAAGTAGGCGGAAGGGCAGAGTCGGGGGCCAGACGAGGGGGCCACACCATAGGGCGGCGCGGGCCCTCCCTGGGCCGCGCCGCCACGTGGTGTCACCACCTCGTGGCCCCACTTCGTGTGTTCTTCGGTCTTCTGGAAGCTCCGTGGAAAAATAGGCCCCTGGGTCTTCGTTTCGTCCAATTCCGAGAATATTTCGTTACTAGGATTTCTGAAACCAAAAACAGCAGAAAACGAGGAACCGGCACTTCGGCATCTTGTTAATAGGTTAGTTCCAGAAAATGCACGAATATGACATAAAGTGTGCATAAAACATGTAGGTATCATCAATAATATGGCATAGAGCATAAGAAATTATCGATACGTCGGAGACGTATCAGCTACCAGCGGAGCCTCACCCCTCTCGCTTGAAGTCTTTTACATTGTTGGCCAACAATGGAACTCCACACTCGAAACCTAGATCCTAACTTTCATGGTGGTGGTGGTGGTGGTGAAAATGACATTGATGGACATTTGTGCGTGCGTTCGTGTTTTAGGGACGCTGGGTGGTGTCATGCTCCTGAGTGGAATGATCGCTATTAAAGAGGGGTCAAACATTTTAATCTTTACTTGGGGAGGGGGGTGGTAGTGGGGGGCAAGAAGGCTAGCTACTTTTGTTTACTAAAACCCCCATCTAAATCACACTATTTCCTTCAAAAAATTACAACTGTACCATGGCATACCGGGGTGGGTGTGGTGTGTGTGTTGGGTGGGGGGGGGGGCATTGCCCCTAGCTTTGCCAATGGTTCTTTTCGTGAATTCTTAGAGCTTTATAGATTAGCTGACATGATTACAATCACTCCGGAGAGTATCAGCGAGAAAACCTGGGTTATAGTTAATCTACATGCATGTTCTCCTATCAACACTAGTTTGATTAGCGCATAAGTGGGCAGCTAAGTTTGCTTCACACCCAACAAAAATAATGCTAAAGCTAGAAAAGGCTCTACCAATCTTCGTAACCTCCTGGCAAATAGCCATGATTTCTGAGCGATTATGATCCCCTCCATTACAAAGGTAAACAACCAATTGAGAATTACTCTCTATAATCACATGTTTGTAGCCTCTCTCCACCGCAAGTCTAGCTCCCTCTCGGATGGCCAACGCCTCCATGCTCACGGCATTCGCTGCATGTTCGTACTAGAGAGATTGTGCTCTGATCATATTCGCCAATGGGTTGGAAGGGGTATCCTTATGTCAACAAATACATATCGTACGATTTAGTCAAAAGTGGAAGCTTTCTAAGTTTAACAAAGTATATTACAAAATGTAGAAAGATTCACAATAGGAAATCAATATACATTGATCCAATGTAATATATATTTTCATAATGCATTTATCCAACATTGTAGCTGTTGATATTCCCTTCTATATATTTGGTCAATGTTAGCAAGCTTTTTTTTTGTGTGTAGTAAATTTTGAATTTTGACTAAATACATAGTAGCATATGCCATGTATTTGTGTACGGAGGGAGTACCTCATAAATTCTTTAGTGAAATGGATCATGTACATTACACACTACTGGCGAACAAACACATTTGCAATGATTATTGGAACAATTTTATTCTCAGCAGATTACACGGAAACATGATGAGTAGCCTAAAAGTACAACCGTACAAAACAATAGAACACACCATCGCTTACCAAGGAAATTAAAGGAGGAACTAATGTAGACATGACAACAACTACTGTAAGGTTTTTGAAGTACACGCACTCGATCGCATAAGACACAACAGCCTGAACCTGAATACCTGATGCACGCACTGAACCTACAAACTGACGAAGCACGCACTGAACCTAGAAACTGACGAATCACGCTTGCTGCCGGTATACGCCGCCTCACCGCCTGCCTTCCCGATTGAATTTACTTCCCTTTGGGCTTGCCGTTGGCTTGGGCACCTTCCTTGGGGTTGAGCGTGTCCCATGCCTCGATCCAGATGACCATGGCGTCTGCGAGCTTGGCGAAGTAGGGGTCGATCTTGCCGAGCTTGTCCCTGACCTGGTGCGAGAGCGATAGGTAGCACTTCTGCACGGTGTCACAGTCCTTGGAGAGCGTTGCGGCCTGGAAGAAGGGGATGATGTCCTCCTGCCAGAAGATGCCCTTGTATTCCTTCTTGAGGTTCACGAACGGGTTGCTGGCCTTGCTGTGCCAGATGTAGGGCAGCCCGGTCTTGACGCCCAGCCCAAGGTGGTCGCAGATCACCTGCGTGGTACATGTATCTATGTTCAGCATTCAGCAATCAAATTCGAAAGACGGTGAGTATATGTTTAAGTGGTTACCTTGACGCACCATCCCGCCCACATGTCGTCGTAGCGTCCGATGGGCTGGCCGTCGCCCATGAGGCCGAAGTACATTGCCGGTCCGATGAGGTCGCGGTCGAAGGCGAGGTTCATGCCGCACATGGGGAACAGGGTGCCCTTGGGGATGGTCATGACGGCGTCGACGTACCTGCCGTTGCGCTCCCGCGGCTTGACCAGCTGCGTGGGCGCGTCGTAGTCCGGGATGTTGAGCCAGAGGCCGTGCGACACGGCGGTCGGCACGCCCTCCCGGAGGCTGAACGGGTAGCCGCGCACGAAGTCGGCGCCGTCGGCGTAGGGATCGTAGAGGGTGTTGAAGAAGAGCGGCGTGGACGGGCAGAGCAGGTTCTGGATGTGCTTCGCCAGCGCGTCGATGTCCTTCCCGGACGGGTCCTTGGCCACCTGCAACGCAACACCAACGATCAAACAACAACTCAACACCGAGAATCGACAATGCAAGCGAAGGCGATCTCAGACAGAATACTCACGAAGCAGTCGTCGTCGATGGTGAAGATGTACTTCTTCTTGGAGACCATGTAGCCGAAGCAGCGGCATGCGGAGTCCTTGAAGGAGATGCAGGAAGACCTGGGCCCGAGGATCCGGTTGATGTCGTTGCGGTTGTAGAGCTCGTAGTCGAAGCCCTCGGGCACGTTGATCTTCTTGGCCGGGTCGCCGTCCTGCACGATGATGAGGTGGTACGGCTGGAAGAAGGGCCGCCACATCTCAAGGAAGTCCAGGTTCCGGATCGTCGGGATGACGATGTCCAGCTCGTCCTTGAGCAGCGGCGCCATCGCTCGCCGCCGGCCTGGATCGATTACTTCGATCGGCCAGTCAAGATCGTTCGATCCTTCTTCTTGATCTGAGATGCGAGAAGTGAGGAAGGTGTGCGTGGGTGTGGTTTCTGCAGAGAGGTGATGAACGTACGGTGAGAATGTGGAGGAGAGCTGGGCACGCGGCGTTATATAAACTGTAGTGCGGGCTTCGTGCTCAGTACTCCACGCGTCCGAGCGGCAGTGGGAGTGACCCGCGGGGAAGACGGATCGGGAGCCCGGCGTTGAGTGCTTGCGGGAGAAAGGAGCGGCTGGCTTGTTGCCGTCAGACGCGGGAGGAGAGCCGTCCGATCTAGAGTCGGCGGCCAGATATCACGTTCCGTTTGTTTGGAACGCCCTCGTCTTGTTCGCTAAAACGGCAGGCTGTTTTGCGTGGCGTACGCAGAACTGGTCAATGGTTACTTTCGCTTAGCTTGATTTTGACGGCTACGGCAACCTTTTTAAGCAGGGTTAGTATAGGATCGGAGCGTCGCTAATTCAAGTGTGCTTTGAGAAAACGAGATTTCTAGGGAATGACAGGAGCTCTGCCTTTGCATTATACTTCCTCCTTTCGAATATCATTGGTTTGTCAATTTAATCAGAATGTGGGGAATATATTACTAGCATGCTCATGTAGTCGTAGTGCACGAAATTTGTTGGTGCAAATTTTGCCCAAAAGTATATCGAAATCTTTGTTGTTTACATTCAAAGTTGTACCCTCTGCGCTTGTTTTTGAGTTGAATAGAGCATTTATGCATGCTAGTGAGGACTGCATCGAATTTTACTTGTTCGGAAATTCTGAATTGCTGGATAAATTTAATTTACACATGGCAGGTACTTCCTCTGTTCCATATTAGTTGTCGCAGATTCGAATGTAACTATTTATAAAATATGTCTATATGCATTCAAATCAACTTTAACTAATATGTAGCTGAGGACCGTTACATTGTTTGTAAATACCGAAGGATGTCTATGGAAGAAGATAATAAGCATACCTGATGCCTCGTTGTGTTATTTGTAATAAGCGCCGATAAACGTCGGCTCTCGCCGTGGAAAGTCGACTTGCTAAGCAGCTTAATTAGTTGCTAGCACGGGTAAGCAGCCTAATTAGTTACTAGCACGGGTAAGCAGCTTAATTAATTGAAGCTAAGCTAGCTAGCACGGTATATTTTTTGCCGAAACTGGTTCAGGCTAAGTCGGACTATTACTCCGTAACTGAGTAGGATTAAAAGATTTCTGTTCCAGTGGGATTCGTAGCAAACGGGTGCGCCTTTCAGCTCAATTCCCAGACTATTCACGTCTCCATTTTGTAGATGTCTACGTTGATGAATAAGTCATTGTATTCTGATCTTTGTGGAGCTACTGCAGCACACATGGTCCTTTGTGAAGGACTATCTGTTAGGCTGTTAGGATAGGACTCGCGAAGACACATGGTCCTTTGTGAAGGATCTGTCTGTTGAGCTGTTAGGATAGGATAAGCATCCCCGATCTTTGACTGTTTTTAGGGGCATCAAGGACGGGTAGTTAGCATCTTTAGACTAGCATATTCTGGCTGGCTAGCAGCTATAAATCTATAACCCCGTGCCCTCAGTCTGGCATGGCATTGTGTGAGATGTGTGTGAAATAAACCAACGAAAATTGCCCCAACTCTCCTAGTGTCATCCTCTTCTTCATGAAAGTGAGTCTAGAGATAGTAACAAGTGGTATCAGAGCAAGGTTGTCTTGCAGCCTGAGCATCTCCTGCTCCTCCCCTTCACAGGGAAGGGAGCAGCCCCAACCAGTAGCAGCCTCAACTGCCCCAGGTTACTTCCCTCCGTCCGGGTTGTCGAGCAGCAACTCGTCGGAAGCAGCGCTCAGCCCCCCAGCAGCGAGCCATGTCCGACGGCCACTCTCAGCACACGGCTACCTCCGGCCACGCGGCGTCGGCAGGAGGCCGATCGCGCCGCGGCGGAGGAGCGTGAACGAGTGGCCGCGGCGGCCCGCCGCGGCGAAAGCAAGGGCATCGAGGCCGGCAGCGGCGGAGCCGGCAGCAGCCGGAGCGGAGGTAGAAGCGCAGAAGCGGCGGAGGCAGCACGTGCGGCGGCGGCGGAGGTCGAGGTGCCGCGCGGCGGCGCCAACGGCTCCGTTCTCGCCGATGGCAGCGTCGACGTAGCGGCGCCACAGGCGGCGCAGCGGGCAGCGCAGTGGGCAGCCGAGCACGCCCGCGCACCTCGGGATGGCGCGGCGCTCCCAGAGGAGGCGCGCACGGCGGTGGCGGCTGGGATGACCAAGACCGCAGCCTCTACGGGGTCCGGACGGTGGTCAGGGATGTTGGTCCCGGTGTTGGGTGGCCTACCCTCACCAAAACCAACTACGTCGAGTGGGCCGCGATCATGAAGATCAGGCTCCAGGTGCGGCACATGTGGGAGGCAGTCCACGACGGCGACGTCGACCATCATGAGGATCGACGGGCGCTGGACGCCCTCATCACCGCAGTCCCGACCGAGATGCAGTTCTCGCTCTCCCACAAGCAGACTGCCAAGGAGGCTTGGGACGCCATCGCCGCGGCACGCATCGGCGGCGACCGTGCTCGCAAGTCCACACTGCAGGCACTTCGCAAGGAGTGGGAGAACCTGGCCTTCAAGCCAGGTGAGGACGTTGCTGACTTTGCTCTCCGTCTTAACACTCTACCGCAGAAGATGGTGCAGTTCGGCGATGACGCCTACGACGAGGAGAGAGCTGTCGAGAAGCTCTTTCGCTGCGTCCCCGAGAAGTACAAGCAGATGGCTCGCTCGATCGAGTCCCTGCTGGACCTCTCCACCATGACGATCGAGGAGGCGATAGGTCGCCTCAAGGTCGTCGACACCGACGAGCCACAGTCTTCGTCGGGGCCCATCACCACCGGCGGGAAGCTGCTCCTCACTCGGGAGCAGTGGGATGTTGGCCACGGTGACAGGAAGAAGGGGGAGCCTTCTTCCTCGACAGGTGGCCGCAAGCGTGGCAAGCCACGCAAGGCGCGGAAGGATGGCCATGCCAAGGCGCAAGGTGATGCCGGCAGAGGCGCTGCCGGCAAGCCCAAGCCGGCAAAGGACGACGCCTGCCACAACTGCGGCAAGCTTGGTCACTGGGCCAACGAGTGCCGACAGCCACGACGTGGCCAAGCCCACGTCGCACAGGCGGGGGAGGAGGAGCCAGCTCTGTTCATGGCGCATGCCAGCATCGAGCTGTCTCCAGCGGCACCGACCACAGCGGCTCTCCACCGTACCACTCTCCTCCACCTTGACGAGCCGAAAGCACACGCCCTTCTCGGCGATTGCTCCGGCAACGACAAGGCTGGCGGGTGGTGCCTCGACACCGGCGCCACCCACCACATGACCGGCCGACGGGAATTCTTCGCCGAGCTCGACTCCGACGTACGAGGCTCCGTCAAGTTTGGGGATGCCTCCGCCGTGGAGATCAAGGGCGTCGGTTCCGTCATCTTCGCCGCCAAGACTGGAGAGCACCGGCTGCTCACCGGTGTCTACTACATCCCCGCGCTGAGGAACTCCATCATCAGCCTCGGACAGCTGGATGAGAACGGCTCCCGCGTGCTGATCGAGAGCGGAGTTCTGCGCATATGGGATCGCCACCGTCACCTGCTTGCCAAGGTAACCAGAGGCACAAATCGCCTCTATGTTCTTGATGTGCAGGTGGCACAACCCCTCTGTCTCGCTGCTCGTCGGGAGGACGAGGCGTGGCAGTGGCACGAGCGCTTCGGGCACCTTCACTTTGAGGCCCTGAAGCGGCTCAGTACCATGGAGATGGTGCGAGGCATGTCGTGCCTTGACCATGTGGAGCAGTTCTGCGACGTCTGCGTTTTGACGAAGCAGAGACGACTCCCCTTTCCCCAGCAGGCGAGCTTCAGAGCCAAGGAGAAGCTCGAGCTCGTGCACGGGGACTTGTGTGGCCCGGTGACTCCGGCCACACCAGGAGGACGACGCTACTTCCTGCTGCTCGTCGATGACCTCTCCCGCTACATGTGGGTGGTGCTCCTCGGCAGCAAGGGAGAGGCAGCGGACTCCATCGAGCGCTCGCGAGTTGCCGCGGAGGCGGAGTGCGGCCGCAAGCTGCGCGTGCTGCGTACCGACAACGGCGGCGAACTCACATCGACCGACTCGCGTCGTGCTCGCGCCGAGGAAGGCATCCGGCCGCCACTACTCCGCGCCTTACAGCCCGCGAGCAGAACGGCGTCGTCGAGCGGTGCAACCGGACGGTTGTGGGGATGGCTCGGGCCCTCCTCGCGCAGAGAGATGCCGGCTGTCTTCTGGGGAGAGGCGGTGCTGACGGCCGTCTACATCCTCAACCGCTCGCCTACTAAGGCGCTTGACGGCAGGACGCCGTACGAGGCCTGGCATGGGCGAAAGCCGGCAGTCTCGCACCTGCGGGTCTTTGGCTGCCTCGCATTCGCCAAGGAGCTCAGCCACATCGGCAAGCTCGACGACAGGAGCACTCCGGGAGTGTTCATTGGCTACTCGGAGGGCTCGAAGGCCTACCGCATCCTCGACCCCAAGACACAGCGTGTGCGCACGTCGCGCGACGTCGTGTTCAACGAAGGGCGAGGGTGGGCATGGGGCAAGGCGGTGGAGGACAGCTCGACTCCGACGTATGACGACTTCATTGTCGAGTACGTCCACTTCGAGGCAGCCGGGGGAGTAGGCAGCTCTTCTTCAACAAGCTCGCCTACCTCGGTCCCCAAGTCTCCATCGACCCCGGTGGTTGCTACACCACCACAGCCGGCGTCACCACGTACTCCAGCACCGGCAGTCACTCCTCCGGGCACGTCTACACCAGCTCATGTTGAGCACAACCCGGTGGAGTTCGCTTCCCCGCTCTCTCACGACGGGGAGCGCATCGACGTGTATCATGGCGGCGAGCCGCTGCGGTACCGTACGATGGAGAACCTTCTCGGCGACCAGCCGGTGCCGGGACAGGTGCCACGCGACCTGGAGGCGCAGCTGCAGCTTGCGCGTGACGACGGCGAGCCTCAATCCTTTGCAGAGGCTGAGAGAGACGCAGCATGGCGCGCTGCCATGCAGTTGGAGATGGATGCGGTCGAGAAGAACCGCACCTGGCAGCTTGCTGACCTCCCTCGTGGTCACCGCGCGATCACCCTCAAATGGGTGTTCAAGCTGAAGAGGGATGAAGCCGCCCTCGTCAAGCACAAGGCTCGCTTGGTGGCACGAGGCTTCTTGCAGCAGGAGGGGGTCGACTTCGACGATGCCTTCGCTCCCGTGGCATGGATGGAGTCCGTGCGACTCCTCCTTGCGCTCGCTACCCAGGAGGGCTGGCGCGTCCATCACATGGATGTCAAGTCTGCCTTCCTCAATGGCGACTTGAAGGAGGAGGTCTACGTGCAGCAGCCGCCGGGATTTGCGATTCCCGGCCAGGAGGGCAAGGTACTCCGCCCGCGCAAGGCTCTCTATGGCCTGCGGCAGGCACCACGGGCGTGGAATGCCAAGCTGGATTCCACGCTGAAGGCAATGGGCTTCGAGCAAAGCCCGCACGAGGCGGCCGTCTACCGACGGGGAAGTGGACGAAACACCCTGTTGGTGGGCGTCTATGTCGACGACTTGGTGATCACCGGCATCAAGGATGCGGAGGTGGCAGCGTTCAAGGAAGAGATGAAGGCCACCTTCCAGATGAGTGATCTGGGGCTCCTCTCTTTCTATCTGGGGATCGAGGTGCACCAGGACCACTCCGGGATCACGCTTCGGCAGACCGCCTACGCCAAGCGCATCGTTGAGCTAGCTGGGCTCACTGGATGCAACCCAGCCCTCACTCCAATGGAGGAGAGGCTGAAATTGAGTCGCGACAGCACGACGGAGGAAGTGGACGCCACACAATACCGGCGTCTTGTGGGGAGCCTTCGCTACCTCGCCCACACACGGCCGGACTTGGCCTTCTCCGTCGGCTACGTTAGTCGCTTCATGGAGCGACCGACGACGGAGCACCTGCAGGCTGTGAAGAGGATCATCCGCTACATTGCGGGGACTCTCGACCATGGCCTCCACTACCCTAGGTGTCCTGGGGCGGCGCACTTCGTCGGGTACAGCGACAGCGACCACGCCGGCGACATCGACACCGAGCAAGAGCACGAGCGGGATCCTCGTCTTCCTCGGCAAGTGCCTCGTAGGCGGCGGTCGATCAAGCAGCAGGTGGTGGCCATGTCCAGGCTGTGAGGCTGAGTACATAGCAGCCTCCACCGCTTGCACTCGAGCGCTCCGGCTCGCTCGGTCGCTTGGTGATCTCCTTGGTCGAGACACTAGACCGGTGCAGCTTTTGGTGGACAGCAAGTCCGCTCCGGCCCTGGCAAAGAACCCCGTTTTTCATGAACGGAGCAAGCACATTCGGTTGAGGTACCACTTCATCCGAGACTGCTTGGAGGAAGGGAGCATCCATGCAAGCTACGTCAACACCACGGATCAACACCACGGATCAGCTCGCAGATCTGTTCACCAAGCCTCTTGGGAGGGTCAAGTTCCTCGAGCTTTGCTCCCGGATCGGGATGGCTCAGCGCTCCCGCAAGACGGCGTACAAGACTTAGGGAGAGAATGATGAATAAGTCATTGTATTCTGGTCTTTGTGGAGCTACTGCAGCACACATGGTCCTTTGTGAAGGACTATCTGTTAGGCTGTTAGGATAGGACTGCAGCACACATGGTCCTTTGTGAAGGACTGTCTGTTAGGCTGTTAGGATAGGATAGCATCCCCTGATCTTTGACTGCTTTTAGGGGCATCAAGGACGGGTAGTTAGCATCTTTAGACTAGCATATTCTGGCTGGCTAGCAGCTATAAATCTGTAACCCCGTGCCCTCGGTCTGGCATGGCATTGTGTGAGATGTGTGTGAAATAAACCAACGAAAAGCCCCAACTCTCCTAGTGTCATCCTCTTCTTCATGAAAGTGAGGCTAGAGATAGTAACATACGTTTCTTATTCAAGTTCTATGTACACCCTGGCCAACATATTGCCACCACCAACTTCAATTTAGTCGTATACTCATGTATCTACTATCTACACTCATTTTAGATCGGAGGGAGTAGATATAGACATAAGAAGGAAAAACAGTACAAAAGATCACCCAGGTGAGAAACCAAAAGAATCCGACGAGAAAAGATTTTTCAGCTAAACAGGAGACAGAACAATATAATACGACCCATATAATACAGCCTCAGAATCCTACACTTGGGAGAAACAATGCTGGGGGCGTTGTAATTTGTAAAAACTGTAACACCCACGGAAGATCTGATAAACGACAGTACATCTGATAAAATAAGTATTGGAACTTCACCAGTGAGTTAGAACACCAGGTAAGAGGGTCTGCGCACAAAACTAAAATCCTTTTACAGTGCCAACCTTGTGAACTTAACCTTCTACAAAATCCGGCTCTTCTTCATCAGAATCATCATTCTGTATAGCTTGTTCAGCATATTCGTCAAGAGATGCAACAGGGAAAAGGTCGCCTTCTCTATCTCGGTCTGCAACCTTTGGGACTGATGGCCCACTCTCCTCGTCCTTGTTTTTATTCATCTGCAAGCAAATATTAACCTAATGAATACTTGTGGAATTACCAACCCGGAAGAACAAATGTTGCAACAATTTAACTCGGTAAAATAAGATACTGAACCAGAGTACCAGTTGTTCAACATGACCGTTTAGAAGCTTATTTGACTTGCACATTCTTAAGCATTGCTATTCCAAAGAAGAATTGCACAACACATGTATGGTGTATTTTGATTCATGCCAACCATTCTATAGCATATTCCGTCAATGTCGTTTTATCAAAATTCAGAACACTATGCTACTTTTTAATGCAACTACAACACTGTATCTCGTAATGCTACATATGACAAATAACCTAAGCATGGGTATAATCAAAGTTATTTTTTTCGAGAAAATATAATCAAAGTTCTTACACAATGATATTAGCTCATTATACCCTTTGGTTACTTAAAGGAAATGGTTGGTTTCATAGACACTGTAAGATAAATGTTTGAATTGGTTCGCTTAAGGTAAAAAATGATTTGATCTACGACCTAATAGGATTGTTGCCAAAAGGTTAAATCAGTAACAGTTCTCACAGGAGAGACCAATTGGTGCACTTATTTTTCATTTCCAACAGCAGATGCAAATTTGGTTGGTTCTACAATTAGTAGTACTTTGGCAAATGGAACCTTGCCTGCTTGGGCCCCACGAACAAAGAGGTAAATTTGGAGCAATGTTGATGTATAATCAAGAACAAAGATGGCTGCTTATATTCCGACTTTACAGGGTCAAAGTCAGCAGAATTGTGCAAATCCAGGAGAACGGGACAAGTAAAAAATTTGGAAACTTAACAGCAGACATCTCTGCACCCCATAGACGATTGTGTGAGGTTTAAACTACAAAATCTACCTACAGCAGGATTAAAACAGCCGCGATTGTTGGCTATTAGCATTTTATAATTTTTTCTTTCTTGTGCAGACAAGCTTATGCCTCGAGGACTGTCCTCTAACAAATAATTACCGGCCAAATTGTTTGAAGACCCTGCTAGAACTTTGAGTTCCGGCCAGTTCTTTATATTTCCATGTTTGGTAATATTGAATTACAAAGTACAAATCTATACTCCTATATAGTGTACCAATAAGGAAGCATGACAGTCGTTGGATCATTTCAATCGGATGGTTCACAATTCAAAGATGTTAGATAGGAATAGCTGAAACCGTCGGATCATGTGTATCCTACGGCCATGAATGCAAGGATTCGCCACTTCTTTGATTTGACTTGGCTGCACCCCGTACTGACTACCTGGGACACAGTAGCGGTAGTTTGTGGTTTTCTCTGGATGGTTCATCCGTCCAAACTCCAAGCGAGCCCGCCTCCTATCTCCAGAGCCGAGCAGGCAGGACCAGGCACGCGTGCAAGGGGGACCTGCGGCCCTGCGGGCGCTCGGGAATGGAACCAGGGGAGGAGAGAGCACGTGAGGGAGGCGGAGCAAGGAGGCGAGCAGAGCGCTGGCTGGGAACGTTTGCCAATTGCCTGAGTACTATGTGGAAGCGGCGCAAGGCGTGGCCGCTGCCTGGACTGGGCAAGGTCGACAGCAGGTGGAGGCGAGGACGTCGGGCTCCCGGCCGCGGAGCTGTGCAAGGCGAGATCGAGAAGGAGGGCGGCTGGTGAGGCGCGTGTGGCCAGTACGAGGTCGGCGGCACGCGAGGAAGGGGCGCATGGGGCAGCGGTCGAGCAGGGCAAATGGCGGCGAAGCCAGGGGCCGACCGGCGCGGCGTGGGGCTCGCCCGAAAGAGAGAACTGAGCTCGGGGTGAGGGAGACGAGGCTGGCAAGGCAGAGGTGAAAGCGGCTGCCGGCGCCGGCGGTACAGAGACAGGCGGGGGCTCGCTAGACGAGGCGCGGAGGTGTCGTCTGGCTGGGCCACACTGGGATGGTTCACGTGCCTGTGCGAGGAAGCTTGGGTTTGGTTGGTGGGCTGGGGCATGATGGGCGTTGGGCCGGAGGGTCAGGTGAGGCTCCTCACTTTTGATTCAAAACTTTTTTTCCAATCTTTGGAGAGTACTGGACTACTTTCAGCGAAAACAACAATTTGAAGAGAAAACGATCAATGCTACCTCAAATTCTTGTATGTTTGGACATAATCGTGGTGATCGAGGGTAGCACCTCTAAGCTTAATGCAATAGCTAATTAAAGTAGTGGCGCATCAGTGCCAATTTTCGGTTTATTGTGGCAAAGAGACTCCCATGTTTGGAAAATGTGTTATCACAATTTTTCCAACACAATATAAACTTGATCAAATCTGCATCACCGCACTCATCATGGCACTCGAACATATTATGTGTTTCTATCCAACATGCGAAGGATGTACCTTTAACTAGTTCTTGATACGTGTTCAAAACTTAAGGGCCTAACAGGGATGCAAAATCTGGAACACAGCAACGAGAAAAACGTACAATTACGATGTCATGATCTGCTGAATCCAACAGAAACAGAAAGCAAATAGAAACAAATAAATTGGTACAATGGGACATTAGATTGCTATAGACGGGACCTGGGCAGGAGTTTGAAGAGAGAGAAGGTCTGCAACGAAATTTGTTTTCAGTGAGGCAAAGCTCATGTCAGAGATTCATAGAATCTAAAATAGCCCAACTATTTCCATCTTCATGGTAACTGCATCTATGCTTTAATAAAATTTTAAACACCCAACTGATTAAACATGGAAATATTTATGCGAAGAGTTGACACTTGGGCCCAGTCCAAAAGTGGTAACTCACATGCTTTATTTCAAGTTTTCATACTGATGACACTACCATCTCAGAAAGCAACAAATCATGTACACAACATCCAGAATAAGATGGCATCCTGTGTATTTTCATTTAGTTGAAAACATCACTGCTAACACAAGGCACCCATTCCAAATCTAAGATGCCAATAATCTCACTTGACCAAAGCCCCAATGCATCCCAAAATGATATAGAAGGGCAGATAAAAGGCTCATGAGGCATGCTTGCGATTATGCTCATATGATGAGTGAATACGATAACTGTGAACTGTTCTGATTACTGTGCAATAGGGTTTGTGCTACACTTAAGTGCATAGAATCTCAACAAGTACATAATTATGTTTTTAAGCCTGCCTTGAAAGCCAACTTCACACATGACTACCTAAGTAATGATACAATGAAATAAGAGATGCGATTTAGTACAAAATATTTGGAGTTAGTGTAACAGGCACAATGAATAGATGAAATTCTTCTTTCCAATCGAAGAGACTAGTTATGTTAAAACACGATTGAAGCTAAAGATCAGAGAATTTGAGATAGGAATCTCCTAGACTTGCTAGGAAATAGAAAAAGAAGAATTGGTTTCTGTGCTAGGCTCAAACTTGAGGGATGGATCCTTACTTTTGGTTCCAGAGGTGGGTTAAGAACTGTTTTCTCCCCTCCTCAAGTTTTCCTATAGTCTAAATTTCAGGAAGAGTAGAGGGAGTTACAGTGGACTTGTTCCTTTCCCTATTCAGACACATACGGGTCCCTTAGGTCATTTTAGACCTATCACCAACACCAAGCAGAAGCATACACAGCAGTGCAAGGGTGCAAAAATTAAATTTATTCTGCAAGGAAATATGTATAGCAGGTGCTCACAAGGCGAAGTAGTGTGCGCCGTTCCCTCTCCCTAGCAAATCTCATGGCCTACAAAATAATTCACTGGTCAGCACAAAATAAACGATTTCTCAAGGTTCACAACAATCTCTTCTAATATAGAACAATCAAACCTCCTCTAGTTCCTTGCGCTCATTGTCCACTTCCTCAGCATCCCTATAGGACAACAGAAAATCATTACATAAGTATAAAATACAACAACACATGAATTCCAGATATGATGTAGCTAGGCCGGTACTAGTATTCCAGCAGAATGAAATAACAGGGATCACCTTCCGATAAGCTGCTTAACGGAAGTGCAGCACTTGGCACATATCCCAAGCTCCTTGGAGCAACCTGCAGAGGAGGCGAGACAGCACGGATCAGCGACAATCAAATGGTACGACAGCAGCGGAAGACACCACGGAGCAGCCGAAATTCACCTGTGCATACGTTGTGGTACGCCTGCCGGACGTTCCGTTTACTGCACTTCTGACTGCAAGAATAAAAGAGAACCATCAACATCCCCTCTTCCATCTTTCCTACACATGCGCTACACAGAAAGGGGCAAGAAAGGTACCATTTTGCGGGCTCAGTAATTGCCTTGTACTTGCCGTATCTGCAAAGAAGAGACGAACAGAGGAACATTATTAGTTGGTAAAACCAAAGAACCGATGAACCAATAAGCTGAGGGGGAGAACTCCATACTTGCGCTTCCAGTCGATTTGGTCCCGGCAGCGCTGGCATACGCCGGTGATCTCCGACAAAGGACGGAACCTGCCTCCGGGCTCCTGCGCGAGCGGAGCGGCGATGATTCCAACGGGTTAGGTCTGACAGAAAGACCAGCAAAGGAGATGAGTCACACGGGCTTACGGTCTCGTTGATCTTCCGGCCGAGGTTGGGCTTCCAGGCGTAGCTGTTCTGGTGCTTCGGAGGACCCTGCCGCTTAGACATCTCTGCCCTTCGTCTCTCTCTGCGTCACCTTCGCGCCGCCGCCGGGAGTTCTCTCTGCCGTGACCTCGAAACCTCGCTGCGGCGGCTGCACGGCGTGTCTAGGGATGGGTATAATCGTGTTGGATGCGGCAACTGCGTCTAATGGGCGCGTCAGCCCAATCCAGAGAGCCCAGTAAGGCCCAGTAAGCCCAGTACGAACTTTATGGATGGCCCGCATAGAACAAAGCGTCGCGGGCCGGTTTTCGGACAGTGTCGATCTGCCTATCGTTCCCCACTCCCGAGTCGGCAGCTGGAATCGATCGATCAACAAAAAAAACCCCACCGGACCGCGCCACGACCACCGGCGGCGGCTACCGCCCGAGGCGAGAGAATCGGCCGCGGAGGCAGCCGACGAGAGTGTTTGTGAGCTCCTAGGCAGGCAGAAATGGCGATGGGGAGGAGACTGACGCAATTCCAGACTCTCCTGGCGCAGCAAGCCCTCCGCAGCGCTACCCCAAAGCCCAGAGCCCCACCCATCCCCCACAGCCGCTTCCTCCACTGCGCCTCCCCGCCGGCAGCCGCATCCCGCTCCCCGCTGTCCCACTTCCTGCGGCGCAGCTCAGGCAGCGCCGGGACGGTCCTGCCACTGAGCGCAGCGGCGGCCGTACGGACCGCTGCCAAGCGGTGGCTTACCGCCGGGTCGCTGGATCTCTTCTCGCTGCAGCGGAGGAGGTCCCCTGGCTGGCTCTCTTCGTCCTCCGCATTCCTCCGCCGCGCACCTTGGTGAGATTTTTTGCTGGTTGGTACGACTTTATTACAGGGTGATTTTTTTGTGTGTGCTCATTTTGGTTTTCTGTGTCTCCGGTAGGGCGCGCTGGCTACCATCGCCGGACCAGGTGGTGCTCACGCTTATTGGGGCAAATGTGGCCGTTTACATGCTCTGGCAGGTGGCCGATCCGGGTTTCATGGAGAGGCATTTCACGGTTAGTGATGATCAATCAAAGGGCCCTGTCTTCTATATCTCACAAGCGGTTGATGAAGTTTGATTTGATGATTGTTGCGGTGAGCAGGTTTCTCTGGAAAATTTCAAGAGCGGGCGATTGCACACGGTGCTCACGAGCGCCTTCAGCCACACAGACACGGGTCACCTCTTCAGCAATATGCTTGGTCTCTACTTCTTCGGCTCAAGTGTAAGAAGCTCACTCATCTGCCTGCTTTTGATTTGTTGAAAAAAAGGCTTTGTATGTTTTAGGAGTGATAATGGAAATAAAATCCTAGTTTCCCCTGTGTACCACCCTGTGGTAAACCATGTTCGCTCGCACTTTCGTGAAAATCCCCATAATGGCGTGAAAACAATATTATCTTCCCCAAACCAAACGCATGATATTAGCTTATCTGTGCTACTGATCTGATAAACCATGCTCTTATTGAACTTAAAATGACACGGCCCTAAGAGTTTTCTCAGTAATGTATGTTTAATAAATTGCTTGTCTGAACGGCACCCTTTTGTTGGATAGAATACTAGTCTCTACCCTTGTGCCTGCATGGGCTAGAGAATTTGAAAATAATTCACGAAGAAGTTTTGGGTCAACTTTGTTATACATGAGAGTTCGTAAGAATTAGAAATGTAAATCGCTTACAAGCATTTATAGAGTGTTATTAAAAATTTCAGTAGCCTTCCGTTAGAGTACGTCATGGGCCTGGCTATAGCCCATTAGTCTTAGGGTTAATTAGAGATAAGGGTCGCTTGCTTAGGGGTCAAGTAAACCTCTCTATATAAGGAGAGGAGACGTATCAATCTAAAAGCAAGAATTAAGAAGGAAATTCCTTCCCTCTTGCCCGGCCGTGGGCAAAAGGCCCCCGGCCGGCCCTCTCGTGCCCTTGCAGCCCTCTCTCTCCCTCCCAAACCCTAGCAGCCTCATAACACCTTCCTTTGTTAATAGCCATTGTGTAGAGTAGCCATTTTATTTGTTCACTTTCTGATTAGACGATTTTTTTTCCAAGTCTGTAGAGCTATTTGCGTGGATTTCCAGTTGTATAGTTATAACCTGCAAAAACTCACATTGTGGTGCCTGATCGAGATAGTAAGGTTGTGGACATTCAGTGATTCATATTCTGCAACATTTACTATATTCATATCCCAATGACCAGTGATGAATTGGACATGTATGTGGTCTATCTGGCATAAGATTTCACGGATTAGTGTAACCGAAATCTGCACGCAAATAAATATTTGATCAAGTGACATGGGATATGATTTTCTTTCTTTTTGGTGGACACATAGGCATGTACATATTGGAATATGCTCAATCAATGGGGTAACTATTGTTGTTATATAACATATATGGAAGTATTGTATATGACTTAGAAATAATCTACAAATGCATTGCTGACTTTGCTTTGGTTATACCTACACAGAAGAAAGGAATTATATATTTATATTTTACCAACATATATGGAAGTATTGTATAACTCTTAGAAATAAAATCTAGAAATGCATGGGTGACTTTGCATTGGTTATACCCACATGGCAGAAAGGAATTATATTTACCAATAAGTTCACTATTAGAAATACAGGTAAAATGTAACAATAAATCTATGAAACACTACTATGAAAACATTGCACTGGTTATCCCTAAGGTAGAAATGAAGGCAATTTGCATATAAAAAGGCTTCTCGTGTCTGATTTAAAACTATATAATTTTACAGCCCATCATAAGAATCATTTCACTAAGAATGTACAGTTTGTCGTACTATTATTTGGAATTGGATTGTACATAAGTACATAACTTTTCTGGTGGGTGTGTCTTAGTTAGACATATGTGTTATCTTTAGATGATAGACTGGATTAGAACATATGCAATTGTCTTCCATCGATAATCAATGAGTAGTTTCTCTTTTTATTGGTGGGTGCCCAGATATTTACCAAACTAATTGGAATCCACACGCAATGCAATGTTCTATCAGTTACACCCACCAAGTAATATATAGGATAAATAGATGGCTTATTGCTTTCGCCTTTTTAAAATAATGTAGGATCTTCTATATAAAATCTCTAATCTCTGCGTAACCTAGTAACATAGCATGCACATGCACTTTTTTGTCCACGGCAGATAGGCATCTCGAATAATGTAAGATTTAAGTATATCTGTAATAGTTTGCTTCAGCATATGACTCTGAATAGATAAGTTCGTAACTTTAGTTCAAAGTTTATGAGTTTAAAGTTTCAAAAAGTTGATTTCACATTTACTTCTTAGGAAATGTATACCAAAACTGTGGCTTATAATTTCTACAGTTGTATTTATTGTATGCTTCAAACTATAATGCTCCTTTATATACTGTGATAACAAAATGTTTTTCAGATAAATTTTATACTAAACCAAAAAATCAAATCTTAACTATATATATACAACTGTCCATATACGAGAGCATATCCTGGTCTGGAAAAACACTCCCTGATCGTCCTGTGTGGTCCTTGGGCACCGACGCACTGCAATGCCCAGCTGCCACAGTTGCCCGCTCCTACGGAAGCCAGATCCGTACCAATCAGTCAGTCCACAACACGTTCCCGCTGTGGCTATAGCCTACAGATTGATTGCTAAAGCAGAACAGCAGAGAGGTAGTATCCCGGTTTAAAAGTACGGAAATATCATATCATCGTGTTACATTTTCGTCGGTTCAACTTCCCTTGCACGATACATATTTCTTCATGGTACATGTATGTTTGGTTGGACGGCTGTCCAACTAGACTAGAAGGATGTATTGTCTGTGATTTGATAACGATAATAAAGATAGTGATTAGATGTTTTGTCTTTTGTAGGATGAGTGGAGGCTAGAAAGGGGCCCCCAATTAGTATAAGATATCCTTTATATTTTGAGTTAGTGTGCAGAATCACCCACTTATTTCTGAGGCGTTGGATTCTCATGATCCTGTAGAATTGAGTGATAACATTATGTTTGACAGAATCACCCACTTTCACTAATACCTTCCATTCCCATAGGCTGACCCATTAGTCCGAGACATCTCTAACTAGCACAGACACCACAAGCATCAGGGACTAGTACCACCGCCACCAGGGGTTTGCGTGCCACCATTATCAGCTGCACCGGAACAAACGGCTCCAGAAATGACAACATTTTGTGCAGATGCCACATGAACTGCTATATGTCTGCCCCCACCCTTCCACCCACACGGTATCTTAACAACATGCTAGTTATGCTACGGTTGGTATTTTGTATGTCTAGAAAATTCAACCCGAGAGTTGCGTATCGATCAGGGTTCAATGCAGAAATGTTGTGGGATGCTGCTTTTGCAGGTAAAGCGTTAGACCTAAATCAAGAACTGATTCAGTATGAGATAGTATCTTACATTATCGGTACATCTATGTCATATAGGTTGTCCATTGCAATGAAAAGATAACATAGTACTTAACTATTTCCTTCGAAGAGTATTGCATGTTTTTCAGTGAGCTTTGTTTTTCTTTGAATCAATAGCAGGGAATAGTTACCTCTGTTTTTGTCGTGACCATTTATTACCTTCCATTGCATATACTGATTGCTTCCATTTTTTGCATCAGATTTCCAGCATGTTTGGTCCTTCTTTTCTGTTGAATTTGTACGTAGCTGGAGCACTTGTTGGATCCACATTCTTCTTGATAGAAAAGGCTTTTAGAGCTCCGCGGAAACAGGTAACATACTGTGGCCATGTTTATGTAGGATGGGACAGTTCAAGAACCATTCGTCGAACCAGGATTAGTGTTTGAAGTTTCATGATATTATTCCTAATTTAGTAAGCAATGCTACTTTTGCAGGTTTATGCAGGGTGGGACAGGTCAAGACAGTTTGGGATTGTATGTGATTTCTTGTTCTAATAGTTCACTTTTTATTGTATTGATAATGAAACAAGCAATATTATCTCTATATAACCAGTAAATGTTGCCAACCAACGATCTATTCATCAGCTTACACCTACAAATAATTAATTAGAAGGTAAATGGGACAATCAGAGGTGATATGGTGATTTATGATAACATAATATAAAACCACCAAATAGGCCTATAGGAGTATAGGTGATATTTTACTAAGTTCCTAATTCCTATCAGTTACAAACTAATATGACCCTTTTTATTCAATGTCACCCAGGGTGCGAGTGGGGCAGTTAATGCCATTATGCTTCTTCAGATTTTTCTCAATCCAAAGGGACTAATCTATCTTTACTTCGTCCTTCCTGTTCCAGCTGCCTTAGTGGTGAGAACCTTCTCATTTTGTTCATAAATTTCAGTGAAGGATGTGGGTGATAGGAAATGAGAACATAATTTCTTTGACTTAATTCATTTCAGGGGGCTGCTTGGATTGGCCTTGATTTGTTGAGCGTCAATAAGGTATACATAACTTTAATTAACTTCATGTTTGTTACTCTTTCCGTAATAAGTTAATTTTATCTGTGCCACTCTGTTGCTTATGCTCATCAGCCATGAGTTTTTGCCACAATCCTTTCATTTATCTGTTAGTTGGAAGTTTAGGAACTGACTTTCTGTGTGCTTGTGTTTTCCTAGCCGCACAATTTCTGGTTTTAAATAAAACTGGTGTTGAATCGACTAGGGTGATTGGAATAGTACTAAATAATTTGTATCTTTTTTGCCGATAAAATGCATTTTATTCTGTATTGAAATACATGTACTTCAAGGTAATGTCTGGTCTGGCATTGGGATATATTCAGTGTGGCAGTCAAGCAATGTCACATATATCTTCCCATAAATATCTCACACTACCGGAAATCTCCTTGTTTCTCCAAATATCTTTGTTGATCTTCTATTCAAAATATTCTTTGTGAAAACCATAAATTGCTTGTCGTGCCTACCTGGTCTTATGGTTAGCTGATGCTTGTTCAAAATTTCAGGGGCAGGGTTCAGCTTCTGCTCATTTAGGAGGTGCCCTAGTGGCTGCCCTCGCGTGGGCTCGAATTAGGAAGGGCTGGTTCTGATCATGCAGCTAGTTCATATGGAGCAAATCCAACCACCCTCCCCCAAGCTGGCGGCCTCTCCGGCTGAGATTGGTTGACAAATTTCGTATGGGTAGAGAGATAACTCTGCTGCTTATCTTCCAAGTTTCTGATCTGGAAGTCATCAAACAAATTCTAGATAGCATCATGGGAGATATTGCCAACTGCTTGGCTGAAATTTACATACCTATTCTTGATGGGATCATCCTTAAACATGCCACAACTAGAATTGCAATGTTAGTGCTACCGCCTCACTAGGCCAAATTTGAGTGCAGATGTGACTGGGCAACCTTTGCCATCCGAAAGTAGGAAAAAGTCAGGACATCAAGGGAATAAAGTTGTAATGGTTAAAATTCATGGATTCCTATGATCATCCTTGGTTACTATCGTTGACACTTGATCATCCAATACGATGATCCAAGTTGGTAACGTGATTTGTGTTTTGCAAATACATCATTGCGCCGTGGGTGTGAGCCCAGATACTGCTGTTGCACACTGTATCATGGGGATGTTCTTTAAACCTTAGAGCATCTCCACTCGTCTCCCCGACGAGGCCCCCGAGCGACGTTTTTTCCATCCGGACGGCAAAATTCGGCCCAGTCACGCTTCCGGTTCCTCGTTTTCGTCTGGATTTGGCCCTTCATCCATCCGGCGATCCCACGCCATCCCCGGCCCCCCGGGGATCTATCGGGGACTCCGGACGAGTGAAAAGCGGGGACGGGCCCGATATCTCGGCGACTCGACACACGAACCCCACCGCCACCTCGCTCAAAATCTCCCCCACCCCTCGTATCTCTCTCGCCGCCGGCACCACCCCGCCGGTTTGTTGCCCAGATTCCGCCGTCCCTCCTTCTCCACCTGCCTATATTCCGCCGTCTTTCGACGAAGGCCTATCTGGCTGCTCCTCCGCCGGCCTGTTTTCCGACTTTGGCCTACTCCTCGTCGCTCGCGGCTCGGGTTGCCTCGACCACGCCCGTCATGTGTTCGTCCATTTGCCTCGCCGGCCATGGACTCAGACGAAGAGGAGGAGCAGATGTCCGTCGAGCTTATGCTAGAAGAGATGGTAGCCGCCGCCCAAGACCAGGAGCACATGATGATCCTCGGTTGCTTGTCAAGCATGTACGCCGGACTGGCAACTGGTCGACGTGGTGGGTCGGCACCAGGTCGCCGGAAGTGCAAGCCGAGACAACGATTGGAGGACTACTGCATGTTGTACGCCGACTACTTCGCCGACAATCCATTGCACGGTGAGAGTGTTTTCCGGCGTCGTTTCGAGATGAGCGAAAGCTATTTCGCAAATTGTGTATGCCATCCGAGACTTTGACCCCTAATTCGGATGCAATGCGGATTGCACTGGTTTGGTTGGATTTTCGTCACCTGCGAAGTGCACGGTGGCTATGAGGATGCCTGGCGTATGGAGCTCCCGGTGATGGTGCAGATGACTATCTTCGGATGGCGGAGTCCACCGCCCTTGATTGTTTCTACCGGTTCCGCAGGGCCGTCATAGCGTTGTTCGGGGACTTTTACTTGAGATCACCCACTCGTCGAAGACACTCGCGAGGATCCTTGCAACAAATGAAGCTAGGGGTTTTCCAGGGATGCTTGGAAGCATTGACTGCATGCATTGGAAATGGAAGAACTGTCCGTTTGCGTGGCAGGGAATGTACAAGGGTCACAAAAGCGGCTGCACTGTGATACTTGAAGCAGTGGCTACCAATGATCTCTGGATTTGGCACTCTTTCTTTGGTATGCCTAGATCCAACAATGACATCAACGTCCTAAACTGCTCCCCGATCTTTTCCAAGCTTGTTGAGGGTCATGCTCCCCCGGTGAACTATGTGATCAATGGTCGGCACTACAACAAAGGATACTACCTTGCAGACGGTATCTATCCAAAGTGGGCAACATTTGTGAAGACTATCTCGAAACCTAGCACCCCAAACTTTGCGAGTTTGTGAAGAAACAAGAAGCTTGCCGAAAAGACGTTGAGCGTGCATTTGGTGTCCTCCAGCAGAGATTTGCTGTCGTCCGATTCCCCGCTATGACTTGGTCCAAAGATCAGATGTGGGAGGTGATGAACTGATGTGTGTGCCTACACAATATGATTATTGAAAATGAGCGAAAACATCCGGTTCCTCTGGCTGAGCAACAAGCACCATATGAGAGAGAGGGACCTCTTGCACAGCCTAATCACCAGGTGTCTCCATCATGGGCCGCCTTCATTGCTATGCGCCAGGAGATCCGAGACTCTACAATGCATCAACAGCTGCAAGATGATCTGGTGGAGCACATATGAACGCTCCGAGGCAACGCCAACGCCGACGCCAACTAGTCTGTCTTTATTTATTTGTTTCAAAACTTGTGAAATTGTGTGCTGAGTTTGTTTCAGCACTTGTTAAACATTGTACTGATTTTCGCCCAATTTGTTTCAGCAATTTTCTAAATCTTGTTCGCCGAACTTGTTAAATTTTATGTCGAATTTGATTGAAATATGTCAAATTCCCCAAGTTGGGGGTGTCCTGCCGGGGGACGGCTGGAACTTCGGCGCTCCCCAGGCCTAATTTTCCTCCAATCCGAACAAAACTTTCGCCGGATTTGGACGTGGGGAGCGTCAACGAGTGGAGATGCTCTTAGGAACGCTGTACGCGCCTGGGTGAGAGGCGAAACCATGTGCCCATTCTGGAAAACGACTCATTTAGACTGTTGCTCTATTTCCACCATGAACATGCTTCTGCGATAAACTTGAACTGGTCACAAGCATCGTCCCATTTCTCTCCAGATCGAGCCATGACGGGTAGATCGGTCCGTCAACATGTTAGTGTTCAACTCTCAAGCTGAACCTAAGGGCAGCCCCAGCGGTCGGCCTTACGTGGAAAATAGATCTGCACCCCAATCTAGCGGCTCGATGCAAATTGATCGGGCTGCTCGCGGGGAGGCAAATACGACGCAAAAAAGATAGGTATGCGTCCTAGCCTAGCGGCTGCCGTAAACTGATCGGGTTATCCCGAGGATACAAATGTGCGCAAAAAAAAAGGGTCTGGACCCCAGCCTAGCGGCCCGACGTAAACTGATCGGCTGTCCGCGGGGACGCTAACGTGGCTCAAATTTGCGCCGTGAATGCGTCTGCGCGAACGCAACGCGTGTCCGCGCCTTGTCGCTACGGTCTTGCCTAGCAGCAGGCGTTAGGCCGCAACGCTTCGGCCTCTTTACTCCAGCGCCTGCGCATGCCGCAACCTTCTGCGGCTGCTATCAATGGCATGCTTCGTCTTCAGCGGCCGCGCTAGGTCCGACGGGTGGCATCTGGTGTTCTGCATCACCATCAATGGCACACAGCTTCGAGTCCCATGCTCATTCTTAAAAGGGCACTGACAACATTCTGCCATCGCCCACACCTTCCTGGCCCCTATTGCCCTATTTCTGGCCACGCTTGGTCCCACCACACCGACAGCCAGAGCGCTATGCCGTCTCGCCATGGGGAAGAAGAAGAACGACCACGAGGCATCCTCATCGTGGGTAAAGGAGGAGAACCCTCTACCACAACTGGCATCCCCATGATGGCATGACAGTCGTGCACCTGCCGGGCGGTGGAGCCTCGGCTCTGCGCGGGTGCCCATCCCGCTGGTGCTACGGTCCGGCCCTGAGCGGCTCGAAGAGATCCAGCGCAGGCATGCCGTTCTCCCGCTGGACCTTCGCGACGACCCCTCGTACTTCATCGACTCCCTAGGGTGGGACGACTATCGCCGGCACGAAACCAACAAGAGGCGGAAGGCGGGGTTCCTCAGTGACCGGGACTACAACTTTGGCCGACCTCCACCGCCTCATGGCACTCGAGGAGGGGATGCAAATCGAGCTACCGAAAGAATTGGCCGAGGAGGAGACGAAAAGGCTAGGCATCCTCATATTGGAGCTACCGCCGTTGATGCCCTAGTAAATTGTTGAGCACATGCCGGTAGGCCTGTTGGAGGAAGACACCTTCAATATGGCGTTGTAGGCCTCGGTGCCGCCTCCTCCACCCTCGTACCCGTGGGCAGCAGCGGCCGCTCCACCTCCACCACCGGCCGCACAGCCATTTGCTCCGCCGGTTCCTAGCTAGCCATGGGTGATCCCGGACCTCGTCGACCTGACCCAGGTGCCCAATGACGATGAGGCGTAGACTAGGGTTATACCATGGACGTCAGCCAATTTTACTTTCGCGTCCCAACGCAAACAAACGCAGACGGTTAAATAGGTTGGGTTGATGGAGATGCCCTATCATTGACCAATACTTTGCGGGCCAGTGTTGGGGGCCGTATTTCTTTGCTTTCTCCGGGCCGTTGCTCCTTCCTGCATTCACGGACCGCGAGCCTGCTCAAAACAGAAAACAAGACGTGCATACAAGACGTTCGTGACGCGTCCCGTTTTGGGGGGGGGGCTATACACTGATGTCTACGGGAGCTTCTATTCTTGTAGACAGTGTTGGGCCTCCAAGAGCAGAGGTTTGTAGAACAGCAGCAAGTTTCCCTTAAGTGGATCACCCAAGGTTTATCGAACTCGGGGAGGAAGAGGTCAAAGATATCCCTCTCATGCAACCCCGCAACCACAAAGCAATAAGTCTCTTGTGTCCCCAACACACCTAATAGGTGCACTAGTTCGGCGAAGAGATAGTGAAATACAGGTGGTATAAATAAGTATGAGCAAGTGGCAACGACACCGTAAAAGTGCTTTGCCCGGGACAAGTAAACAAGCGAGTAGTAACGCAGCAGTAGGTAACGCAGAGAAAACAAGAAACAAGCAAGCGATAGCGATATTTAGGAACAAGGCCTAGGGATTAGACTTTCACTAGTGGACACTCTCAACATTGATCACATAACAGAATAGATAAATGCATACTCTACACTCTCTTGTTGGATGATGAACACCACTAATTGCGTAGGATTACACGAACCCTCAATGCCGGAGTTAACAAGCTCCACAATATTCAATGTTCATATTTAAATAACCTTAGAGTGCATGAAAGATCAACACAACTAAACCAAGTACTAACATAGCATGCACATCTGTCACCTTCACACTATGTAGGAGGAATAGATCACATCAATACCATCATAGCAATAGTTAACTTCATAATCTACAAGAGATCATAATCATAGCCTACGCCAAGTACTAACACGGATGCACACACCGTCACCATTACACCGTGCAGGAGGAATAAAACTACTTTAATAACATCACTAGAGTAGCACACGGATAAATTGTGATACAAAACACATTGCAATCATAAAGAGATATAAATAAGCACTTCACTATGCCATTCATAACAGATGAATAAGTATTCTGTGAAATATAGCCTAAGAGACCCACACGGTGCACACACCGTCACCTTTACACACGTGGGACAAGGAGTCTCCTGGAGATCACATAAGTAAAACCCACTTGACTAGCATAATGACATCTAGATTACAAGCATCATCATATGAATCTCAATCATGTAAGGCAGCTCATGAGATTATTGTATTGAAGCACATAGGAGAGAGATTAACCACATAGCTACCGGTACAGCCCTTAGCCTCGATGGAGAACTACTCCCTCCTCATGGGAGACATCAGCGGTGATGAAGATGGCGGTGGTGTTGATGGAGAAGCCTTCCGGGGGCACTTCCCCGTCCCGGCGGCGTGCCGGAACAGAGACTCCTGTCCCCCAGATCTTGGCTTCGCGATGGCGGCGGCTCTGGAAGGTTTCTCGTACCGTGGTTTTTCCGTATCGAGGTTTTAGGTCAGGGACCTTTTTATAGGCGAAGAGGCGGCGTCAGAAGGTCAACGAGGCGGTGACACGCTAGGGGGGCGCGGCCCAGGCCCTGGCCGCGCCACCCTGTCGTCTGGGGCCCACAGGGCCCTCCTCTGGTGGCTCTCGGGTGTTCCGGAAGCTTCGTGGAAAAATAGGATGCCTGGGCGTTGATTTCGTCCGATTCCGAGAATATTTCCTTACTAGGATTTCTGGAACCAAAAACAGCAGAAAACAGGAACTGGCCCTTCGGCATCTCGTCAATAGGTTAGTTCCGGAAAATGCATAAATATGACATATAATGTGTATAAAACATGTGAGTATCATCAATAAAGTAGCATGAAACATAAGAAATTATCGATACGTCGGAGACGTATCAGCATCCCCAAGCTTAGTTCCTGCTCGTCCCGAGCAGGTAAACGATAATAAAGATAATTTCTGGAGTGATATGCCATCATAACCTTGATCATACTATTGTAAGCATATGTAATGAATGCAGCGATCAAAACAATGGTAATGACATGAGTAAACAAATGAATCATAAAGCAAAGACTTTTCATGAATAGTACTTTCGAGACAAGCATCAATAAGTCTTGCATAAGAGTTAACTCATAAAGCAATAAATTCATAGTAAAGGTATTGAAGCAACACAAAGGAAGATTAAGTTTCAGCGGTTGCTTTCAACTTGTAACATGTATATCTCATGGATAATTGTCAACATAGAGTAATATAATAAGTGTAATATGCAAGTATGTAGGAATCAATGCACAGCTTCACACAAGTGTTTGCTTCTTGAGGTGGAGAGAGATAGGTGAACTGACTCAACATAAAAGTAAAAGAATGGTCCTTCAAAGAGGAAAGCATCGATTGCTATATTTGTGCTAGAGCTTTGGTTTTGAAAACATGAAACAATTTTGTCAACGGTAGTAATAAAGCATATGAGTTATGTAAATTATATCTTACAAGTTGCAAGCCTCATGCATAGTATACTAATAGTGCCCGCACCTTGTCCTAATTAGCTTGGATTAACACGGATTATCATTGCATAGCATATGTTTCAACCAAGTGTCACAAAGGGGTACCTCTATGCCGCCTCGTACAAGGGTCTAAGGAGAAAGTTCGCATTGGATTTCTCGCTTTTGATCATTCTTCAACTTAGACACCCATACTGGGTGATACGTCTCCGACGTATCGATAATTTCTTATGTTCTATGCCATATTATTGATGATACCTACATGTTTTATGCACACTTTATGTCATATTCGTGCATTTTCCGGAACTAACCTATTAACAAGATGCCGAAGTGCCGCTTCTCGTTTTCTCAGCTTTTGGTTTCGTAAATCCTAGTAACGAAATATTCTCGGAATTGGACGAAACGAAGACCCGGGGGCCTATTTTTCCACGGAGCTTCCGAAGACCGAAGAACATACGAAGTGGGGCCACGAGGTGGCGACACCACATGGCGGCGCGCCAAGGGGGGCCCGCACCGCCCTATGGTGTGGGCCCCTCGTCGGCCCCCGACTCTGCCCTTCCGCCTACTTAAAGCCTCCGTCGCGAAACCCCCGATGCGAAAAACCACGATACGGAAAACCCATCGAGACGCCGCCGCCGCCGATCCCATCTCGGGGGATTCTCGGAGATCTCCTCCGCACCCCGCCGGAGAGGGGATTCATCTCCCGGAGGACTCTACACCGCCATGGTCGCCTCCGGAGTGATGAGTGAGTAGTTCACCCTCGGACTATGGGTCCATAGCGATAGCTAGATGGTTGTCTTCTCCTCATTGTGCTTCATTGTTGGATCTTGTGAGCTGCCTAACATGATCAAGATCATCTATCCGTAATACTCTATGTTGTGTTTGTCGGGATCCGATGGATAGAGAATACCATGTCATGTTAATTATCAAGTTATTACATATGTGTTGTTTATGATCTTGCATGCTCTCCGTTACTAGTAGAGGCTCTGGCCAAGTTTTTGCTTTTAACTCCAAGAGGGAGTATTTATGCTCGATAGTGGGTTCATGCCTCGCATTGACACCTGGGACAAGTGACGTAAAGTTCTAAGGTTGTGTTGTGCTGTTGCCACTAGGGATAAAACATTGGCGCTATGTCCGAGGATGTAGTTGTTGATTACATTACGCACCATACTTAATGCAATTGTCTGTTGTTAGCAACTTAATACCGGAGGGGTTCGGATGATAACCTCGAAGGTGGACTTTTTAGGCATAGATGCAGTTGGATGGCGGTCTATATACTTTGTCGTAATGCCCAATTAAATCTCACTATACTTATCATGTCATGTATGTGCATTGTTATGCCCTCTCTATTTGTCAATTGCCCGACTGTAATTTGTTCACCAACATGCTTTTATCTTATGGGAGAGACACCTCTAGTGAACTGTGGACCCCGGTCCATTCTTTTAATACTGAAATACAAATCTGCTGCAATACTTGTTTTACTATTTTCTCTGCAAACAATCATCTTCCACACAATACGGTTAATCCTTTGTTACAGCAAGCCGGTGAGATTGACAACCTCACTGTTTCGTTGGGGCAAAATACTTTGGTTGTGTTGTGCAGGTTCCACGTTGGCGCCGGAATCTCTGGTGTTGCGCCGCACTACATCCCTCCGCCATCAACCTTCTGGTTCGATTAAACCTTGGTTTCTTACTGAGGGAAACTTGCCGCTGTGCGCATCACACCTTCCTCTTGGGGTTCCCAACGGACGTGTCAACTACACGCATCAAGCAAATTTCTGGCGCCGTTGCCGGGGAGATCAAGACACGCTGCAAGGGGAGTCTCCACTTCTCAATCTCTTTACTTTATTTTTGTCTTGCTTTACTTTATTTACTACTTTGTTTGCTGCACTTATATCAAAACACAAAAAAAAATTAGTTGCTAGTTTTACTTTATTTGCTATCTTGTTTGCTATATCAAAAACACAAAAAATTTAGTTACTTGTTTTACTTACTTAATATCATGCATGTTTTTATTTCACTAGTTAAGCATAATGGAAAACAACAAAAATATGAGAGATCTTTATGAACTTTATCTTGAATTAGGACATGATGTGTTTGAAGAGAGAATTAAAAAACCCATGGAACTTTATATGCATGCTAATGGGAATGCTATTACTATGGATGCTTTGAACACCATTGTTGCTAATGCTATGGAAAATTCTAAGCTTGGGGAGGCTGGCTCTGATGAGCATGATCTTTTTAGTCCCCCAAGCATTGAGGAGAAAATTTTCTTTTATGATTACAATATGCCTCCTATATATAATGATAGCCACTTTGTTGAATTTGCTCCCACTACAACTAGTAAAATTGATTATGCTTACGTGGAGAGTAATAATTTTATGCATGAGACTCATGATAAGAATGCTTTATGTGATAGTTACATTGTTGAGTTTGCTCATGATGCTACTGAAAATTATTGTGAGAGAGGAAAATATGGTTGTAGAAATTTTCATGTTACTAAAACACCTCCCTATGTGCTGAAATTTTTGAAGCTACACTTGTTTTATCTTCCTATGCTTGTTACTTTGCTCTTCATGAACTTGTTTATTTACAAGATTCCTATGCATAGGAAGCATTTTAGACTTAAATGTGTTTTGAATTTGCCTCTTGATGCTCTCTTTTGCTTCAAATACTATTTCTTGCGAGTGCATCATTAAAACTGCTCGAGCCCATCTTAATGGCTATAAAGAAAGAACTTCTTGGGAGATAACCCATGTGTTATTTTGCTACAGTACTTGGTTTTATATTTGAGTCTTGGAAGTTGTTTACTACTGTAGCAACCTCTCCTTATCTTAGTTTTAAGTTTTGTTGTGCCAAGTAAAGTCTTTGATAGTAAAGTAAGTACTAGATTTGGATTACCGCGCAGTTCCAGATTTCTTTGCTGTCACGAATCTGCGTCTATCTCCCTGTAGGTAGCTCAGAAAATTAAGCCAATTTACGTGCATGATCCTCGGATATGTACGCAACTTTCATTCAATTTGAGCATTTTCGTTTGAGCAAGTATGGTGGCCTAATAAAATCCATCTTTACGGACTGTTCTGTTTTGACAGATTCTGTCTTTTATTTCGCATTGCCTCTTTTGCTATGTTGGATGAATTTCTTTGATCCATTAATGTCCAAGTAGCTTTATGCAATGTCCAGAAGTGTTAAAAATGATTGTGTCACCTCCGAACATGTGAATTTTTATTATGCACTAACTCTCTAATGAGTTGTTTCGAGTTTGGTGTGGAGGAAGTTTTCAAGGATCAAGAGAGGAGTATGATGCAATATGATCAAGGAGAGTGAAAGTTCTAAGCTTGGGGATGCCCCGGTGGTTCACCCCTGCATATTCTAAGAAGACTCAAGCGTCTAAGCTTGGGGATGCCCAAGGCATCCCCTTCTTCATCGACAACATTATTAGGTTCCTCCCCCGAAACTATATTTTTATTCCGTCACATCTTATGCACTTTGCTTGGAGCGTCGGTTTGTTTTTGTTTTTTGTTTTGTTTGAATAAAATGGATCCTAGCATTCACTTTATGGGAGAGAGACACGCTCCGCTGTAGCATATGGACAAATATGTCCTTAGGCTCTACTCATAGTATTCATGGCGAAGTTTCTTCTTCGTTAAATTGTTATATGGTTGGAATTGGAAAATGCTACATGTAGTAATTCTAAAATGTCTTGGATAATTTGATACTTGGCAATTGTTGTGCTCATGTTTAAGCTCTTGCATCATATACTTTGCACCCATTAATGAAGAAATACTTAGAGCTTGCTAATTTGGTTTGCATATTTGGTTTCTCTAGAGTCTAGATAACATCTAGTATTGAGTTTTGAACAACAAGGAAGACGGTATGGAGTCTTATAATGTTTACAATATGTCTTTTATGTGAGTTTTGCTGTACCGTTCATCCTTGTGTTTGTTTCAAATAACCTTGCTAGCCTAAACCTTGTATCGAGAGGGAATACTTCTCATGCATCCAAAATACTTGAGCCAACCACTATGCCATTTGCGTCCACCATACCTACCTACTATATGGTATTTATCCGCCATTCCAAAGTAAATTGCTTGAGTGCTACCTTTAAAATTCCATCATTCACCTTTGCAATATATAGCTCATGGGACAAATAGCTTAAAAACTATTGTGGTATTGAATATGTACTTATGCACTTTATCTCTTATTAAGTTGCTTGTTGTGCGATAACCATGTTTCCGGGGACGCCATCAACTATTCTTTGTTGGATATCATGTGAGTTGCTATGCATGTCCGTCTTGTCTGAAGCAAGAGAGATCTACCACCTTCATGGTTGGAGCATGCATATTGTTAGAGAAGAACTTTGGGCCGCTAACTAAAGCCATGATTCATGGTGGAAGTTTCAGTTTGGACATATATCCTCAATCTCATATGAGAATAATAATTGTTACCACATGCTTATGCATTAAAGAGGAGTCCATTATCCGTTGTCCATGTTGTCCCGGTATGGATGTCTAAGTTGAGAATAATCAAAAGCGAGAAATCCAAAATGCGAGCTTTCTCCTTAGACCTTTGTACAGTGCGGCATGGAGGTACCCCATTGTGACACTTGGTCAAAACATGTGCATTGCAAAGATCCGGTAGTCCAAGTTAATTAGGACAAGGTGCGGGCACTATTAGTATACTATGCATGAGACTTGCAACTTGTAAGATATAATGTACATAACTCATATGCTTTATTACTACCGTTGACAAAATTGTTTCATGTTTTCAAAATAAAAGCTCTAGCACAAATATAGCAATCGATGCTTTCCTCTTTGAAGGACCATTCTCTTTACTTTTATGTTGAGTCAGTTCACCTATCTCTCTCCACCTCAAGAAGCAAACACTTGTGATTGTAAGGGTATTTTACCCTTATCCATTATTTTGGTATCTATGACACCGTGCTAGAGTATTTGGACTAATACATGCCTACAAGATGACTTTCAGGTATTAGCCAAAGAGGTATGATGGTGTAGCAATGGAACAAAAAGGCAACGGGAGACCCCCCAAATTCGACGAAAAATCAGCAAGAGTTTCAGAGCTTGGCCGGTCACAGATCCGGTCGGACCGGCCCTGGCACCGGACAGCCCGGTCGCCGACCGGATCCTCAACCGGTGCCATCCGGGCAAGTTCCGAGAAAGAAGGCGAGCCCTCCGGTCGCGTCCGGTCACCAGCCCGGTTTCGGACCGGCTGCTCCGGTCCATGGCCCGGCTCGACCGGGCACCGGACCGAGCGGCCCGGCCGGCCACCGAACTTTGCGCTCGTGACATCCGGCGCCATCCAGCAAGCTCGGAGCCTGCCCGGTCAAGACCCGGTCCCAGCTCCGGTTGGAAACCGGCCGGCCCGGTCCGTGGCCCGGTCCGACCGGGCCGTGGACCGGCTCGTCCGGCGCCAAATCCGGTCGACCGGGTTTCTCGACGAATCCGCCGATGTGGCAAGTGACCAACGGCCGATTTTTGAAGAACACTATAAATACCCCTTCTTCTACCTTGGAAGGGTTAGGCAACATACTATAAGCTGTTCTTGAGCTCTCTCTCTCTTACTCCATTGCTAGAAACACCAAAAGCCTCGCATCTCCCTCCTCCTCCACCCAAACTCAAATCCCTCCGGGAATCATTAGAGGAGGACCCGATCTACCGTTCTACCAAGCCAAATCTCATTCCCCCTTGTATTCATTGAGAAGCTTGCTTCCTAGGGTTCCTTGGAAACCCTAGGTGGGCAAGAGGAGTCCGAAGCATCCGGGCTGTGGATTTGCTCCGGGCAAGATTGTGAAGGTTTGGAGGCTACCTCAAAGTCTACCACAAGTGAGTGAGCTATTCCTTCGTGGGATAGGCTCCGGAGAATAGGGTGAGCCTTCGTGGCGCGGCGAATCCTTCGTGGGACCTCCACTCCTCCAAACGTGACGTACCTTGTTGCAAAGCAAGGGAACACGGGAATACATCCTCGTCTCCGCGTGCTATCGGTTATCTCTAACCGAACTCCTTACTTGTGATTTAACCGCTCGTGAGAGCCTTCGTGCTTGAGTTAGTTGTATCCTCATATAGGTTGCTTCACCTAGTTTGCATTAGGCTCATCTTTATATTCCGCAAAGCCTAATATTGCAAAGAAAGAATTAAAATTTGTAGAAACCTATTCACCTCCCTCTAGGTTTACCATCTCTATACTTTCAATTGGTATCGGAGCCTGGACTCTTATTAAGGGCTTCACCGCCTTAAGAGTGAGATGGATAAACTCTTCGAGGGTCTAGATGACGACTCTAACCTTTCGGTTAAAGAGATGAAATCTAGACTCTTGGCATATGATGCCGAGAAGAAGAAAAAGGAGGATGAGCTACAAAACCAAATGACGAAATGACTGCCATGCTTAAGAACCTAACTGCGGGTGGAACTCCTAGTGGGGCTTCGGCCTCTAAGGAATCCTACCATGATGTTAACCATGACTATCCCAGAAACACTTCACCCATGCCTCATATAAACCATAGTGGGACCGTTCCCCATTACGATGGAACTCACTTTCCACATTGGAAATCTGCTATGGAATCTCATATTCGCAGCTGCAGTGTGGAGCTATGGGAGCTCATTGTTCATGGACATCGGGAGCCACAAGATCCTACTCGGTTGACCTCCACCGAGTTCTACAACCGTCAACTCAATGCATCCGCACGTGACAAGATTAGAAGTGGCATCAACCGCAAGCTTCTAGATCAAGTCGATGACATTGTCTCCGCTAAAGAGTTGTGGGATCGGATCGTAGTACTCCAAGAGGGAACCGATTTGATCCAATCAGCTCTCTATGAGACCGCAAAGCAAGAGGCCTACCAGTTCATGATTCGAGATGGAGAATCCGTATTCGATGCCTATGCTAGGCTTGGTGCTCTGAAAGTAAGGGTCAAGGGACTTGGTGCTGAGAAGTACAATGACGGATTCGAGATGAACGAAGCCTTCATAAAATCCAAGGTCATTGCTATGATTGCCGTCAAACAAGAAGACACCAACCTTGGACTCAACTTGCAAATCATGACCAAGAGTGCCGATCTCAACTCCGATGATCTAGTCTCCTATGTGGCCGCCAATGAAAGCATGGCCAAAGCTTGGAAAGAGGCTCAAGGCAATGAACCGTGTTGATGAAGCCTCACACAACCATGAAGCGTCACACAACCTTGCTCTCAAGGCTAGAGCCGACCATGGAGGAGAAGAAGAATATGAAATTGAAGAAGATGAGGAGATGACTTCAACTAGTGACATCGTCATCGACTTTGCCTTCTTTGCCAAGAAGTACAAGGGAAAGTTGCCTATGCTCCTCAATGACAAGAAGAAGAAGAGAACTTGCTACAATTGTGATGAAGATAGCCACTTTGCAAATGAGTGCCCTTATGAGAAAAGGGTAGACAAGCCAAGATTCATCAAAGGGGTCAAGCCAAGATTGAAGCCAAACCCAATCAACGATCGATTCAAGAAGAACAAGGGAAGAGCTTTTGTTGGAGCCGAGTACTTGTCCGATGATGAAGAAGAAGATGAGGAGAAGGAGGCCGGGGTGGCCGGTTTGGCTTACTCCAAGCCCGGGTCACTCTTCACATATGACTACTCCAAGGACTACTCCACGGAGAATGATGTTGGTTCCTCCTTCATGGCAAGAATCACTCAAGATGATGACTCCGATGACTCTTCCTCCTCTACAATCGTTGGCTCTTGTCTTATGGCAAGGGAAACCAAGGTAATGGAACCTCCACCTTCCCTATCTAGTGTTCTTGATGATGAAAATGAAAATCAAGATGAACTAATTGTGCTTAAGGAACTTTACAATGTTAGATGCACCCTTCGTGGTGAAGCTCTTGTCAAGTTTGATTTCTTGATGGACTCTCTCAAAGAAAAGGATGAGTCCATTGAGGAATTAGAATATCAATTGGATGAAAAGGAACGGAGATTCAATCTCCTAAGACAAGAGCTAAAAACCGAAAGGTGCATATCTCAAGGCCTTAAGCAACAAATTGAAACCTATGAACTTGATAAAGTTAAGGACCTAGAAACTATTGATAGGGCTCAATCTTTGACTCAAGTGCTCCATACCTCAAAGGAGGAACTTGAAGTTGCTCATGCTTCTCTCACTAGGGATCTTGACCACCTTGAAAGAGCTAACAAGCTTGTAAAGGATGAGCTCAAGAAACTTGGAGAGAACCATGACCTACTCCAAGAAACTTACATGAAAGCACTTGAATCAATGAAGGATCCCATTGTTGTTGAAAAGCATGCTAGTTCCCCTACATCTTTTACTAGTGAGCATGCTAAGCTTGTTGAGGAACATGTTCGTTTACAAGAGGAACTCTCTTTGCATGTTGAGACCAATGCATATCTTGAATCCTTGGTGACTAAATATGGTCTCGACTATCATCCTAATGAATCCTCTTGTGAGCATGCATCTATTCTTGAGGAAAATGTTAGGTTAACAAAGGAACTTGCAAAGTTCACCACCGCCAAGAACAAGATGGGATTGGATGACCTCTTGAGTAAGCAAAGGTCAAACCATCAAAAGTTTGGACTTGGATACGTTCCCAAGTCTCACAAGAAGAAGAACTACAACAAGGAGAAACCCGCTCAAGATAAGAACAAGAAGGTCACTAATAATGGCAAAGCCTCAAGGGGCAAAGCCACTAGTGGTGACCGCACGGGGCCAAACGATCACTATGCATTATTTGTTGATTATTATGGTGATGTTTATGCTAACTATGTTGGCCCTCCTAATGGCTATGCTTATAGAGGGTACTCAATTTGGGTACCAAAAGATATTGTTGCCATTGCAAAGGAACCCATTAATCGATGGGTTCCTAAATCCTCTACTTGATTTTGTAGGGGTATTCCTCCGGTGGTCCAAAATGGGTGTTTGATAGTGGATGCACCAATCATATGACCGGAGGAAAAGGTGTGCTTGATCAATTCATTGAAGATATCAACAAGAAGTCAAGCATTACCTTTGGTGACAACTCAAAGGGAAAGGTACTTGGGTATGGCAAGGTAGCAATCTCTAAGGACTTGTGCCTTGAGACGGTTATGCTTGTTGAACACCTTGGCTATAACTTACTTTCTATATATCATCTTGCCGATGCCGGTTACAATTCATATTTCACTAAATATTATGTGCAAGTCTTTAGGAGTGACAATCTCAAATTGGTCCTTGTTGGATATGTGGAGAACAACCTTTACGTGGTTGACCTCTCGAAAGAGAGCCCCTCCTTCTCCACATGTCTAATGGCGGCCAAGCATGACGAAGGTTGGTTGTGGCATCGCCGCCTTGGTCATGTTAACATGAGGAATCTTAAACAACTCCTAAAGGGTGAGCATATTGTGGGACTAACCGGCGTTTCTTTTGAGAAAGATCGTGTTTGTAGTGCATGTGTAGCCGGAAAGCAACTCAAGAAGAAGCATCCCATCAAGAGTATTGTTTCCACATCTAGGCCTTTGGAGCTCCTTCATTTGGATCTCTTTGGGCCATCACATTATGATACTCTTGGTGGGAGCAAGTATGGACTTGTCATTGTTGATGATTACTCAAGATACTCTTGGGTCTTTCTCCTCAAGTCTAAGGACGAGACCCATAGAGAGTTCATCACCTTCGCCAAGAAAGCTCAACGTATGTATGAATCCGAGATCAAGGCAATTAGGACCGACAATGGCACCGAGTTCAAGAACTACACTATGCAAGAGTTTGTTGATGATGAGGGCATCAAGCATGAGTTTTCGGCGCCATACACCCCTCAACAAAACGGTGTTGTTGAAAGGAAGAACCGGACTATCATTGAGATGGCAAGAACCATGTTGAGTGAATTCAACTCACCCCACAACTTTTGGGGAGAAGCCATCTCTACGGCCGTCCACTACTCCAACCGGCTCTTCCTCCGTCCCTCCACAACAAAACCCCATACGAGCTCCTTACCGGTAACAAGCCTAATGTCACGTATATTCGTGTCTTTGGATGCAAATGCCTTGTTAAGAACAACAAAGGAAAGCTCGGTAAATTTGAAACTAGAACCATAGAGGGTATATTTGTTGGATATGCGGAGAACTCTCACGCCTATAGATACTACAACCGGTCCTCCGGGACTATTGAAGTATCTTGTGACGTGGTGTTCTTGGAGGATAATGGCTCCCAAGTGGAGCAAGTTGTTCCATGTGTTGCAGGTAATGATGATGATCCATCTAGTGCCATCAAGCATATGGGCATTGGACACATCCGGCCCATGGAGGTTCATAATGATGATCAAGATGATGGAGTAGATGTTTCAAGCACGCCACAAGTGGAGCCTAGCTCAACTCAAGCCGAACCATCAAGTGCAACTCAAGAACCATCCTCTACTCAAGATGAGTCTCAATCCGAAGAACAAGAAGAAGATCCTCATTCCATGGAGCAAGATTGAAAGATCGAGATGTCGCCTAGAGGGGGGGTGAATAGGCAACTACAAACTCTGCTGGATTTGTCTCGTAAGAATGCGGAATTAAACTATCGTTTAGTTTACAAGCACAAAAACTCCTAAATATGCTAAGCTCAACTAAGTGTAACAATGGCAACCAGA
>NC_061513.1:220851134-221003632 GCF_022539505.1 Lolium rigidum | reverse complement strand
CGGTACTTGTCTCTTCCAGTATACATCGGATCCTTTCCCTTTCTGGGGTCCGTTGGAGGTGTTTTCGAGGGAACCGGGATTGGATTTGGATGTTCTCTGGTTCTTCTTATGCGCTCCGACGACCCCGTACGCGATTCGTCATCACGGTGATGCCTTCCGGAGGCGTCCTTCTGCGCAGTGGACACACAGTGTTCCGGGTTAGATTCTAACCGGCGCGGAGTATCTGCCTTGCTCTGTTGCTTCATTGCTGAAGCTACCAGTGTGCGGAGGTGTGTGATGTCGATTTCTTCGTCTTTTTTCGCCAAGATTTCCGCAGCCTTCTTCATATTGTTCTTGGGGGGTGGCAAGTGGCTTCTGGTTTGAGGGGGTTGCGAAGTTGATCTTTCGGGGGCCTATGGCTTCCCGGCGGATTCTATCTGCCTCTTTACCAGCGTCCTCCATCATGGTTTCCCATTGAGCCCGGAGTTTCTTAGCCTCTGCCAGACATGTTGCGGCTTCGCGTTCTCTCTTGAGAAAATTTTCCATTACTTCGCCAGCTTCTTGCCTTTCCTCCAGCATTGTTGCTGCAGTGTTGGCAATTACCGTGGCGGTGCTTAGCTTCTCCTTTCTTGTCGCTTCTAGAGCTTCAGGATCTGCGGCATCGTCCGGAGTTATTGGCTTGTTGAGGATTTCCGAGTGTGCAATAGCACCCCGGTCTGCCTGTTCGACGAGCTGTTCTGCGGATAGGTACTCCTGGCTCCCGACAACGTGTCCTTCTCTGGAATCCGGCACGACGCGACGGCGAGGACGCGTGGGCGGAGTCTCTGAAGTGGACGATCCTAGGAGCCCGACGTCGGTTGGAGTTTCTTCTTCGTCAGCGTCCTGCTCCAGCCCAACTATGGTCGCTAGGACCTCTTTAGGCGGAGCGAATTCCGCTTCGGCTGCCTCCTCATCTTCCAACTCCTTCAGAGCTTTGTTGTATTCCTTCGTGTTCATGGTTGAAACATCGTCTGAGGTTGGGCTGAGATTGCCCAGGATTGATTCCTCTTTTTCTCCGGCATCCTCTTGCTGATCCGGGGCTTCGCTGTCTCCGGCAACCTCTTGCTAATCCGGGGCGTCGCTGTCTCCGGTCGCTTCAACCTGCATGGGTCCAGCTCCTTCCTGAGGAAGGGAGGTTCCTACGGTGTGTGCGAGGAAGTGCACGCAGTGGCACCTTTGCTTCTCTAACACCTGGGAGACCCAGGCGGATCTGCATTGGTCTTCCACCGTGATTTCCTGCTCAGGGGCGGATTGGGTGGGCTTTGAAATTTCCAGATCTAAGACGGAATCTTCCTTAGGAGGCTCCTGCATCTCAGATCGGATCTTCGCGACTGCGTCCCGCTCACCGGCGGTCGCGTCAGCGTGACTTACCAGGGCGTTTCCGTCGAAATCGATGGTCTCGCCAATGAAGATGTGAATGCCGCCAATTGGGATGATGGAGAGTTTGACGGGGTCGGTCTTAGCCGGAATCCAGCACTCGTCCCGAGGGACGATCGGAAAGTTCCCGGCGTAAAGAACACGCCCCACAGCGATGGATTCGTCGTAGCTTCCCATGGCGGAACCCTCCCGGTTCCGGCCTCCAGACGCCGCTGGCCCCACGGTGGGCACCAACTGTCGTTGCCTATTCGACGGTACCCCGGAGGAGGGATCCTCACGAGGGGGAGAAGAAGTAGGGGTCATAAGGCGGAGAGTCCTCGGGACGGTGGTACGCGATTTACCCACCTTCGGAACACCTTCTCGACGACAATGCCTACTGCTGCTTGTCTGGTATTATTTGTGCGCTTTCGTGTTGTTACAATGAGTTGTGGTTGTGCCTCTAGGGCTCCCAGGATCCGGCTTATAAAGGCGCACAGATCTAGGGTTTACACGGAGAGTCCTAGCCGGAATACAAGTTGCCTAACTACGGAATATTACATTGCCGTGCATGTCAAGGATCCGCCTTGCTCATTGTCGTATTGGATCCGGATACTTCATGGGCCTTCATGGATCCGGCCTCCTTCGTAGGCCGGTTGAGATCCGGCTCCTTGCTCCTGGGCTGGACTTCATCCATCACGATCTACAACAACTGGGCCGCCCGATGGGCCACATGCCACATCACCATATGTGGGCCACCCGGGCTTGCCAGATCTTGGCCATACCGTTGATATACCCATAAAGTATACCCACAACAACGATCACGACCACGACCTCGATCTCTGCCTCTGCCTCTACCAGCCATGGCGTCGACTCTTGAGATGGTGGCGGCTAGGGTTGGGGAGAGAGGCGGTAGGGTTTATGTGTGAGAGACGATGCGAGAACGCCCCTTTTTATAGGTCAGAGGGAGACGGAGGAGCGGTGGCGCTGATTAACGACGACACGCAGAGCTAGGAGCGACGAGACGCTTCGCTCCGTCTCTGCGGAAACTGCACCGTCGCTGCGTATCAATAACTTCCGTCGCGAAGTAAGCGACGGTTGGGTTAAACATGAATGTACCGCTGACGCGTCGAACCCGTGTCTCCTCGCCTCGCTTTTTATTGTATCCGGCATGCTCGGAACATCTCCTGTGTAGGGGGTTGGACTCGAAATATCAGACACCGTATTAGACCGGGTTGGACGGAAGGAACCTTTGGGCGCCGAGGTGGAACGAATTTTTTATCGGGCGCTTTGGGCGGCTGGAGGTGCTCTTATCCCCCGACCGGAAAAACCCAAAAACCCTCCCCTTCCATTCCGCCTCCCTTCTTTCGAATTATGGCAGCTGCCGCTGCCGCTGCTGCATCGGCCGCCGCCGCCGCGCCAGCCACCCATCACGCAGACCACCCCATGAACGCCCTCCGCTCTACCGCCCTCCGCCGCTCCACCTGCACTGGGACGCCGCCGCCTCCTTCTTCTCCCCGCCCTTCCGCTCTCGCCGCTGCCGCTGCCGCGTGCTTGCCTCTCCGACCGTGCGCGAGGTCATGGTAGCGCGCGAACTTCGCCCAGCTGGTGTGGAGGTACATCTTACCGCGGCCGTCGAAGAGCACATCCACCAGCCACCGGCAGCAGTCGCAGTCGGCCTCCCGCAGATGCAGCGCGGCCAGCTCGTTGCCGGCGACGAAGTCGGTGAACTTGTCCAGCAACCTCTGGATGCCGAGTGAGTCGCCCTTGAGGACGATGACGAACTCGAACAACACTTGGTCCTCCTCCTACAAGTCCGACCATGAAGACGACAACGTCGCAGGCGACCATGGCCTCGGTCTTTGCCTCTGCCTCTACCAGCCATGGCGTCGACTCTTGAGATGGCGACGGCTAGGGTTGGGGAGAGAGGCGCTAGGTTTGTGTGTGAGAGATGATGCGAGAGCGCCCCTTTATATGTCGGAGGGAGGCGGGGGAGCGGTGACGCTCACTAACGCCGGCATGCGGAGCTAGACGCTTCGCTCCGCCTCTGCGGAAACTGCAGCATCGTTGCGCGCCAATAACTTCCGTCGCGAGGTAGGCAACGGTTAGGTTAAACTTAAATGTGCCACTAACGCATCGGGCCCGCGTCTTCTCACCTCGCTTTTTATTGTCCGGCGTGTCTGGAGCGTCTCCTGTACAGCGGGGACGGGTTCAGAGCGCTTGAACCATATCGGATGGAAGGAATCTTTGGGGGCGTGGGGCTGGAACGAAAATTTTAACCGGTGCTTTGGGGCGGCTGGAGATGCTCTTATCCCCCGACCGGAATAACCCAAAAACCCTCCCCTTCCATTCCGCCTCCCTTCTTTCGAATTATGGCAGCTGCCGCTGCCGCTGCTGCATCGGCCGCCGCCGCCGCCGCCGCGCCAGCCACCCATCACGCAGACTGCCCCATGAACGCCCTCCGCTCTACCGCCCTCCGCCGCTCCACCCTGCACTGGGACGCCGCCGCCTCCTTCTTCTCCCCGCCCTTCCGCTCTCGCCGCTGCCGCTGCCGCGTGCTTGCCCCTCCGGCCGCGGCGCTGCCCGCCAAGTCCCGCTCCAGGGCCCGGGCCAAGCTCCTAGCGGACGTGGCGGCTGCGGACCCCTGGCTCGCCTCCCTCTCCCTACTCCCGGCCGACGACGGCGACGCCGCCCCCGCCCCCACCGGCTGGGCGCTTGGGATCGATCCCGACACCCGCGGCGCCATCGCTGTCCTCTCGCCCGACGGATCCTCTCAGGTGACGCCCGTAGATTTTTGCTGAATTTCAACAACATTTCCTGTCGGCAGGTGTGCTTAATCACACCATCCACGTTTTCCACATCCTGTAGGTGTTCGATAACCCGTTCGTGCACATAATGGTGTCGGAGTTCACCCGGAAGCGCCTGGACACCAAGTCCATCATCCAACTTCTCCGTGGCCTTGATGCGCCTCCCGGTATGGCCACATGTCTGTAGTTGTGCACTCCTATCCTATCTGGGGTGTTGCGTGCCTGAAGCCTTGAGTTCCTTGTGTGTTGAGCGCAAGTCCGTTACGGTCAGTTACAGTTTCTGGTGTCTGACCATCATCTGTGGTGCCTATGTCACATTGCAGGAACTACTGCGTATATTGAGAAATCAAGTCCATTTCCAACTGACGGGAAACTGGTTTGCTTCTTGCTTTCCCTCGAATAGCATTTAGCTGGTCACTAGAAACATCCGCATCAAGATTATCGCATACTGTTGTTGTGTGCATAACTTCTTAGAGAACTTATGTCTTTGGATAGTGCCTGCAATAAGATTAGTTTAGGATCACACTGCTCTCTTGCAACTTATTACCATCCCGGTGTACGATATTGTACAATTGACTGCTGGTAGTAACACTAAGTTTGTGGGCATCTTGAGATCACATATTTCTGAAGTTAGTCCATGCATAAGTCGAAGATAAAGTTATACTATAGGCATTGGGATCTAGTTCAAACTTAGTTTGTAACCTGAACTTGAGTAAAACAGGATCTAGTTCACACCATATGAATATTTAAATTTCATGTGAAATAGGAGCTATAAACAATCTTGGTTCTCTTAGTGACTTTTCCCTTTTTTTTTATGGTATACAGGGATGGTGGAGTACAGGTTTCTCGTATGGCTTGTGGATTGCTTCTCTAGTGGCATCTGGGTTTTCTGTTGTACCGGTCGCATCACAGACATGGAAAGCTTACTTTGGGCTAACTCGAAGTGAATCACCTAAGGTTTGTTACTCCTGTTATATATCCCTCTCATCTACAAAGAAAAATGGTAGAAAGTTTAGATGTTTGTTCATATAAACTTAGGATTGATGCTGCCATTTGAATAATGATGCCCTACTGGTGCTGCCATTTTGATTACCAGTAAATTTGTGTAGTAAAATGTCTAATTAATAGAAATAGGACCACTATGAGTAAGCCTGGTTATGGAATACTAGCCACTCGGAGAAATAATACAGTGTGCGAATGAAAAAGGAGATCAGGCTGGAAGCCTGATTAGTCCGTGGGGGAGTCCTCAAGCTCGGGTCAGTGGGTTTACACTTTACACTCATGTGTTCCCAGAATTGCACCCTGTAGTCTTCTCAATTTAGTTCACCAATGAACCAGTTTAATTGATTTTGAACTGCTTAGAGTGGAAATGTCTGGGTTGAAATAGTTTTAGACTTTAGATGTCATTGGATTAGATCGGGGGTGCTATGATCCAAGCTAAATGCAGCAATGAATCAAATTTCAGTTCAACCAATTCGTTGCTGCAGTGGTAATACAAAGATGGCATTTCACTTTACCCAAAAACATTTGCCTCTCATCATCTCAATGTTTCTTTCTAGATCTTGTGTTATTCTAAAGGGTGTACCCAGTGCTGAAAGCTCCTACACACTGTGGGTCTGTGAAATTCAGTATCATGTAATACTTATCTTATGATCCTTCTATGTCTGCCAGGATGATAGCAGACAAGCTGCTAGAATACTGTTCCCGGATATGGCTCTATCCCTGAAGTTGAAGAAACATCACGGTACGCATCTTACTACTTTGCAAGTCGCAACAGTAAGTAACTGCCCATAGCTTGGAGTGCCTTTTGTGCTCACAGCCTAATATAGATGTAATATTTAGTGACTTCCAACACAACAATCTATGGGTAAGATCATTATGTTGCTTCTTTCTAGCTCGAGCTGATCAGTTGGAGGCATAAACACATGAATAAACATGCAGTACACACGATTCCTTTCTGTGTATTACCTACCTTGCTTGCAAGATGCATACTAAATCCACTCATACAGGTTCTGCTTTGCAGTGTGCGCAGCTACACACTAGCTTGCACTTTGTTGCGAATTAAGATGTCACGTACTGCCCTAATATATTCAAGCCCACCCAAGCGAATTAAACATGTTTTGATCAGCATTGTTAGCTTAATCCATTAGTTAAAGCTCCGGCTAAAAGAGTGGATGGTTGTGCATTTTCTTAGATAGTTAAACTGATGCGGTGACACTGATGCAGGACGAGCAGAGGCTCTTCTGTTAGCCGCCTATGGAAAAGGACTCGTGCTACCACCAGACAAGTTCATCAAAACACAAAGAGTACTCAAGCATGAACCCAGCTTGACATTGACGGGGAGGACCGATTGAATTGTCAATTGTTATTGGTTCGTATTGGCAAGGAGCTGCAAATAATTTGATTATTCGCCAGGAGCTCAATCACGTACATAGCAACTCAGCGTAGAACTGAACTAATTCCACTCAACTTCCCGGAAGGCCGTACTGATTTACAGTCGTGTTGTCTAATGTAACAAGCTAGTGTAAATGGGGTCATGAGTATTGTGTGCCAGCTGAGACCACTGTGCTGATTTAATTGACGCCATTAATTTTGCTCATATTCTCAAATTATATATAGTGGAAACTGGAAAGTAAGGTTTACTCGGAGAAGAGGTGGTTGTACTGGTCAGGCCGGTTAGGCCTCGTCCAAATCACGCCAGCTCGAGATAATCTAACACATGCGGCATGCCAGGCTAGCAAAGGGGTCATGTAGGGTTAAATGGTACTCCCTCCATTTCCTAATTCTTGGTGGTTTTGAACTAAAACCATAACAACAAAATTATGAAATGGAGGGAGTAGTTAGGCTGGTGCCAACGTGGGCTGGAGGCGGGGCGGTACCGCCCGCGTCGGGGCGAGAGGGAGGCGAGAGGCGGGCAAGACGGCAGCGCAGGGCGGTGGATACACAGCCCGGCGGTAGCGCCCGCTACCGCCCGGCTGCCGCCCGCGCTGGGGGCGAGAGGGGGGCGGCAGCGTTGGCACCACGGGGCGAGAGCGCGGGCGAGAGGGAGGGGGTAACGGCTAGCTGACGTGGCGCGATCTGATTCGTCCACGTCAGCTAGCCGTTGCTGGCTCAAAAATTTCGAAAAAAAAAGTCAAAAAAACCCCAAAATTTCATCCCCACCCCCTATAAATACCCCCATATGGTTTCACTCACTCTACACCCATTTCATCTCATTCATCTCCTTCACTCTCTCAAATCTTCTCCACCATGTCTGGTTGGACTCCAGATTTGGCCTCGTTCACGGATCTCTTGCAGCCCGGCGGGTCACCAGTACACCTAGATGATGTCTCTCCGACACATCGTCGCTCCAATGTCGGTACGCGAATGACAAAAGAGTGACTCAGCCGTTCAGACGGCACCACTGGTGGGAAGCTGTTCGCAATGAAGCGAAGTGGAAAGGACAACATGGTCCTGGTAGTGGAACCGATTCCACTGCCAAGAGAAGCCGTCTGGGAGTTTCTGGTGAGTATAGCTCTAGCGAGGCGACGACGGAGGAGGAGCATCCAACGGGCCGCGATAGGGCCAAGACCGCGACACGTAAGGATAGGAGGAAGGGGAAGGAATCCTCATCAAGCAGTGAGGTAGCAAGTAAATCCTTCGCGATGAAGAACATGTGGAATGGTTTAGTGAAGGCTAAGCTACTCAAGCAATGGAACAAAATGAAAGACCGATCAACCGCCGACATGAACGAAGCAGAAAAGCGCAAACATGCGAAGGCCATCCAGATGGTGGAAAAAGAGCTTGGTCTGGAAGATGATGACGACGAGGAGGAGGAGGAGGAAGAGGATTAGAATTTATTTTTTATTTATTATGTAATTTTTAAAATTTATTATGTAATTTTATTAATTATTATGTAATCGGTAACATTTTGAGTTGAATAAAATAATTTTCTTGCATTATTTTGAATGTCTAAAAAAAATCGAGTGAAATAACTTAATCTGAAAAAGAAATGGTGATGTGGAGGAGAGAGAAGTGAGAGCTGACACTATAACCCGTGCACTGGCACCGTGGGGTGAGAGTGAGGTGAGAGTGGGGTGAGAGTGAAGGTAAAAACTGACGTGACGGGTGAGAGTGAGGTGATGCATTGGCACCAGCCTTACAAGGATACCACACCAGGCAGGCACCGTTGAAATTATGACATTGTTCCTTGTATTTATGGGTAGCACAGGCAAGGACAGAGTATCCACCACAAAACTAAACCCGGCCATTTTTCCTTGTATTTATGCGTTGTTATTTGAATTTCACATTTTTTTCTACCCTACAATTGTTTTTGTTTCCGGTTTTTTTTTTTTTTGAAATGGGGAAATCCAAGCATCTGCATCAATCGATGCATACAAATTTTTATTGCATTATTATTGAACTGAGTTACATTATTCGTATGTTATATTGTATTCAGTTACATTTAAGTAAGTTTTTTCCCTTTTTCTGTAGTAACTATCTTTTAGAATACTTATGCTCACAGAATACTTTTTTTTGTCAGTCATGTCACTCGTAGAGTTACTCCAGCCATGCCGAACCTAATCGAGCCATTGAAAAACACAGGTCACATTTTGATATATTTTTGGATGAAACTTCACAGATGCACAAGACACAACACAATGTATGTCTAGAATTTTAGTTTGCATTTTTTGGAAACTTAGAAGTGTCACAACAAAAAATAGGGTGCGGGCGCAACTAGTTGCAAATGAGAGTTTCCCGTTTTGGAGAGGTTTTCCGACAAGCTCGGAGACCTGGCCTACAAGTGGGTAACAGTAGTAGTGTTGGACGTTGTTGCCGGATCTGTGCAGCCCTGAACTGAAACTAGTATTCGCACGAGAAGTGTGTTTGACACATGAGCACTAGTGCTCTTGGTTTTTAAAAATTATGTTTTTTGAATTTTAAAAAATTTAAGATTAATACCCACATATATATAAACATTTCGAAAGCACGGTAGAAATTTTGGAGAGAAATATGTTGTATTTTGAGCTATATATACAAAAAAGACAAATTTCTGATAAATATCTACTCCTATCCGTAGCCACAAATTTATTTTTTCATGTAGCTTAAAATACAATGCAATTTCAACCGAAACTTCACACGAGTATTCAAGATATGTGTATATATTCATAAAATAAATGTGACAATTTTTTAAAACACAAATACACGAATTTTAAATATTTTAATAACTAGGAGAACCGGTGCTCATGTGCACCAAATGTGCTTCCGTACTCGCAGCATTTTCTTTGATTATAGTCTGGGCGTGACAGTAAATTATGGACAACTTCAAATCTGCGAGAGGGATGATCCACTCTGCAAATATCGACCGAAACTTGAACCCTTGTATAGGTATTCCATTTCAGAAAGCACAAAAATGGAAATGGGTAGTCGGCATTGGTACAAGATCTATTCCCATGTTTCGATCTTTTCATTTTATGTACCCATTTGGTTATCTATAAATGAAAATAAAGCTAAAGAAGCTTTATTTTGTGGGCTAGTCCATATCAGTTCACAAATTAGTGGACTGAACTGAACCCGCAAGACAAGTTGGTGCACTAACAGTCCAATTATCTCCGCAAAAAAAGTCCTAGCAGTAACAAAAATGTGTACTCCTTTCGATCCATAATAACTGTTGGGAGTACAAGAGATTTTACAGCTGAATCACACAGCCGAGAGAATGAAAGGCCCGTAGGTAGATGATCAACAGAAAAAAAAAGACGCTTTCTTTTGCAAAAAAAACATTTTTTATTCTTTTATACTTAATTTTATTTGTGTTCATGTATATTCTGCAACAGGTGGTTACGAACATACATTGCAAGAAAGGGTTTAGAATTCACAGGCATCGGATGAAGATGTTACAGAGTAACGACAGTAAGAGCAGCTTCATAGTCATAGTTTTGAGGCGCTAGCTGTAACCTTGCTCAGGGCAGTCGCTGCCTTGGACCCAGACTGGCGCCCCAGATGCTTGCAGATGAACTCGCCGGCTGCCATTACCTTGCCCAGATTGACACCTGTCTTGATCCCCAACCCATTTAGCATGTACACGATGTCCTCGGTGGCAACATTCCCTGATGCACCCTTCGCATAGGGGCAGCCACCGAGGCCAGCGACGGAGGAGTCCACGACACTGATGCCCATCTGGTTGAGCAAAGAACGCGATTAATCTCATGTGATGGATATAATAAGGTTTCCAAGCACCATTCTTGTTTTGCGTGATGGTTTGTTCAGAGTATCTCGTCAGATGATTACCTGGAGAGAGACAAGGATGTTCGAAAGAGACTGGCCATAGGTGTCATGGAAATGGACCGCAAGCTTTTCCACGGGAACGACCGACATAACTGCCTCAAGCATTGGAACAACCGTGCCTAAACACATGGAAGATGATACGTGTCAACTGAGATATTCACAAAGCAAAAGTTAGTTTATCTAGAAGAGGAAGGCTGCTCAAACTACATAATTAAGCATAATCTTTCATAAAAAGAGGAGTTAAGATTTACTGAACTTGGTGATGTACCACTGGTGTAGAAATAGGGACAGTTTTCTTCTATGTTAGTTGTTGGACTTGTTGAAACAGATTAATGTCAGGAAAAAAAAAATTGAAGATGAGAAAAAAATCATCATTAACTTTAAGGAAACACGAAAAGCAAATCAGGCCAAATATGCCAAAGCTGTGAGGACCTAGGTATGAAACTATCACCAAATATATTTCTTAATAAAGTGTAGCAAACTGACTTCCTAAGAGTAGCAAAATATAGCTCCCGCATACTTAAAACAAAAAATACGGGCAGTTAATAATGTAAGATAACCTGGGGTACCAACTCCAATTGTATCACCAAGTGAAACCTCATAGCAGCCCATGTCATAAAGCTCTTTGGCAACATAAGCTACATTTGAAGGTGGTACTGATCCTTCTACTGGGCATCCAACCACGCAAGAAACATACCTACATTGTTGCAGAATAGAGCAACACAATATTAACAGTCTCAAATATTAATTAGCATATGTCGCACTAGAGAAACTGCACATATATGGAATCTACTGTCTACATTATATTACAATCTAAAGGTAAGCCTCAAATATTCACAGTTTCAAATATGCTCCAACGTCGCCAGCATAGGAAGTAGAACATCAAACATAGACAATCAATGTATCGCAAAGCTTTCAAAAGTTATGAAAACATTCATGAATATGGATGGTGCATACAATAACATGGGAACCTGCATAATTTATCCAAAATTATGACCACTTGTGGTTTCTGTACCACGGTGGGGTCAGGTGTCCATGCCAGGGGTTTTGGACTAAAGTGATTCAGTTATTCGAGTTAAAGGACCAGATGTACATTTACCCAGTTAATGGACTAAATTATTCAGAGGAGTTTATGGACCAATGGTGTCTCTCCTAAATGTTTATTTACGTCATATATATATATATCAAGCTAGAAAGTAAAATGAATGAGCAAAGCTCCCACCTTAAAAAGCTAGAAAATCAAATAACTTACCCTCGCACAGGAATTTCTTGCTTTTTTGCTGCAAGAGCAACATCATTATAGCGGGCAAGGCTCTCTTTAATTGAACAGTTTATATTTGACTTGGAAAATGCTTCAGAAGCTGATGCGAATACTGCAACTTCTTTTGCACCTGCTGCGGCGGCTGCTTGAAATCCCTGATGATATATGAGCAGAACAAATTATTAAAGGGGGTAAACCAACAACACAAAATCCACTTGATTAGAAATAATTTACCTTAAGGTTTGGAGTCAATACAGGAAAGTTTACACCCGTAATATTCCGAACCACTTCCATAACATCCTTTGCATCAGCTAGCTACAATTATTAATTTCATATCATTCAGCAATGGGATGTCAAATACATGACTGGCAAGATGAACTCACAGACATGCAAAACAAAAAGTAGACTTGAAATAAGGGCCCAGTAGCATAACTTAAGAAGCATGCAACCACACAAATTTGAGGCTACAAGATTATGAAGGCTGTTTCACTAACAGTCATTTTCTTTTATTTCTTTGTCAGATGAGAAGTTTTCAGTTCGACCATAACAGAATGCTACATATTTAGACCACAATTCTACGTCTGTCAAAAAAAAAAGACCACAATTCTACGTAGACCATCCAGCAATTAAGTTTTCAGTATTAGGCACTCCTGTATATGTTTTCTTTCCTCGCTTCATTGCTAGGTAGTACTCCTGCCAAAAATAAAAGGAGGATGACTCAAGTCTAGCATAATGTTACCCAGAAGCACATTTCAGTCCTTACTTGTTTCAATAAAAAAATGTTATTACAGTCCTTACTCGGTGGGGTAATGTTACCCAGAGGCACATTTCAGTCCTTGCTGTTATTTGTGGCACTGGACCTGTATCAGTCTGGCTGAATCTTAATTGCAAGGACTATTTATTTGGCTGTAAAACCAATTATCAAAGGTCAAACCCAGTTCACATTTATACTTATTCACGGGTAAAAATTAAGCGCTTGTGCGCCATATTCGCTCCGTCGGACACTAACTTCACGCAGATAACAATATCCAGCAACCAGCATTGCGGCATATATACAGAGGCAACCAAATTGGAGAAACTCCAACCTTTGCATCAGAACCGTTATTCATTTGATGTAGGAGGAAACTTTAGTTCTGAATCTACAAAGAAAACATCCAAAGGACCCACTTTACCACTCATGGCCGATCCAACACTTAGACTCCCAACATTTAAACAATGGGCACATCCCTTGTTTGGTTCTGCAGCTTCCCAGGCTAAATATCATATGCTATGTATCTCTCTGGCCGTGGAAAATATATTAGGGTTATAAAACCAAACAAATTTCCGTGGTGGTGAAGCTCCACTTTTAATGCAAGGTAATGTTCACACTTCCATTGACCTGGCAAGAATCCTATAGAAATGACTGCTCATAATGCGTAAAATTCCTAAGGTTTGGAAGAGATGATACAATTTATGCTAATGTTAAAAGCTATTGTACTGTACCATATGGAGTTATGGACACAAGAGAATCATGCTAGCGACCAATGGGCCCAAAAGCTGCTGTTGTTCCTTAATTTTGCAGTCTATAAATGTAACTAGCAGGTTTCTGTCATAAAATGTAACTACCAGCAAGTTCATTTTATAAATAGATAGATGGTAGAGTTCTTCCAGATTGTGTGGATCAATAGATATCGAAGATACAACAACAGGGTAACAGAGATCTTCAGAATTATCAACTCGTGTCATAAATGCATAAGGATGAAACTGGTAAACGGTGTTACCCTTATGGAAGAAAAAACATTAAGAAGTTCACCTGTGGCACCCATTTTGGGGAGACAAAACTTGTTGCCTCAACAACTGATAATCCAGAGGTTGCCAATCTCTTTATGAGCTCAATCTTTACAGGTGTTGGCACTGTATCTTTTTCGTTTTGCAGTCCATCCCGCGGCCCAACTTCTACAATTTTCACAAATCTTGGCAGATCATGTATCATCTGGAAAGAAAGAAGATGTTTGATCCAGTTAATGTAAAGGGAAAGATTAGTTTTATTTTACTTATGCAATGACGATTGCAATTCTTGGGATAAAGATGCCAAGCTGATTCATACATGCATACCAAGAAACATAAAAAAAATGACATCCGAAGTTAACCAGAATGGTAAGATAGCAAGTGAGGGTATAGATGGAATACACACCCTGTTTACAATCCCTATCCTCTCCTGGTCAGAAGAAGAGAAATATCTGTATCTCTGTTGGTTCTGTGGAAGATAACTTCCATACAGAACATGGTGGTTCCCTCCGATCGACTTGCCTCGATTAGGCAGTGGATGTCTTTGATTTGTTCGTCTTCTGCTGGCATGCTCTTCCCTATTATAAACATTGACGGAATTTCAGCCAGAGCAAGTAATTATGAAAGAAGAGTGCCGAATTACAGAGCAACTCATCTTCGCATGATGAAGGTAATCAGTTCAATAATCATTATTCGCTGGAAACAATGATAATAGCACAGTGAATCAGACGGTTCTAACAGCAAATAACCTAATCAGAATTCTGAGAATGTCACAAGTACATGCGACTGGAAATTAACTGAATTCTCACGATGACATTATCCAGATTTTTTCAGCTCGAGGTTCTGAATCCCGATGCACGCATGAGCATATTGCAGCTTCAAAGTAGATACATACACGAAACGACACTCACCGAAAATCGCCTGAAGAAGAGCACGGCGGAGGCGGCGCATCGGCCAAGCGATCCCCCGTGCCAGCTAGACCGGGAGGCGCCTGCGATTTCTGAGAGACCTGCATCCCGGACCTCTGCAGAAGGGAGCTCGCCGCCGCCGCTGCGGAAGTCAAGGCGTGCGGCGAGGACGGCGACGCGGACCTAGACCAGACCCTGGACGCCGCCAGCATCCTTGGCGCCACCGCGGAGGAAGCGGCAGGGATCAGCACGCCGCGTCGACCTGGCCTGGCTGGGCTGGGCTGATGGAGCTGGAGCGGGGAGAGTGCTTCTAGAAGCTTGTACGGATATTGGGCGTGGAGCCTGGGGAGTCAGCAAGGAGCGGAGTGACAGGTTGCGTCCGGACACTGCGCACTCTTCCGTCGCGGCATTCCAATCCCAATCTTCGGTTTACAAAGCGGAGTAGTCGGTTTCACCTACTACCGCCTCTATCGAGTTCGTCTAAGTTAAAATTTAGATAAATCTCCAACATTTTCTTATCAATAGATGAAGTACTGTGTTGCTGTTTTGGAGGCCGAGGTAGATGTAGCTCTTTTTTTCCAATACTTAAAATTAAAATTTTAAAAAATCAAGACAAAATTCTCATGGTAGCCATTGATAAATGCTACAATGCTGTAAAATATCGATACATAATGGTTTGTATTTTAGGCTACACAAAATTGATAAAATGTGAGAAATTTATAGTATTAAAATATGCGCTATTCAGTATAAAATTATCAGAATTTATCATTTTTATGTAGTTTAGAATATGAAATAGTTTGTATTAAGATTTTACACCATAATGTACATAATTAGTTATCTTTAGAATTTAAAATTTTAAAATACGAATTCTAAGTGTTTGTAAATAAAGGGTTACGTGCAGGTCAGACTTCATTTTAAGTTTTCCAAAGAGTACTTCCGTTTTCGGATAGAAGCAACCGAAATTACCAGAGGAGAGGAACTGATTGACCGACCAATTGAAAACAAGCTTTTCAGAAACAACATTTTTTTTTCTGAACATGAAGAGCGCATTTTATTCAGAGATAAGAGGAGTTACATCATTCAGTACATCAAATAAAACAGAAGGAGGAGGATAATTCTCCGAATTAATAACACTATTTGAATCTAAACTCAGTCTGGCTAGATTGTGGGTCGCCTTGTTTGCCTCTGTAGGACAGAATTTGAAAGAGATTGTTCCAATCCTATGAGTTATCTGGAAGCAGTCTGCTAATATAGCAGTGCAGGAACTCCAGAAACAACAGTTCTTCATGGCAGTGGTATGAGCAACAGGGGCGCATACGCTTGCTAAGGAACGAATGGGGTCCTTGCCTCGTTGGTTAACATTTTTTTAAGTCCGAAATAAATTCGTCAGAAAATGGCTTGTGTTCCTCACAAGTCACATCTTAGTAAACGCACTACACTGGTAGATTTTATTATTTCAAAGGAAAGAAAGCATCGACCAACATGGGCAGGCAGCTTGAAGAGTTCAGAATGTACAGGCCGGAATTCATCCTCTAGAATCGAGAGCATAAACCGTATATGCATCAGACCAGCATTTTAAACTCAAATTCATTTAACTGTTTCAACTCCTACACAACAAATGAAGGGTGCCCATATAGCTTGTGCGGTATGTAACAACTGCATGCTGCAACAAGTCATACAACCATCGATGACGATGCTGTGGCCTGTAGTCTCGCTCATTATACGATGTATCCAAACTTCCAAATACAGATGGCTTCATGTATCTTCTGTGAGGAATTCGTCCAGAAAAAATACTGCATCCTGTGAAAAGTAACAACCGAGGTGAAAAACAGTTTTGCTCAAGGTATCTACAGTATCTAGCTTATGAGCCAGCATGATATAGCATTCAAGTTTTAGCAAGAACACTGTAATACCAACGGTGCACCTTGACTGAGCCTAACTGGGAGTCCACAGTTACTACCAAAATTTTAGGACCTGAACTTCACAAGTCATGCCGCTTCATCTATCATCATCATGCATTGTCCTAACTAAATTGAAATATATGCAACTCTCAGATGTTACCATTGTGTTACTCAATATTTTGGTTATTTGCCAAATACGTACAAAATTTCCACAGAAAAAATGGTGTTCTATTCAAATATTTTTGATACCGCAGTTTCCCTGACACTTCTTGTGTTCACCATTTTTCTCATTCATCACCCAAACAAGTGCTCGGCAAGGAAAATAAGTGTTTCAAAAGTTTTGATGGTGCAAGTTCACAGTTATCGACATTTCCAAATGTGACGAGGTTATGAGCAAACAGTACAAAGTCCCATAGGTCCATGTGCAAACATTTTTTATATGTTCAACACATGTAACAAAACAAATTCTGAAAGGGGTAATCCCCGGCCTCGGTCAATGCGGAGAGCCAATTTAAAAATAAGCAAACAGTGCAAGTTCCACATGCAAGTGATATTATTACCTCTATAAACATGTTTCTTATTCTGCAGAATCAGAGTCGTCATCGGCATATTTGGGAGCTGAGTTTCTAGGCAGGAATTCTTCATTAGGATAAGTATCTGTGAATAACTGCAAGAAAAACAAGAGAAACTTGTAAGGTGAAGCATGTATGTATGCTGATATCTAGCTTTTTCTCTTGTTAAATCGCAATATATTATGCTAGACAGAGCTAGTGGCGTTACAAAATAATTGACGAGCTAACCTCCAAACCTACATGAAACACAATGTAAGACGAATCCACACCAGCACTACATACATATGCAAGTTACTGTTTCTTCCATTTGGAGCATGTTAATACTCGCTACTGGCATGAACAGTTCATTTCTGAAGCTTCCATGATGAGCCAAAATTCTGGCCTGCTATTTCATGCACATGCAAAATTGAGAATAAAATGTATCATCACAGAATGTAATACCTTTTTTGTTGATTCCAGTGTATTCCTGTAGTCCAGATTTTCATCAGGCATGGGGCATGATAATACAGTACCAGATGTTCCCTGGAAGTGGAAGATAAGACAGTGGATGTTTTTAATACAAATACATAAATGTGCACGTGAGCAGCGCACACTTTTACCAGTGCTGGAATACACAACACAGTCATAGTGCTGATCAAATAAAGGCACACCTGTGTGATCTCTTGAACATACACACAATTCCAGATTAGCGTTGGCTTTGCATTCTCAATGTTTTCACTGGTTGTCTCCAAATGGCCTTCTGAATCATCTGAACCCTGAGCACTGAAAAGAACCTCTATTGCTTTGTTTATGCATTGTTTTCCCAAAAAGGCATCAGTACAGGGAGTAGACAGATATGCCATGAACCTGCAAGTGAGATAGCTTGTAAGCGAAGTTGCTTGCCTACATTATACGGTGATAATTTTAATTTTTTAATGCAGTGATTCCCAGGTTAGATGCAGCAAGTAAACACTAAAACTGGATATGTAAATGATAGGATATATAAATGTTTAACTTACATTCCAGGAGGGCATACTGCTACATTGCTGCTCAACTGAAGCACCCGAACAGCAGCAGCCTGCTGCTCTTGTAGTGCTAAAATGAAGAAAACAAATGAGAAGCAAAAAAAAAAAAAAAAACCCTATTCAAGCAATGTAAACATTATCGAGGGTAAACAACTGTTCTTACATTTTGGGGGAAAAACAACCAGAACACTTGATTTTCCCTGTTTAATAGAGCTGCTAGTTATGCATATTCCTCTAGCAACTTTTCTTGGCGAGTTTGAGTCTGAAACATCAGATGGGATGTCCAAGGAAGGAATTTTGAATGAAGGATCAAGAATCAACTGCTGGCACAAAATATCCTGACCAGATGCCAATCTGGTGCCAATATACCGCTTCTTTTCCTGATCAAGAGAATGTTGATTGTTGGGTGCTAATCATAAATTATGGAATTGGTGTCATGCAAATCCCTAACTAAAAGCATGCAACATCTCTCATAGACAAATAAACAAAGAAAACGATCACTGATTTACTGGTCCTGATGATTGATATAATTTATCAAAAAATATGAAATGAGTCAGTGCCATGCTTAGTGATTGACCTAATGTATCAAAATATATAATGAGTCAGTGCCAGCTTATCCTAAGAAAAAAAAGTTTCTCTCTTGCCTGTACTTAGAACAAGACCCTCAACTCCTATGCAGATTGGACAAAACACATTGGAGAATTGTTCTTGTTGAGCCCACAACTGATAGATGGATAACCTTTCTGGTTGCCAGACAAACTTTCGCCAACTAAAGATGCCAAGAAAGAAAATAGGAATGTTTGGAGATTGTTTGCACAGGAGCACCTAACGTATGGTAGCGCTAGAGTTTTGCCTATTCACTTTTTTCTATCTTTCTGAACCAAGTGGGTGTCAATGAACCTTATCCGATTTACGATTTGTTAGTACATGTTTGAACATGAAATTGAAAGCTATAATGAAAAAAAAAAATAACAAGCAACAAACCGGAACAAATCATATTGTATAATTGACTATATTAGATAAACAAACAATGGCGCAAACATGTCTGACACTGAGCTTAACTTTTATCATACCTGGTCCAGAAGAAGGGCTGTGACCGGCATCCGCAACACCTGATTGACAGAAACGAGATATACAAGAGGCTAAGCATCAAAAGGTTCACAATAGACAATAGTTTACAGGATAATTGACCAAGTTTTTTCTTTATAAATGCAGGTCATTTCAGTAGAGAGGTGCCAAATCCTTGGCCTAGCACATCATCATTACCAAATGATTAGGATCCAGTCAGGTGGAAGAGACACTTAGAAACCAACCATGGGGATAGAAAGAGGATGTAGCTACATGATTATCATTAAGCCAAAGCTACAGGGTAAAACCAAAGCCAGATATACTTTGTGAATAAGGTCTCTTACATATAGGGCACCTTTAACAGCAGCAAAGCGGCAGAAAGCTTGCGGCAGCTCGCCATGCCCATACATAGGATAGATGAAAGCACCTTCTGCATTAGCGAACCTGTTAGAGAAAAAAAATAAGCACATGTCAAAAATTTAGACCACGTGAAGGCATTTATATAACAAAATCATCACATAGCTAGACAAGAGTAAATGGATTACTGAACAAGGTATACACATCATAGAAAATACATCTTCCGAAAGAGGACCAAAAAGGTTGAAGCGAGCAAAGTGACCTCTTAATAGACGACAAATAAAGAGCTATGCTCTTGATTCCATCTCTCGTTGTTAATAATTTCTCAGAGGAGTCCGCGGCATCTTGATCATAATCTGCCATGGCAATGGCATACAACATAACCCTGCAAACAAGACGCAGAAGCCCGCATGAGTCACATTGCTAGAAATAGGCTATTGCTAGACCAGTTGAGAATGCTCTTACGCGCTTATCTTTGGTGGAAGCCTCTGTTTCTTGAGGAATTCAACGAAGGGGAGGTCCAGGTCCTCCTCGGATATCTTGCCCGAGGCCTCTCCCTGCCCCTCGTCGTCGCCGCCAGAGGACGACGCGGCAATGTGCGACTCGACAAGCTTGAAGAAGCTGAAGAGGAGGGTCTTCATGCCAGGTTTAAGCGTGCTGTCCATGAAGATGGCCCCCTTGGAGTCCGGCACCGGGTAGAGGGCGCCGTCCCAGTAGAGGAGGCTGCCCCCCTCGACGCTCTTGAACTCCACATGGTTGTTCCCCCCTGATCTGAGAAGAAGGTCCACGGCCTCGTCGGCGCAGTACAGCACCCTGGAGCCCACCAGGTCGACCGTGAAGCGGTTGGAGGGTTCGGGAACCGTCCCCGAGGTCTCAACCTCCGAGTACAGACAGCGGCGGTCGAGATGGACGGCGCTGTGCGAAGCGGCGGCGGCGGGGGAGGAGGTTGCGGTTGAGGGAGGCGGGCAGGGGGCGGAGGAGCCGGGGGAGAGGAAGGAGGGGAGGGACGGGAGCGGGACGGAGGAGTAGAGGGAGCCGTAGAAGGGGTTGGGGTCGACGTGGAGGACGGTCTTCCCGGCGGCCGCGCAGGCGGCGGCGAGGATGGACTCCGGGAGCCCGGTGCCGCAGACGACCACGTCGAATGAGGTGGGGTCGATTGTGGGGTAGTCGTCCGGGAAGCCGCCGGCGGAGGCGTCCGCCATGGTCAGCGGCAAGTCGCTTATTCAGATGGAGATCAGCAGCGCCTGGAAAGGGGAAATTCCACACGATTTAGCTGCGCATTCACGCAAACACGTTGGAGGCACAGCTCAGCTCGATTCAGGTCAGAGAGGGAGCGGCAGCTCACCGTGCGTGTGCGGCAGCTCCAGCCGACGCCGGCCACCACCTCCCGGCGGCGGCGAGATACCCTGCTGTCGGCTGCCCTGGTGCCCTGCAAAGTACAAACTGTGGCGGAGGCGCGAGAGCGAGAGAGCGTAGAGCGTGTGTTGGTGTGGGAAGAGGAGAGAGATCGCCGCCGCGAGTTGGATTTGGAGGAGTGCGATGCGGATGCCTCCTAGTATACAATTTCGTTGCCGGTTGCCGTCGTAGCTATGTCTCTCTTTTTTTTTCAAACGTCGTAGCTAAGTCAAAATGACTGGCTGATCTGAACTAGCTGGACATGATTTCCAAGGGAAGAGTTTGAAGGAGGATCTTAGATCATCTCCAGTCGCGTCCCCCAAATCGTCCCTCAAACCGCGCCGGATTGAGTGTTTAGGGGACGTGTTTTGTTCGTGCCGCCTTTGGGGGACGTCGTCCCCAGCCGCGTCCCCCAAACGCCGCCCCCAACATTTAAAATATTTTTTTTATTTTTTTCATTTCAATTTCCACAAACTAATACATAATTTGGAACGTGGTTTACACGAAAACACAGTTTGGAACGTGGTTTTCCACAAACTAATACATAGTTTGAACCGTCGTGGACACAAATATAAAATTTTGCAAAGAAACTAAACCTAACTAGACCGTGCATCGAAGGTTTCCTGTGTTCGCTGCTAAGAAAGAACACTCGAGGGCACACCCGAGTCACCTAAACTCGGAAAATCCAGCGGGAGGATGGTGCCCTTGTTGGTTCTACCGATGAGGCGAACAGCGGCGAAACCTCCGTGCACGTGTTCGCTGCGAAGAAAGAACACTCGGTCGTCCTCCTCGTCGGTGCTGCCGCCCGGTAGTCCCGGCGGCACCGCGTCTCGTCGAAGACCTTGACGCTCATGTCTCTGTCGCCGAAGTAGGAGAACGAGGAGGATGAAGCCGGCTTGGAGGCCGTGGTGCCGCGCGAACTTCTCCCGGCCGATGTTGAGGTACATCTTGCCGCGCGCGTCGTAGATCACGTCGACGATCCACCGGTAGTAGCCGCTCGCAGCCTCCGCCGCATGCATCGTGCGCGGGCGATCGTCGCCGGCGACGTAGTCGGCGAAGGAGTCCGGCAGCCTCTGGATGCCGCGCGGGCCGCCCTTGAGGACGAGGACGAACTCGAACAGCACGTCCGGCTCCACGTCCATCTCCGACGATGATGAAGGCGGCGGCGTGGAAGGCGACGGCGAGCGTTGAGCTCTGCCGCGGCCACGACCACGACCACGACCACGACCACGGCCGCGAGGTCGGCCTCCGCCTCTACCGGACATAGCGTCGAGTCTTGTTGAGATGGTGGCGGCTAGGGTTTGGGAGAGAGGCGCTAGGGTTTGTGTGTGAGAGGGACGATGAGAGGCGGCCCTTTTATAGGCCGGAGGGAGGCGGGGAGCGGTGGCGCGCATTAACGCCGGCACGCAGAGCTAGGCGCGACGGGACTCGTCGCTGCGGGAACTACACCGCCAATAACTTCCGTCGCGAGGTAGGCGACGGTTAGGTTAAAATTTATTGTGCCGCTAACGAGTCGGCCCCGCCACTCCCCGTCTCGCTTTTCGTTGTGTCCGGCGTCCCCGGTGCGTCCCCTGTGGGACGGCGACGGGCTCGGGGCGCCGGACACCGTATGGGGGCGCGCCAGACAAAAATGGGCTTTGGGGGACGCGGCTGGAACGCATTTTCTGTCCGGCGCGCCCCAAATCTCTTTGGGGGACGCTTTGGGGGACGCGGCTGGAGATGCTCTTATTCGTTAGCAACCATGAAAAAAGTACAGATTGTAGCCTCCATTTGACGAAGTGCAGATTTTGGGAGGCTGAGATATAGAGGACAAGAACCTCTCCTGAGGTACTAAGTGTCAAATCAGTCAAGCACCTGAGTTTGTATCTAGTGCAAATGTGTAGCACTAAACCAGAAAATAAAATGCTTTACAGAAACCATAGTTCTGAACTGTAAACTTTACAGTGGTCCCCTTCTTTTTGACAATTAAAACCATAGTAATAAATAGTATATGGTAGAGATACACGCGAATTTTTTTTAAATAATACACTTTTTAATATTAATTCCAGAAATAATATACATTTGTAGGAAATTTCAGAAATAATACACCGTCGGGCTGGTGGAACCCGAATTTGTAAAATCGGGTTTGGGAAACCCGAATTCCCAAAGTCGGGTTGGGCAACACCGATTTCTTCAACAGCTGTGGTGCGCCAGAACGGCAAACAAAAACTCGGTGATAAGGAACCCGATTTTAGTGAATCGGGCTGGATGAACCCGATTTCGAATAATCGGGCCGGGTGAACCCGATTTTGAGCATTCGGGCTTATTGAAGCCGAACAGCAATTTTTCCCGCTTTTTTGCGTTCACACAGTTTCCCCCCGCCCTTGCCGCCACCCTTCCCGCCACTCCTTCCCGCCAATTGTATCCCGCCAATCGGTTTCGTCACCATTTCCCGCTATATTTTCCCGCCCTGGTGTCGAATTTTAGCCTATAAAAGCAGGCAGCGCTACTCTGGATTGCACAAGTTCTTGTATCTCTATCTTTGTGCTGCTTGCTCACTCTTAGCCATCATGAGTGTGCCGTGCTCGACCAGGAGTTTAGGCCGGTGAAGGCGAAGGCTGCAAGTTTACCCCGGGTGTGATCGCGGAGAGTTGTTGGTGCGGCCGTGTTGCTAAGGTTAAGCGGTGTGGAGGATTTCTCCGACCGGTTCGGCATGAAATTTTTCATGTGTGCGAGCTATGAGCATGATCCACCCCAGTAGTTCAGCTTCGTCGTCCACCAGGCCGCCGGTATGTTTCGACATAATTGTATGTTGGCTTAAATTTGTTTGGGAATTTGATTTAATCTTACTGTTTGTGTTGTAGTCTCCCCCGCCCCTATGCAAATGGTATCACTGGATAGACACGGAGCAGCCGGATTGGGCGCGCGAGGAGGTTGAGGAGAAACAGCGCCGTGCGTGGGCAACGTTCTTTGAGGAGGAGCGTTGGGAAAAGGTTCGTGCTAATGAGAAAGCAGAGCGAGAGAGCGCGTATACGAAACTAAGGGCGGAACAAGCTCGTAACCGAGAGGTGAATCGAAGAGGATGGATGATGAGGCTGCACGTAGGTTTGCAGAGGAAGAGGTTCGCAGGGAGGCTCGTGAAGCGGAAAGGAAGAGACTAAGGGAAAGAGCTGCCGAAGCGCAAGCGCGGAAGAACGCGGCGACAAGTCTGGAAAATGGCCACGGTGGACGCAGAGAAAGTAGTGTGATGTGCCGTATTGGCTATGTATCTTAATTTCAGTTGTATCTTAAATTCCGTTGTAGTGTCGTTGTATCTTAAATTCCGTTGTAGTGATAAATCCTATTTTTATTTCAGCTGCAATGTATCTTCATTTCTGTTTTAGTATTATTGTTTCCCGCCTAATTTTTCCCGCTCAGTTTTTTCCCGCCTTTTACCCCCGCCGTAATCTCCCGCCAATTTTTCCCGCTCACTTTTTCCCGCCTTTACTCCCGCCCTAATCTCCCGCCAGCTTTTTCCCGCTCACCTTTTCCCGCCGAAAGTCGTCCCTTCTAGCCTATAAAAACCCCCAGTGTTTCCTTCTGTTTCAGTGTATTCTCTCAGCAAGATGGATCCCCCATATAAGAATCCCCCCATCTTTTCACCGAATCCATGGCCAAACCTCTTCTAGACGAGGCCCGCAAAGTGATGAGGGAGAGTAAGGTAGACACATTTGAGGAGTTCATCGATAGCGACGCCTTGCTCCGTAAGGTGGGTAGGGAGTTTGAGAAATATTCTTATGGGTGGCCATTGAAGAAGATGCCTGCTCGCAGCCCACGGGAGATAAGGTGTGAGCTTATCGAGTTGAATGAGAAGTGGAAGTCACTAACTTGGAAGAATGAACGAGATAGGGAAAGAGATTACAACTTTCCATGGCTGTGGACGGTTGAGAGTGAGGACGACGATGATATCTTTGAGCCTAGCAGCAAGGCGAAGAAAGCTGCATCGTCGAAGGGCAAGAGTGCCAAGTCCTCAAAGGGGAAGAGTGCTGCACCACCGGTCGTCGACTCGGACGACGACTTCGAGCCTAGCACGAAGGCGAAGAAGGCTGCATCGTCAAAGGGCAAGAGTGCCAAGTCCTCGAAGGGCAAGAGTGCTGCACCGCCGGTCGTCGACTCGGACGAAGACTTCGAGCCTAGCACCAAGGCCATGAAAGCTGCATCATCGAAGGGCAAGGGAAAGGGTGTGTTGCGTTCTTAGTGTTCTAGTTATCAGTAGTCTCATGGATCTTGCAGTATGTTGTAGTGTTGTTGTACCGTTTAATTTGTTAGAAGAGAGGTATGTTGTAGTGGTAAGTTGTATCTTAATTATCACTTCATGTTGAATTTGAAATGTTTGTTGAACAGAAATAGTACTCATACATGGTCCATACAAATAGTAGTCATACATGGTGCATACAAATAGTACTCATACACTAGATGAAGGAAATAGTAGTAGTAATAAGTCTCATGCGTACAGATGACTCAGTGAGTGTCATCTCACTGACCACGCCCCCTTCCTCGACGCCTCTGTGGTGGTCCAGCCTGAAAAGGTGAGGGCGAGTACCCTCTGATAGGTGGCTGCCGCTGTCGTGGAGGAAGCATATACCCCTGCTCGTGCTGACTGTACTGTGTGGGCTGTGTGGGATCTGGAGGTGGAGTGTGATGTTGACTAGACATCCAGTCTTGGTACATCTGCTGTGTTTCTTCCTGATCCTGAGCACTGGACCAGAAGGATCGTGATGCGGACATAGACGACATATGTGCATCACCTTTGATTGGATAAAAAACGTTAGTCATGAGGAAATTCACAAATGGTGCACAATTAATATGGATAGTGATGAATTGCATACCCTCTGGCTCATCCATACGGGACGCCACCCCAAGTTAGGCATGGGAGTTTGCTGCTCCATGCCGAAACCGCCACGCTGCCGCACTCGTAAGTAGGCTCCTGCTGCGGCTGGTTCCGCCAACCGGAACCTCCTGCCTCGGTTAGGAGATGGTGGCCTCGGGCTCGGCGGTACCTCCATACGTGGGCGCGGTCCGTGCCGCGGCTGATGCAGCTGCAAGGAGGGACGAGGTGGCCGCTGTGCTGCTCGGTACTCGACAACATCCGAAGATCGGGTGCATGTGATAGTCGCATAGATACGACGTAGTTTCTCCTGAAGACGCTGTGTGAAGGAGGCGTGGTGCTCATACCGTCCAAGAAGTGGGCCGGCGGAGAGCGACCGTTCATACTGGGCGGCGTCATCTTGCAGCTCCGCCGTCAACACGGCCTACAATTGTGAGCTCAAATTAGTAAAGTGTTGGCAAAATGTAGAAAAAATATAGTTGACTTATCGCGTGATGCCGAGTGCCCGAAGTGGAGTGGCGAGGGTAGGTGTCCCACCGTGTCGAGGGAGCCATCTCAATCTGGGTCACACGCCTGGCTCAGCCGAAGTCGTGTCCTAGGCATGTACGCTCGCAAGTACTGCTGAAATTCCTGAAGATCAAACGGCTCCCTAGTGGCCCATGACACGGCCGGCGCATTGGCCCAACCAGCGAGGTATGGACCCAGGAGTTGTACCCATCCGACAGCAGTCTTGTTCGCTCCTTTTCTATTGTACCTGAAAATTAAATTGTACCCATCCGTCAATGATTGTCCAATTGATGTAATAACTGATGGTAAAATTAAATTGTACTCACGCGTGGACGCGTGGTGGTAGTGGAACTCGTGGGAGGTGGTGGCTCGATCAACCGACGCATTCCAAACCTGTCTCATGACCCTCTGCCGCGACATCTCCTCCACGAAGATATCGAAGATGATCTTCGCCTTCGTCATCCAAGTAGGGCCCAATCTCCGGTACACATCAACGATATACCGCCCGGGTATGCCTCGTCGCGGTGGTCCTCACCGTATGGCTCCCAACTAACATCGCTCTCCGGTAGTAGGTCAAACCGCTCCGTGAATGCTGGGTAGCAATTCCGCAGCTGATTATGCCCAAAATGTCTCTCGCATAACATAACATAAGTATGTTAGTGTTGCATTTTATATAACAATATAAACAAGGTGTGTATACCTTCCGCGATGTCCATATAGAACCAAACGTCGGCATGTCGATGCGATCCGCGTCATACAACTCGTCTGGCGGCCAAGACCCACCACCAATCTCAGGGCGGCCGACGGGAAACCTCGTCCGAGGACCCAGAGCTGCAATAGGAGGGGGCAACCAACGATTCCAGAACCATGCGAGGTGAGCTGGCAACCCTTACACATACCTCGGTACGTAGCGGCTAAGACCGCAGAACCCCAGCTCCTCTGTGTGATGTGCTCTGCTTCTGTGGCCTCTGCTATCTCCTGAGCTATAGGGATGTACCGCGCACTGATCGTGTTCCCGTGATTGTCCGTGAACATCGTCTTCCCGAGTAGCCACATGAGGTACGCCTCCAAGCTGCGAGTGATCTGGGCCGCAGTCATCGGTACATCGGGGTATCCGAACTGCTCGATCTGTCAAGAAATATTCAATGTTAGGACTACATATTACGCGGTAATTAAGGCTTGATAAAATAAATGAAACTGTTACGAACCTGGAACTCGTGTAGCCACGCCTGACGAGGGCCGTGAGCCTCAAAAGAGATAGGCCCAACGCCCTCGCGAACACCAACGAAACGTGCATCCATGTTGTGCATCCATCCCACGGGTTCCTCCAATGGGCCGATGGGCTCACCAGCCAACGGAAGGCCCAGCAACATAGACACATCCTCTAGAGTAGGAGCCATCTCACCCCAACGAAAGTGGAAGGTGTGGGTCTCGGGCCTCCACCGATCCACTAAGCAGGTGATCAAAACAGCATCGTAGTTCAGACGCGAAACGTTCTCTCGGGCCTCCACTAATCGAGCGAAAGGTAGTAGTCCAGCCCACTTCAACCTGCAAAACAAATGATGAAAAAGGTAAAGCAAGGTCCAATTCGAAGGTAAATTTCAAATTAAAGCTAAAACACCTACCTGTCTTCCCACTGAGGGTGTATCATCCAGTTCTTCTTTGGAGTACGGGTCCGCAAGTGGGTCGATGCTCGCGGGTCGGACTCCAAGTGCGATGCACGATGTTTCTGATCAATCACTGGATCGAGCAACGAGCGGGCCGCCATATCTGCAGAAAGATATCAAAAATTGTTGCATTGTTCAAAGATGATACAAATTAAACCATTGATCACAAAGTTTACAAATTAAAGCATAGTTCATAAAAAATTCAAATTAAAACATAGTTCAGAAATATTACAAATTGTACCATTGTTAAGACTAATATGGTTCACACGTACTACAACTTAAGCATAGTTTATAAATATTACAAATTTTCTACTGTCTCCCTCTAGTTCTTCCCCTCCCACGCCTTCCTCGGTTGCCTCGCCTTCCTCGGTTAGCCGCCGCCTGCAGCCGCTGGGTAGAAAGTGGGACATAGGGGGTCCCTGTGTCCAAATTGGTTGCAGAGAAAACATTGCCTAGTTGGACCACCCGCTTCTGCTTCATCCATATCATTTCTAATGCGCCTTGTCTCCCGTCGACCTCTGTTTGTACGCAATAACCTTGGGTCAGGGATGTACCGCCTTTCATTTGGTATCACCGTAGTAAAATTTCCCACAACTCTATATCCTAACATCTCACCGGTCCAGGTGTTCATCACAGCCTCTTTCATGTAATACGGAGAGACGAAAGAAATTGAGTCCATCCCTAGTTGTCTGGTAGCTGCCGACGACATGGGAGCATGGAAGGTGAAGCAACTTCGGTTTGTTGCATGTGCACTCACACGATGGCCATTGTTCATTTCCAATTGTCACCTCATGTGTTCTCACCACATTCACACAACCAAACTTGTCTGGTTGGTAAGCGCACCTCGAACCTCCTTTCCCGATTACCGATGCCTAGAACAAGTGTGTGACATACCCTTCTTCATCTTCACATCCATATATTCCATAATGGCCCGACAAGTACGGAGTGTTTGGATTTTCCAAAGATATGACTCACAGCCTAACTGTCGTCTCTCTTTGAAATAATTCATAGTGCCATATAAAATACCCTCCACAAGGGCTGTCAAAGGCAATGCCCTATTTCCCCTAAGCACGAAGTTGTATGATTCAGCTAGGTTGGTAGTCATCACACCATACCTAGCTCCATGTGTGTCATGCAGCAAAGACCACCTTTCTAATGGCTAGTGCTCTATCCACTCTGCAAAAATTTTAATCCATCGTCCAGGCCTCCTTCTTGTATTGGGTGGGTCAAATCCAGGCAGGTCACATAGCCCAATAGGATCTGGCTCGGGGGCTACTGGAACCTGTGTACCCCGTGCCACAAGCTGCTCGCTAATGCAGCTCGGCGGCTAACCCGTGCCGCACATGGTCCTTAGTGAACTCATCTAGCTTGCCGCGGAGAAAAGTGTACTTGCATTCTTGATTCTCGCTTGCACAACTTCTTGAACAGATTCATAAGACTCTTGCTCCTAAACCGCGAGAAGAAATTGGCCCCTGTGTGGCGCATGCACCACCGATGACCCACAAGTATAGGGGATCGCAACAGCCTTCGAGGGAAGTATTACCCAATTTATTGATTCGACACAAGGGGAGACAAAGAATACTTGAAAGCCTTAACAACGGAGTTGTCAATTCAGTCTGCACTGGAAACAGTACTTGCTCGCAAGAGTTTATCGAGAGTAACAGCTTTATAGTAGTAGCAGTAGTGAAATAACAACAGACAGAGTAACAAAGACAAGCAGTAGTGATTTTAGTAAACAGCAGGATTAAAATACCGTAGGCACGGGGACGGATGACGGGCGTTGCATGGATGAGAGAAACTCATGTAACAATCATAGCAGTGGCATTTGCGTATAATAATAAAACGGTATCCAAGTACTAATCAATCAATAGGCATGTGTTCCAATTATAGTCGTACGTGCTCGCAATGAGAAACTTGCACAACATCTTTTGTCCTACCAGCCAGTGGCAGCCGGGCCTCAAGGGAAACTATCGGATATTAAGGTACTCCTTTTAATAGAGTACCGGAGCAAAGCATTAACACTCCGTGAACACATGTGATCCTCACATCACCGCCATTCCCTCCGGTTGTCCCGATTTCGTCACTTCGGGCCATTGGTTCCGGACAATGACATGTGTATACAACTTGCGTGTAAGATCATAAACAACGAATATCCTCGATGAAATAATAACATGTTCAGATCTGAGATCATGGCACTCGGGCCCTAGTGACAAGCATTAAGCATAACAAGTTGCAACAATATCATAAAAGTACCATCTACGGACACTAGGCACTATGCCCTAACAATCTTATGCTATTACATGACCAATCTCATCCAATCCCTACCATCCCCTTCGGCCTACATCTGGGGAATTACTCACACATGGATGGGGGAAACATTGCTGGTTGATGGAGAGGCGTTGGCGGTGATGGCGGTGATGATCTCCTCCACTCCCCGTCCCGGCGGAGTGCCAGAACGGAGACTTCTGGCTCCCGCGACGGAGTTTCGCGATGTGGCGGCGTTCTGGAGGGTTTCTGGCGACTTCGACTTCTCTCCAGGCGTTTTAGGTCGAGGCCGATAAGTAGTCCGAAGGGGGGCGTCGGAGGCCGACCGAGGGGGCCACACCACAGGGCCGCGCGGGCCCCCCCTGGGCCGCGCCGCCCTATGGTGTGGGGCCCTCGGGCCTCCACTTCAATTGCCCTTCTGGCTCCGTTAGTTTCCTGGGAAAATAGGGCCTTCTCGCATAAATTCCGAGGTTTTTCCCGAAAGTTGGATTTCCGCACAAAAACGAGACACCGTAGCAGCTTCCGCCGAAAACAACGTTAGTCCGTGTTAGTTGCATCCAAAATACACAAATTAGAGGCAAAACAATAGCAAAAGTGTTCGGGAAAGTAGATACGTTTTGGACGTATCAACTCCCCCAAGCTTAGCTTATTGCTTGTCCTCAAGCAATTCAGCTTAACAACCGAGCGATAAAAGAACTTTCACGAACACATTTGCTCATATGATGTATATATTCTCATGATATGGCTAATACTTGAGCAGCTCATAATAAGGTACATGCAAATAAGATCATCTAACAAACTATGTCAATCATGAAGAGGTACCAACAATTAATAATAAGCATCATGAATCATGTATATAAGCAGGATTGCAATGTTCATAAGAGAATATGATAAAGTGGTATCTCGCTTGCTCGTATTTGATTGGCAAAACATAAATGCCCGGCACCTTTGAAGTTCATAGAAAGACTAGAAGTAGTGATTGTCAAAGATAAAAGCATCAAAGTTATACCACAATCAATCATATTTTGAGACAAGCATATTATACTAAGAATGACAAGCTAGTGCTCTCAAGAAGGTGCTCAAAGAAATAATGGAGACACAACATAAAAGTAAAAGATTGACCCTTCGCAGAGGGAAGCAGGGATTAACATGCGCTAGAGCTTTTCATTTGTAAAGTAGGAGTAAAATTATTTTGAGAGGTGTTTGTTGTTGTCAACGAATGGTAATGGGTTCACCAACTACCTCGCCAACCGGACTTTCAAGAGCGGCTCCCATGAATTATTGCATATTTATGTGGCACTCCTTCCAACCTTTCTTACACAAACCATGGCTAACCGAATCCTCGGGTGCCTACCAACAATCTCATACCATGAAGGAGTGCCTTTTTATTTTAGTTTTATTATGATGATGACACTCCCCCAACCTTTGCTTACACAAGCCATGGCTAACCGAATCCTTCGGGTGCCGTCCAACAATCACAAACCATGGAGGAGTGTCTATTTAAGTTAATTACTTCGGACTCGGGAATCCCATTGCCAGCTCTTTTTGCAAAATTATTGGATAAGCGGATGTGCCACTATTCCATATGAGAGTCCGTCAAAAGTAAATGACAAGGTTGAAAGCTAAACACCACATACTTCCTCATGAGCTATGAAACATTAACACAAATTAAGAAGCATTTTGAAGGTTTTAAAGGTAGCGCATGAGAATTTACTTGGAATGGTTTGAAATGCCATGCATAGGTATTTATGGTGGACACTCGGAATAACTTGGTCTTCATGTGTTTGGATGCACGAGCAGCGTTCCCGCTCAGTACAAGTGAAGGCTAGCAAAAAGACTAGGGAGCGACAAATCAAGAGAGCAAGAATCGTCATAATCATGCTTGCGGCAAAATAAATTAACTGAGGCATAAAAGTGATACAAGAACTCTGAAGCAATGTAAATCATTGAGGCTTAATTGACTCTTGTTCAGTCATATGCATGCGCGAGCATGTGCCAAGTCGATATAAATGAATTATTCAGAGGAGGATACCACAATGCCATACTTACTTATGAATAAAACAATGCAAGCAAACATCCATGACATGCTACTCATATTAATAGATTGGAGCTAAACATGAGAGATCATAAACTACTAGACTTTCTCAAATAACATATACCTCACATGAACCAACTAAGCATGCTCACATGGATGAGTATATGTACAAAAATGAAAACAAATAGAGTTCATACCAGCCTCTCACCACAATCGGATTGTCGTAGATCGTCATTATTGCCTTTTCACTTGTGTAGCTTGGATAATATGAAATGAAAACCACGCTCCAGCCACCGAGGACCATTGAACTCAAGATGAACTTTACAAACCAAAGAAGAACAGCAAATATTTTTGGTGTTTTCTAATTTGAGAACAAGAACAAAAGAAAACAAGCAAACAAAGCAAAATCTTTTTGGGTTTTCTTATAGCAAACTAGCAATAGCAAATAAAGCGAAAAAATGCAAGAAACCAAGATAAACAAATGGTGAAGAGAAACAACAGAAATATTTTTGGTCTTTTTGTGTTTTGGGAAAGAAACAAAGTGGAAACAAGGAATAGAAAACTAAAAGAAACACAGAAAAAACGAGATGGCGGAAATCTGCCAAATCCTGACAGCAGTACAGAAATCGATTTTTACAAAAATCTTACGTTGCTCAGTTCAAAAAGTGTTCAACTAATGAAAGTTAGATAACAACCTGGGGAACATGCACAAAAACTTTCAACTCAAAATAACGTTCTGGCTGGGCACACGAATTTTTACGGTAACAGCCCAGAATCTGTTTTCAGGCAGCACTTCCCCAAACATCATCTTCCTCTCATTAGAAAACCACTCAAAGAGACTAAACAAGTATATACAAGTATCCAGCAATCATAATATGCAAAGAATGAGTGATGCCGGTATACCTCCCCCCAAGCTTAGGCTTTTGACTCTTCTTGATCACGTTATATCCCCCTTCTCTCTTGACCCTTAAAAACTTCCTTCACACCAAACTTCTCATAAACTTCATTAGAGGGGTTAGTACTCAAAAAATTTGAATCCACCTTGGTCCTGTAGTGGCACATTGCAAGAACTCAATAAAACATTAGCTACAGCCCTCTACGTCTAGAAAACCTCGCTTAAAGTCCACAAGAGACAATGCAAAAAAAAAGAGACAGAATCTGCCAAAACAGAACAGCCAGTAAAGACGAATTTTAAATAAATACTTCCGTCGCTCAAATCAGAAAACTCAAAACTAATGAAAGTTGCGTACATATCTGAGGAACACGCACGTAAATTGGCATAATTTTCTGAGTTACCTACAGAGAAAACAACCCAGATTCGTGACAGATAGAAATCTGTTTCTGCGCAGAAATTCAAATCTAGTATCAACCTTCGATTAGAGACTTTACTTGGCACAATAATGCAATAAATTAAAGATACAAATGTATTGCTACAGTAAGTCAAACAAGTGGAGGAATAAAGAAATGTTGTTTACCTCCTCTATGCATATAAAAGGTATTTGTTAACAAGGTTGATCAAGTCTTGCCACCAAATAAATTTTACATAGCATATGAAGAAATAAACCTCAAATCAATCATGTTACCTTGAATTGTATTGATATGGATCCAATCACAAGAGTTTGATATTCTTCTTTAGGCTCATATATGGGACAATCAATGGTTCCCACTTTGATAGTTCTCACATGAGAGATAGTATTAACTCCGCACGCTTTTTCAATCCTCTTGGGGAAATAGACAGTTGTGTTCCTTATCATCAACATTGAAAGTAACCTTTCCTTTGTTGCAATCAATAACAGCCCCTGCGGTGTTAAGAAAAGGTCTCCCAAGAATAATAGACATATTATCATCTTCAGGCATTTCCAACACAACAAAATCGGTTAATATCAAGCAATTATTAGTAACTTGAACAGGAACATCCTCACATATACCAACAGGAATAGCAGTAGATTTATCAGCCATTTGCAAAGATATATCAGTAGGTATCAATTTATCTAAGTAAAGTCTCTTGTATAGAGAAAAAGGCATAACACTAACACCGGCTCCCAAGTCACATAGAGCAGTTTTAACATAATTATTCTTAATAGAACAAGGAATAGTAGGTATACCTGGGTCGCCCAATTTCTTTGGAACTTTGCCATTGAAAGAGTAATTAGCAAGCATAGTGGAAATTTCCTCATTGGGGATTTTCCTTTTGTTAGTAACAATATCTTTCATATACTTTGAATAAGGAGGCAATTTAATAGCATCAGTCAAAGGGATTTGCAAGAATAAAGGTTTCATCCAATCACAAAATTTATTATAGTGTTCCTCTTCCTTTGATTTTAGTTTCTTAGCAGGAAAAGGCATTGGCTTTTGCACCCAAGGTTCTCTTTCATTACCATGTTTCTCAAGCAATAAAATCTTCTTTAGTATACTTTTTATTTTTAGCATGCTTTTCGTGTTCTTTTTCAACCTCTTCTTTATCGGAGTATCATTCTTATCATTATCTTCACTATTATCATGTTCATTACCACTTTCGGCTTCAGCATCGAAATAGAAATACTATTAGGATCATTAACAGTGTTCGGAGGATTCTACAATATTTTTATGTTTCTTCTTCTTTTTCTTCTTAGAATGAGCTCTAGGTTCAATGCGTTGAGAATCTTGTTCAATTCTTTTGGGATGCCCTTCAGGATATAGAGGATCCTGGGTAGAGACACCACCTCTAGTTGTTACTTCATATGCATGTTTTTCTTTAGCATTATTTCCTAACAAGTCATTTTGCACTTTAGTGAGTTGATCAATTTGAGTTTGAATCATATGAAAATGTTTAACAAGCATCTTAACATCATTGGAGGTTCTCTCCACAATATCATGCAATTGACTAATAGCTTGAGAATTTTCCATTAGATGATTCTCTACTCTCATATTAAAATTTTCTTGCTTAACAATATAATTATCAAACTCATCTAAGCATTGCGCAGGAGGTTTTGAATACGGAATATCTTCCCTAGTAAAGCGTTGAAGCGAGTTTACCTCAATCATGGATGAAGGGGGAATTATCTCACATATATCTTCTATAGGAGGTAGATTCTTCACATCTTCAGATTTAATACCTTTCTCCTTGAGAGACTTCTTGGCTTCCCTCATATCTTCATCATTCAATTTAATTAAACCCCTCTTCTTCACTATTGGCGTTGGAGTTGGTTCAGCGTATTCCAATCATCATAATTCCGGCTTATTTTAGCCAATAATTCTTCAAGCGTCGTCCGGAGTTCTTTTCCCGAAAACACAACCAAGACAACTATCCGGGTATGCCCTAGACTCAATGGTTAGTCCACTATAAAATATATCAAGTAAATCATGCTTTTCTAGATCATGGTCAGGCAAAGCTCTAATAAGAGAGCAAAATCTTGCCCAAGCCTCAGGCAATTTCTCTTCATCTTCTTGATCAAAATTATAAACTCTCTGCAAAGCAACATGTTGAGCACTAGCAGGAAAGTATTTCCGAAAGAAAACAGCAAGTAATTCTTTTGGACTTTTAATAGAACCAGGTGGCAAACTATTATACCAAGTTTTAGCGTCATCCTTTAATGAGAATGGAAAGATTTCAAGCAACAAAGTAAGTACGCTTCTTAACATCATCGAAAAACAAGCTACTCAAAGTAGATAACTCAGTCATGTGTTCAACAAGACTTTCTTTTTCAGTACCACAAAATGGTGTTTTCTCAACAATAGCTATATGAGATAGATCAAGAGAAAAATCATAATCTTTATCCCTAATGTTTATAGGAGATGTGGCAAATTTAGGATCGGGAGACAGCTTTATATCTAACGAGTATGTTCTGCAAGCAACTTTTTAATTTTTCTTGCATCAGTAGTAGCATTGCATTTTTCAATAAAATCATCATCAAGTTCCACATAATCTTCATCAAGATCATCACTAGAGTATTCAAGTTCAGGTGAATTAACGAGTGTAGTAGCATCAGGAATTTCAGCATTTTCGGTTTGTCTAGACCTAGCAATGGAAGCATCTAGAAAAGTTCCCAATGAACCACTATCATCAAGCACAAGCAGAAATATTATCAGTATTATGAGAGTTTTCAGATTCGGCGAAGTACCAAGCATTTGAAGCATGTGGCGGTGAAACAAGTTTATCAATCACGTATGGTGAATCAAGAGCAGCAGAGGTACTCGAGTTGTACCTTTTCTTGTAGTGGATGGTAATATGGCGACCTTAGTATCGCGAGTTTTACCCATGATGGAGAATTTGCAGCGAACAATATTAATCCAAGTGAACTTCCAAATAAAGCTATGCTCCCCGAGCAACGGCGCCGTAAAATAGTCTTGATGACCCACAAGTATAGGGGATCGCAACAGTCTTCGAGGGAAGTATTACCCAATTTATTGATTCGACACAAGGGGAGACAAAGAATACTTGAAAGCCTTAACAAATGGAGTTGTCAATTCAGCTGCACTGGAAACAGACTTGCTCGCAAGAGTTTATCGAGTAGTAACAGCTTTATAGTAGTAGCGATAGTGAAATAACAAGCAGCAGAGTAACAAAGACAGCAGTAGTGATTTTAGTAAACAAGCAGGATTAAAATACTGTAGGCACGGGGACGGATGACGGGCGTTGCATGGATGAGAGAAACTCATGTAACAATCATAGCAGGGCATTTGCAGATAATAATAAAACGGTATCCAAGTACTAATCAATCAATAGGCATGTGTTCCAATTATAGTCGTACGTGCTCGCAATGAGAAACTTGCACAACATCTTTTGTCCTACCAGCCGGTGGCAGCCGGGCCTCAAGGGAAACTATCTGGATATTAAGGTACTCCTTTTAATAGAGTACCGGAGCAAAGCATTAACACTCCGTGAACACATGTGATCCTCACATCACTGCTATTCCCTCCGGTTGTCCCGATTTCGTCACTTCGGGGCCATTGGTTCCGGACGATGACATGTGTATACAACTTGCGGGTAAGATCATAAACAACGAATATCATGATGAAATAATAACATGTTCAGATCTGAGATCATGGCACTCGGGCCCTAGTGACAAGCATTAAGCATAACAAGTTGCAACAATATCATAAAAGTACCATCTACGGACACTAGGCACTATGCCCTAACAATCTTATGCTATTACATGACCAATCTCATCCAATCCCTACCATCCCCTTCGGCCTACAGCGGGGGAATTACTCACACATGGATGGGGGAAACATTGCTGGTTGATGGAGAGGCGTTGGCGGTGATGGCGGTGATGATCTCCTCCAATTCCCGTCCCGGCGGAGTGCCGAACGGAGACTTCGGCTCCCGCGACGGAGTTTCGCGATGTGGCGGCGTTCGGGAGGGTTTCGGCGACTTCGACTTCTCTCCGGGCGTTTTTAGGTCGAGGCCGATAAGTAGTCCGAAGGGGGCGTCGGAGGCCGACCGAGGGGCCACACCACGGGCCGCGCGGGCCCCCCGGGCCGCGCCGCCCTATGGTGTGGGGCCCTCGGGCCTCCACTTCAATTGCCCTTCCGGCTCCGTTAGTTTCCTGGGAAAATAGGGCCTTCGCATAAATTCCGAGGTTTTTCCCGAAAGTTGGATTTCTGCACAAAAACGAGACACTGGAGCAGCTTCGCTGAAAACAGCGTTAGTCCGTGTTAGTTGCATCCAAAATACACAAATTAGAGGCAAAACAATAGCAAAAGTGTTCGGGAAAGTAGATACGTTTTGGACGTATCAACCAGCTACTCTGCATATCCTGCCATGGCGTCTCTTCATCAGGTCCGGCTTCTTTCAGCGTCTTGATAGCCGCAAGTATACCTGCATGCCTGTCATGGAGCACGCACACATTTGGGCGATCTTTCACTATCGATTTTTTTAACTCGCTCGAAGAACCATAACCGGCTAGCGGTGTTCTCGCTCTCAACAAATGCAAATGCGAGAGGCACAATTCGATTGTTGCCATCCACTCCAATTGCTCGTCGAATCTGTCCCCGGTACCTCCCGAGTAAGAAAAGTTCCATCTACACACATCACCGGACGACGAGTGCATGAAAGCCTCGATGCATATGCTGAATGCGAAAAACACCCTGTGCAGAACCCTGACATTAGGGAACTCAGGTATCACAAAGTCTTGTATATCCACATGGGTGCCCGGATTTCGGTCCTTCAATGTCTGCAAAAGACGGACGACACCGTCATAAGCATCATAGAAGGTTCCGAATCTGTTCTCCAGTGCCGTCTGTTTAGCCCTCCATGCCTTGCCATATTCAATTTCATACTTATATTGAAGGTGAACTCTTCTCTGGATGGCTTTAACCCCCATCGCTGTATTCTCTACAATCTCCTTGTAAAACGAAGCGAGCAAGCGAGTGGATGTAAGGTTTCGGTGATCCTTTAGCATACTCTTAAGGACACAGGTGTGCGGCACGCAGTCGCTCACCAACCATGTTGTGTCATACTTCGGACAGTACCCATGCACCTTTGTTGGACATCTAGCTTCGCTGCAGACCACTGTCAAGAATTTCTGACTTGAAACGGTGGTTCTGAATACCCTTTGCGTGTTCATTGCCCACTGGGTGATTGCTTCCTGCAGATGTCTCTTGTCAGCATATCTAGCACCAACTGAGATGGTGTTCATGCTCGTACTCCAGTGCAGTAATCGTGCCGATCATCGACTATCATTGCATCCGACAAATCATGGTTCCAAGAAGAGGGGATCGGATCCTCCTCTTCGTTATCATCTGAAGTATCGGATCCACCGGATTCATCTGAGTCAAGCTCATAGTCCACTCCATCCTCGTCTTCCTCGTCCATCATGTTCTGCATCTGATCTTCTTCTTCATCCTCGCTTTCAAGCTCGACACTACCGTCATGACCACCTGCTGCATGGCTACTCTGCCCGGATTGGAAACCGCCGCCGCCAAGCATCGGAACTTTGATCGCCTCTCGCCCGGATGGAACTCACCCTCGCCTTCCTGGGAATTCACCACCATCGCCTCGGGAAGAATTAAGGCGATGGGGTGAGTTCCCCTGCGCTCGCACGCTTCCAACCAGTGCACCCACTGAGAGGTCCGCTCAATCGGCTTCAACCGCCAGAAAATCTGGGTACTTGAGCTGCTCCACAAAGCATGCACACCAACAGTGTATGCTTCGGGATTAAGCCCGAAATTCACGGTCAACCACTCCTTCAACTGACTAACTCGCCATGTTTTTGGGTTTGTCAGATGCAACTCCTCATGCTGAAACTCGCTCAGATCAGCTCCTATCGGAGTTGTTCGGACCGTGCCATGACCGAAGTAAACAACGAATTTTACTCTATCTGACATATCTGCTCACCTATACAAATTACAGACTCGTCAAAAAAATCTAGCACCTACACTCTAAAATAAATAAAAATCTAGCACCTGCATTCCTAAATAAATACTATCTACCGGTACATATTACACTAACTAATGTGCGAAGCTAACGACCGCAACATGCATTATGATTACACCATCTAATACCAGGAATTAGGGTTTACCCTTGAAGCGTGCCAAACACCTCTGTCAGCAGCTCAGCTCCTCCACCCCGCAGCAGCTCCACCACCACGCAGCAGCACCACCACCAGCAGCTCCACCACCACCACCTCCACCACCACCAACACCACCTCCACCTCCACCAAAACGCCTTAAAAACTAACCCATCTATAGATCAGCTAATTCTACAGCATTTGGTGGTCAAACTACAACAAATGGCTGGCTAAATAGCTCAGAAATGAGAGAAAACGCTGCTGGACTGAGAGCAAATGAGAGAGAGACCGCTGAGATGAACTCAGAGAGCTGCAGGAGGAAGAAGAGCTGGGCGTCGGCCAGCAGCACCGCGCGTCGGCCAGCATTTATTGCCCAACAATTTCGGACACGGCGCCCCCGAATCAGCACTTCGGGATGGCCCTCCCCGACACGGCCTGCTCCTGACCAGGAGACAGCCCGACATCGCCCGCGCGTGGCCGACAAAAGCCGTCTCGGGCGCGCTGAGCCCGACAAAAGCGAGTCGGGCGTGCTGACCCCGAAAATAGACGTCTCCGCGCGGCCGGCCGGAGATTCCCTGCACTTCGGGTTCGGTGACCCCGATCTAACTAATTCGGGCTTACGGACCCCGACGGTGTATTATTTCTGGAATTGCCTTAAAACTAATATTATTTCTGGATTAAACATTAAAAAGTGTATTATTTTAAAAAAATTCACGAGATACACGAGCTGAATCTAACGATTAAAAAATAAAGTATAAAAGATACTAATAAATTTCGAGGTTTTCAAAAAAAATCTTTTTCCAGACACAATCTTCTACTCTTCTAAAGGCAGCCAAAGATAAATAACGAACCATAGACCTATAAATATCGACGAAGGTTCTTCTATCATCTTAATTTGAGCCGCAATGCCAAGGATGTGTACACTCGCGCAACTATTAAAGTAATCAATCAACATCGGTAAGACTACCAACGCTAGTATCTCAGAAAATAACAACCGATCAGCCTTATCGACGTCGCTGGAGAGCCAAGAGTATGAATCACCATTGTCGAGGACGTAGCAGTCGGGACAAAAACTGCGAGGATAATCCTCCTCGCGGCAACCATGAGAAAAGATCCAAAATTGATCTAGCGAAGCAAGACCTGAAAACCCATACCTAGAGAATTGTAATCTTTCAACACCACCATTGATGTCGGGAAGGAGATCTCATCGTCGAACGATAGGTCAAAGATCACTTATTGCATACGATACCATCTCCATTGCGGGGAAACTTCCTAACATAATCTACTGAAAACACTGCTTTTATTGGAAACTACACGCATAGATCTGGTGTCCGACGGCGAAGCTGACCGGAGGAGAGGGAACCGTGATCTATGGAGGATGCTGAAGTGAAGGCGGCTAGGTTTCCAAGCGGCGGCAAAAATGTAGAGGAGATTTTACAGTGTTCCCCTTCTAGTTTGCATGGTAGTTGTTAAACACATATCATCTAAAACAGGCTGCATCATGCTATTTACAAACTACATTGACCTCTCCGTCCTCTCATGAGCCGCTGAAGTAACTCTTCAGTGACAAAATCTTCGACGACAGCGTTCTGATCCCATTTCCTCGTACTCTGATTTCGTGACACACATCGATTCAAAATCAGGGCTGGACGCCAAGATAGATCCTCCTCTCCAGGCACCAAGAATTGGGCTAGACAAAGTAGCAAAACATTAGCATAGCGTCCATGCACACGAGCGAGAGCGAGCAAGGGAGATTGGGAGAGAGACAGAGGCAAAGAGAGCTACATACTTCTCTTGAGGAATTATCTTCACCTGATACTCCTCAGGCACAATAGGTCGAAGTTCTCTTTGCCTGTTGACACAAATAACATGATCTAGGTGAACTCGGTGCAATGGGAGATAATCATATGCTAACGAAACAACTTAGTCTTTCAGCAAAGCGAGGGAACAACGTGCTTCCGCCTGTCAAGATAATGCTGGAAACAATCCAACACATGTGAACAAGAGACATACAATCAAATATTAACATAGGCTCAGATGCCAGCATTACTGATACCTTTCAAAAAGCACTGGTTGAATATATGGATGGCAGGCTTGCACAGCACGAACTATACACTCAGCAAGGCCAGCTTGATCCATACCTACGAACAAAACATTAGTAACTCCAGTTTCTTACCCTTGCAGAAGAGAAGGGGGTAAAAAAGACATGTACCACTTGCAGAAAAAAAAAGTGGTAAGAAAGTTATTCACCAAGCAGAAGAGGAATTAATTAAGATATGAAGCAATAAGTCAATGGATTTTGTGCTGCTTAGTGCCAGAGTTATCCTAAAAATCATTGAGCTTAAATTTGTTACAGGTGCTTCCATTTCTTTATGGTAATAGGCCAAATCTACCCACCTGATCCAAAAGGCACTAAGGCTTTATTGAGTGGAGAAGGTGGAAACAGGAAGGATGTACAACTATCGTGGTGGTAATGATTTCCCCAAGTAAACAGAAAATAAGAAAATAAAAGGTTAACAAAGACTGACTGATGAAATCTCCAGACATAGTATTTTGTTTTCCGCAAATTTTGGGAAACCAATGTGGCTGTAGCTTGTAAGGTTCTAAAGCAAAACGCATCCATTTTTATGCAATGAAAATGGTAATCATTTTTGGAACTCATAGAACCCTAACTAGCATCAGAAAGGTAATATCTGATTTGTGTGGTTGAGAAATCATTTCCATGAAGTACGAGAAATTAAAACTACGTTATCATCATTTCTGGTAGTCAGGAAGGTTAGCACAAGGGTACGTTCTCACATATATCAGATTATCAGGAGTGGAGGACAGATGAAGAAAATATATGAGACTGTTAGAAGCGACACTAACCCAGATCAATTGGATGAAAAAGCATCTCCGGGACGAGGAACCTCTCATTGGTCAAAGAAAATTCCTGCCAAATAAAATTTTCATTAGATGACACCAAGTAACATTTGACATGCATCAAAAACACATGATGCTACATTTTGACTTAATTCAGCCTTTTCCGATCATCAAACTTGTTTATGTCAGTATCACCATGTATTCTATCTGATTCTCCGTCAACAGGCAGAGAACAGTATCGACGTGCTTCATCCAAGTCTTTAACAAACCCTTTCTTGTACGTTATGCCATCAGGGAGAATGTATGAACATCTAAAAGGGTTCTCCTTAAGCGATAACCTGCAATAATTGCAAACTATCAACTAATAGATGGAGGTAGTGTTTGAGTAACTGATCAACGAGATGGTAAAAAGGTGGTTGAAAACACAATGACAGGATGGTATGCGCATTTCCTCACACAAGAAAGGATTTAAAAAGACAGAGCCCATGCTAGAGGAAACGGGGTGATCAAAATTATTTACAATGTCAAACATAGATGAGCGGACATCCTCAAGTGTATTCAGCCAGTTAACCAACTAGTAAGTGAATGACTTTTTACTGTCGGGGCCTCCCCTACAGTTTTCAGCTCAAAAAAAGTAAGTGAATGACTTCAATAACAAATAAGAATATCCCTATCGAGCTCTGATGGTTAAATTTGGAAAGTCAAGTCTTCCTCGAATTTGACTTGCTAGAATCACAGACCCCAGCATTCATTAACTACTCGGTCTTTGCTTGTCATATCTTCTCAACTGAACATAACCAAATGACCATTCAACTATGACCTAGTCAAGTTCAAACTCTAAATATATGATGATCTTGCAGTTGTTAGTCTTTGGTCTTTTGCCAGAGAGATATGACCTATGCCCCCGACAACTGAAACTAACACATGTCATGGGCCGAGGACAACATTTATAAGAGTGTTCAAAATATCAGTTGATTCCGTGATTAATCACTACTCGGTGGGTGACATGCAAGCTGATTAACTGGTTTATCAGCCGATTTGCCTATTAATCACTAATCACCAGCCGACCGAAAAGTAACCGATAAACATTTCCTTGACATTGTTTATAACTATACTTTCCCAACATAGTTTAACCTTGTGAGTGTGATTACATAGTGTACAGTATGCTACAGATGTTAAGACATTTGTTTGAAGCTTTCAGAACCATGATCATTCTACGTTTTGAAGATACAACATTTACCATTTTAGCTACATACTCCCTCCGTTCTGAATACTCTACTATTGGACATGAATTTTAATGTAGCTTGGATTGGTTGCTCACATATCAAACTAGTATTATTAAATGGCATGCTGATTGGTCTTAAAATTTGTAGAATGTAGATTAAAAGAGAACGGGGGGAGTAGATAGCACATAGCAGATCAGCACATCTGGTTGAATTGCTTCTCTCAACAATTAAAATTACAGAAGGTAACATTCTTAGCTGAACTTTCCATATGAAGGTGCCAATTTAACTTTCAACTAAACCTAAAATTCGGGCACAGTCCAACCTTATGCATACAAAATAAAAGGCCAGATTTTAATATGTTCTTATGAATATCGATGAGGGAGGCAGCAGACCTGGCGAGTTGAAGATCACAAGGGACATCAAGGGACACAAAGCATAGCTTTTCCTTTGGGTCATCAATGAGCAGGGTCTCATCCATGACATTAAGGGAACGGTATGAAACGAGCTCCTTGAGATAGTTCGTGAGGGCCTTGCCACCAAGGTCCATGCGCCGCACAGCATAATTCAGGGTAAAGTTCTGAAGGACGAGGGTTGCTCCGGTGCTCCCCCCTAAATAAAGTTGAACAGTTATAATTGGATTTTTTTTTCTATGTTGGGTCCGCCGAAACCCATATCCAGCCAATTTATACCCGTCTATGTTGATACGGTATGTGTACGTCACGTAAGAAAAAAAAAGAGGTCACGTGAGCAAGATCTTTATAGGATATTTCTATTTTTGCACACGCACGTGACTGTAGATACGTACAAAAACAAGGTACACCACAACACGGGTCATACGGGCCTGTACATGGTTGTACGGACGGTGCACCTACACTAAAATTACAATCGTGTCCTCGCTTACGAACAGGTATGATAAGATCTCCATCGTTATTGTGTTTGATGGGCCTAAAAAAATTCCAGGGGAGGAGCACCGGAGCAGAAGTTGTGAAGGACCGGGCATGCATGGGTGAAGGAGAAGCCACAGTCAACAACAAGACTGCATTGGGCTTTCAAGAGCGATGGCTGGCGACTAGCCTCATAAAGGTGGACAAGGGAAGGAGAGTCTGCAACACAAAGAGAGTTGAATCCAAACTCCTCAAACACCAGTTCGTCAGTAGCATGTTGCAGTCCTGGAGGGTTGAACTGTGGCTCCACCAATAGCAAGGATGAATTTGTAGGATCCACTTGGAGCAGGTTGCGCAGAACCCGTTCCCACACCTCCTGCTGCACCTCTGTATTGATAAGATAGCCACGATCAACAGGACGCCTCAACGTCATGCCTGTCACATCAATATCTTGTGCCTGCAGTTGGTCAGCCGCTAGCCATTTCTTCGAATTTGTGTTGGAACCAGGGGACTTTGCTATACAGTTGGGGACAACAGCAATTGGATCCTTGTCCCCACCAAAACCAGCCTTCAGAAGACCACCCCCATTGTCTAGCACCACCACACCTGATCCGCCCGTCATTGAAGATCCCTCCACTTCTCCCTTATTATTCAAGCCTCGCCCTTTACAGATGAAAACCAAGACGGTTACTTGAATTTAAGAGGGGTCCTACATGGAGAAGAAACAAGGGATAGATGTGTTAAATTTCTCGAAACTGCGGACAAATCTTCTCATGTAATATCATATAGACATAATACATAAAACGAATTACGTAGCCGTGGCTCAAGTTCAACGTGGAATAGAAAAACAGGCTAGCGCAACTTCCTACTCATTCATACACGACACCAGCTCGACAAACATCTATACTTTTTTTCAACGTGAGTTACATAGCAAGCAAGGAAAAATCCCCTTCTAGAAGTAACGGATAGTAAATTTGCAGTCTGAACCCTAGACCTAATCTTCAATAAGTTTTTTTTTAAAACTTTGGAAGGGGTTTCCCCCTACCTTAAAACTTATTTAAATTTAAAGGAGCTAAGGCAGCTCAATGTTTTTACATGCAAGACGGTACAGGGTGGGAAAACAACTACTCGTAGAAAAAAGTACAACACAAACACATGAGTGGAGATTTATACAGGACAAACTGAAATCCATTGCTGAATTGCAGATTTCTCCTCTTTTTTGGCCCTATGACCCCAAAGTTTGAAGGTGTCCATGCATTGTTTGTCCACTATACGAACTGGGATTTCCACATCACCAAAGACGTTCCTGTTTCTTGCCAACCAAGTGCTCTACAAAGCAGCGGTAATGACTAAATCGCAGGCATTTTTTTTTCTGGAACGGGCATTTCTCTCTTGGTAGCGCTGTAGATATATTTGTAAGCTCTTCACAACTGGTTAAGTTAATCCCTAAAAGCGCAAGTATCTTCAATAAGTGAGTATTCATTTCAGCATCTGATTCCAAATAAGCCATGCAGCTACATATACACCAGGGAATTCGATTTTTATGCAAATGGTTGACGAGATAAGCAATATGTGCAAGAAATTCTGGCTGCTGCTTCGACATACATACGTTCCATGGATTCAGTAATACTTCTTCAGATTGTAAGTTACAGTGTTACACGGGCAAAGTATAAGCATGGGCATATCAAATTGCCCCGAGAATAGGCCTTCTATGCAGTGAAATGCCGTAATGTATTGACTTAACCCGAACTAAACAAGGAAAAAACAACGCACGACCTAACCAGCAAAAGGCAGCTCGACATTACCTCCGTGGTGCTTGATGCGGCCGGCGAGAGGCCGCGGAGGCTGGGCGGGCGCTGGATCTCGGGTGGAGGACTGGAGCCGAGAGAGAAGGAGCGGGCCGGAGGGAGACCCGAGGGGGCAGGCATGATATCATGATATCACTCTTCAAAATTTGAATTGTAAGTGTCAAAATTTTTGGAAACAAATTTGTGGCTGTTCATAAGATGTGTGTTTACATTCTACAAAATTTTCAGACCCAAATTCAAAATACACAAACAGAAACAAAAAAAGATAAATACTATGTGAATAGTGCCATTTTGTGCTTTTGTCTTTATGTGACACTATTCATGTTGGATTTCTCTTTTTTTTCTTCTCTAAGGGTGTTTCGAATTTGGTCATACAAGTTACAGAACATGCAAACACACATCTTGTGAACATGTAAAATTTTGTTTTCAAATTTTTTGACACTTACAATTCAAATTTTGAAGAGTGGTATCATGGTATCAAATAAGGTGTGGTGTCACTAGATATGTTCTCGTCAAAATAAACATGGAAAGAAGTCCTGAAAATTTTACGGAATGAATCCTAAAAGATAGAAAAAATACATAACTATTTTTGGGGTTTCTTGCACCAGCCGCCGTTAAACTCCGGCACCATCTAGACACGTGTTGAAAGAGACATCGAATCTTCACCATTGGCAGATCGAAAAGAGCAATGTCGCCAAAGAGATTTTGTGAATCAATAAACAGCTGCAAGCAGTGAGGCACATGTCACTATGGTACGTTTCCTGCTTTCTTGGACCAAGATCAACCGTATAGTCGAAGAATAATCACATATCGACCAACTCAAAACCAACATTTTGCTGCAGAGCATCCACATCATCCACATCGCCCCATCCTCGATGCTGTTATAAGACAACGCACATAGAGGAACAGTTCTCACCAGATCTAAGAACAACCAAAATACCAAGCTGCTGATCTGAAAGATCAACAACCAATCATAATTCAACTTACAAAAGGAAGAAAAAATGAAGCTAAGAAAATTATTTAGAATTCGTTACCGGATGAAGTACCTTATTATTTAGATTAGTTAATACATCTAAGTCAGAGACCTTGTGGCCTGTGCCACGTAAATAAATAAACTAGGGGAATTGTAAAACTTTACACCCTCCAATTCCAAATTAATACATCTGCCCCCTCCTTCCGTTTTGGTATATCTAAATTTAGGTCACAAATTATGAAATAAACGGATTATATTTTTTGAGAAATAATAATGATTAAACCTACACATTAAAATACGTCTAGGTGCATGTGTATTTAGATTAAATCTAACCAATGCTGCGTTGGAATTGTAAAAATTCCACCGTTTGAACCGGGATAGTGATTTTGTGTTTTAAATCATCATTGTTGTATTGATGGTGGTTTTGCTACCAGGCATGAAAAAAAAGAGCAATATTAGTCAAAAGGAGATAATACAATTAAGCCGGAGCACAACTTTTTAGTTGAAACCATAACCACAAAATAGTTTTATCATGATCAAAACACATCGATGTCATAGCTGCCTAGGAGCAAATGAACGGCAACATAATGGAGCCGGTTTGTGTTCTGCCTATTGGGAACTTTAGTACTCCTAATTGATTCAAATGTGAGTTAAATACAAAACCTCTTGAAAGTTATACAAAAGCGAAGAACCCTAAGCTGTCAGCCAAACAACCCCAAGGCTACATGTTGATTCTTTCCTTAGTCAAAGAGAAAATAAGTCGTCTAGAACGTCCTCTCAACCATTGAACACAATCACACATAGGCAAAGAACCGATAACATACAGACGTGTATAGAAAGCAAAAGCTTAGCATAGCTATCACACAACACTTCCAAGTAACCGAAGACCTGTGCTTGTCATATTTCAGTAGCCAACAGTGCCCTTAAGGAGTTACAAGATTGGTTGCATATTCCAACATCAACAACAACCAAACAAGGTTTCAGATAGTTAGGAATAGAGCTCCAGTCGTGCCGCATTCAACAACCAAGCCCGTGCAGAGACAAGTTTACTGTTTATTATCACACAAACTACATTACTATGAGCTTGACATGTCAGACTTCACTGGCTGCTAGATTCATCATGCTCTGGCTGCATCTGGCTCAGCACAAAAGCTCCCTCAAGGTTCTTATGGACCTCAGCTTTCATTTTCTCCTCCTTGGTCCCTCTCTTCAGTTTCAGGAGGATGTCAAACTTTGCAAAGTCCTCAACAACCTGATAAATGGAAGAATAGCAAAGAAAACCTGAGATGAACATATTATACTCTCGGAAATAACAGAGGAGAGTTAAAATACAATTACAGAGAACAAACCTCTGCCTTTGCATGAATGATTTCAAGAAGTTCATATGGGAAAAGGGAGTTCGACCTCTGCTGGATTGTTTTCACAGCATGGTCTGCAGCATCTTTGACTACAGGGTCATGTACAGGCACATCACGCCATCCAGGCTCATGGTCCCCTGAAATATGGTCAACTTAAATATATGTACCAAACTGCAGAAAGCTTAAACTATACAAGATCTAACATGTAAGACAAGTTCATGTCCACTTATTATCACACATACAATATGCAACATCTAATACTCAGTGACTCCCTAATGTGTCCACTGGGCATCAGTTTTCATCTAGTTTCCCGTTATAAGTACCAAATAGAAAAGGCGAACAGATGAAGGGAATGGGCTGGTATGCTTTCAGAAAGAATATATGATTTTCTTACAGAAACTAGAAGATAATCAAAACATGTCACAGTTACATTATCATACTTTCCTGATTATTCATAAACCATGTAGGGATGCAGAAAATAGGGAGAACATATGAAACAAGTGCAATAATGTGGAGCATGTGCCAAGATACTGTAAGTTAATATAACAAAGGTTAGCATCAAGTTATATGATGCAACATAACTTCTATATTCATCCCATCTATCATGCTACACCAGCACGTCATCACAATCCGAAATGAACATTGTTTCAATGCTGAGGTAGGACTACAAACTTGTGTGAACACCCACAATTAGTGCTGTAGTGGCAAAATTTACAGTTATGTGAGAATCCATGCCAATTACTTGGATTTCATTTGGCGCCCCAGAGATGTAACACCAACTAAACCACATGATGATAGTGCAACTATTACATACTCAGTTACAGCAGCTCACCAAGTTCTTGGGAAGAAAACATTTTCTACTGCAGGATTGTACAAAAGCAACTAAGAGGATGATAAATAGAAGAATTAAATACATTGATCATATTTCCCTTGGGGAAACCATCATGCAAACACAAGATAGGTGCCCAAGGAAAGAAGTGACACTGAATTTGCAGATGAAATGCCGTCTAAACTGTACCATCAATCAAATTACCAGTGGCATGGAGGTATAATAGTCCTCGTTTTCTCTAAGGCGCGAGTGGAGAAGTCAAGGAGAGTCGTGAGGATTGTGGTGCAGGTGCAGCAACCGTTGAGCAAAGTCAGCACTCATGTGACAGTAATAACAGTTTAATGGTTATGTGTGGTGATAGGTAGTTACTGAGTCTGCTGCTGCTAGATGAGGCATAAGTTTGTGGAAACCATGAAACAGTATGAAGAAAAAAATGGAGATCAACAAGTGGCACAGTGTTATGAAGCTTAGGAGCAGAATCTATGCTGGTGTCAGCTTCCCAAGGATATGATGAAATATAAAGCTGTAAGCCTGTAATCCAACTGCAACTGATCCAAGTCAAGTAACTTACTAAGCTGAATGAGACAGATCTGCTATACAATCAACTAAAAGAGAGTCAAATCGAATGTCCTGATCATGAGAACTTAAGTTCGTTTTAGTTAACTTAACAAGTAGCACTTGGTTGACCGTGCATGACACAACTGTCAAATTTAGGAATATGAGTAGGTACCATTTAACTGAAGGGATTTACGTACAATCCCATATTCACAGCTATCACTAACGCCTGCTCAAGGAATTTGTGAGGAAGCATGTCATAACTGTCGAATTCAGGAATATGAGTAACTATACTGTTCCATCTAACTGAAGGAATTACCATCCCACATTTCCAAGATATCGCTAACGCCCACTACAGGGTTGATGATAAAGCAAATCAATGCTATGTACAATGCAAGTTCGTTGGATCAGCAAAGAAATCTCAAACACTAGGAGCGAAAGGTTAACAGCCTCACGTGCAAATTAGTGAGTCCATACTGTCATCCACCATTCCACGCACCGCCATCGGGTGATTTTTCAGCCAAACATTCCGAACAAATGAACGGATTAGAATTCGAATATCAGGCAAGAGGCATTTCTACAAACACCTACCGTTCAAAGCATCACAGCTATTTATTTCCAGTCACATCTCACATAGGATAGGAGCAAGCAAGCACAACAAGAGTAGCACTAGGCAACGTACAACAGATCGCGGCGATCGAGCGAGCGGGGGCATATACCTTTCTTGGCGCCGAGGTCGGAGACGGTGAATGAGGTTGCGTCCCCGGTGTGTACGAACTCCTGCAGCTCCTTGAAGTTGAGCCAGGGCTTGACCCAGACCTTGGCCTCGTAGATCTTCTTGCTGCCGGCCTCGAGAGCCTCGAGCGTGAGGTGGTGCACGGTGCCGGCCACCACCTGCTCCTTGGCCTCGACGACCCGCACGAACTCGAGGAGCGCGTTCTGCAGCACCAGTACGCCGACGCGCGCGCGCAACTCACAAATCAGAACCGCAATCGATCTCCAATTCATCAACGTAGACCACCAGGGAAGGGGGAAGAGAGAGGGCAGGAGGGAGGAAATCGCGTCACCTGGCGCTTGTTGTGCTCGTCGACGGCGAAGCGGGCGAGGCCGTCGGTGTCGAGGCTGTTGGCGGCGGCGGGGGTGTCGGTCTTGCCGCCGAGGACGTGGCCGGCCATGGCTCCGGCCGCGAGGGAGGCGGAGCCGACGAGGAGGAGGAGGGCGAGGGCGGCGAGGACGGGAGCGGAGGAGATGGGCCGGGTCGCAGCAACACGCATGCTCTGGACTCTGGAGGTTGCTTTCCTTGTGTGCGTGGGTTGGGGTTTAGATTCTGCGGAGAGGAACGGCACGCAATGGAGAGGGGCCTCGTCGGTTCGTCGGCGCGGTTGCGGGGACGTGTCGGGACGCGTGGTGATCCACGGATGGAGTGGACGGTTGGTGCACGTTGCTTAGGATGTACGCGATGGAAGAATTAAATTCGATTTAGCTTGCGGGCGGCGTTCGTTGCCAAGGCCCATTTTGGTGCACTCGTCTCGTCTGTGGACTGCACAGAAGAACATTACAGCGGCCTGGTAAGTACGTTTTCCGGGCCTCAAAGTCCTCCAATTAGAATATCCTTGCAAGGACTCTGGGCTGGGCCAACCAAGTCTTCGTTGGTGGCTTTCTTTTTCATCTCAAAAACACATATGGGTACCTTTCTTTTAGTCATGTCATATTTCCCCTAAAAAATTTTGAGTCATGCCATATTCTTATACTCCCTCCGTGCGGAAATGTAAGACGTTTGGGGACTGTTTCCGACCAGGTGAAAAGGGGTAAAAAAGACAACTCTACCCTTCCCTAATTTTGAATCGGTACGCCCAGATCGCTGCCGTCCTCGTTCGCCCTCCTCCTCCGGCCGGGGCAGATCCTCCTCCGGCCTGGGGCAGATCCTCCTCCAGATCGCCCTCGCCATCCTCCTCCTCCGCCCTGGCCCTCACCCTCCACCTCCACCCGAAGCCTCCACCTCCGGCTCCAACAGCTCCTCCTCTCGCCCCTGCACCTTCGGCCTGGGCAGATCCTCGCCAAGGTGCTCTTGCAGGAAGGTCTCCTCCACAAGGTGCTACCTGAGGACGATCTCCTCCAGCCCAGGCAGGTCCTCGCCCGGGACCATCTCGGAGGACGATCACCTCCGGCCCAGGCAGCTCCTCACCCAGGTGTGCTTCGCCTCCTCCTTGCGACAATCTCCGCGCTAGGTGCTCCTCGCCTCTTTGTCGAAGACTGTCTCCCAGGTTCTTACTCACCAAGCGCCTCACGCACAGGTGCTCCTCGCACAGAGAGCAACAACAGACATCAGAACATATGTTGAACAAGTATACCAGCAGGAGCACATCACAACAGCAGCATCCTCGTACCTGAACAAATAGCAGAAGCAGTAGCACTCAAGATCAATATGGTGCTCCCGGACTTGAATTTCACTCCACCCGAAGAAGACGATGTCCATAAATCTAGAGGAGAACATGCAGGTACATTATCTACCGCAAAACAAAGTTACAGTTTCAAATACATCAAGTTATGTACTGCAGGTTCATTGCCAACTTATGTGAAGCTTTCAGTCATGGAGATTAGCAGCTAGAATTAATCTATGTATATGCATGCTTCATGAAAGTATACAGATGGTAAACCTAGAGGGGGGGTGAATAGGTTTCTACAAGTTTTAATTCTTTCTTTGCAATATTAGGCTTTGCGGAATATAAAGGTGAGCCTAATGCAAACTAGGTGAAGCAACCTATATGAGGATACAACTAACTCGAGCACGAAGGCTCTCACAGGCGATTAAATCACAAGTAAGGAGTTCGGTTAGAGATAACCGATAGCACGCGGAGACGAGGATGTATTCCCGTGTTCCCTTGCTTTGCAACAAGGTACGTCACGTTTGGAGGGGTGGAGGTCCCATGAAGGATTCCCCACGCCACGAAGGCTCACCCTATTCTCCGGAGCCTATCCCACGAAGGAATAGCTCACTCACTTGTGGTAGACTTTGATGTAGCCTCCAAACCTTCACAATCTTTCCCGGAGCAAATCCACAGCCCGGATGCTTCCGGACTCCTCTTGCCCACCTAGGGTTTCCAAGGAACCCTAGGAAGCAAGCTTCTCGATGAATACAAGGGGGAATGAGATTTGGCTTGGTAGAACAGTAGATCGGGTCCTCCTCTAACAATTTCCAGGAGGGATTTGAGTTTGGGTGGAGGAGGAGGTAGATCTGAGGCTTTTGGTGTTTCTAGCAATGGAGTAAGAGAGAGGGAGCTCAAGAACAACTTGTAGTGTAGTGCCTAACTGTTCAGAGGTAGGAGAAGGCCTATTTATAGTGTTCTTCGAAATATGGCCGTTGGTCACTTGCCACCTCAGCTTTTTCCTCGAGAATCCCGGTTGACCGGGCCACGGACCGGACAGCCGGTGGTGAGGCCGGTCGGACCGGACCAGCGACCGGACGCCTTTGCTGGTCCTGGAGCTCCTCCGGTTGGCGGCCGGTTGGCGACCGGTCGACCGGGCCGTGCGCCGGACTCGCCGGTCTGTAGGCCGGTTGACCGGTCGGCAACCGGATTTGCTTGTGTTCTCGTGTGGAGCCCGGTTGGCGGCCGGTCGACCGGGTCGTGCGCCGGACTTGCCCCGGTTGGCGACCGGTGGACCGAGCAGCGCGCCGTATCGGCCGGTTCGTTGGCCGGTTGGACCGGGCTGCGGACCGGATTCTCGCTTGTAGACCCCTATTCGATTGTTGTTGAAGTGGGGGGTCTCCTTTAGCCTTCTTGTTCCTATGATACACCATTTATGCCTCATTGCCTAATACCTGAGATTATCCTTACAAACATATTAGGCCAAATACTCTAGCACGGTGTCATTGTTACCAAAATAATGGATAAGGGTAAAATACCCTTACAATCTCCCCCTTTTTGGTATACGATGACAAATCGAGCTAGAGTCACAAATAGATATTATGATAAGCTCTAAACCTTGATTCCATATAAGATATTACGACAGCTCCCCCATAATGTGCGCACTTGGAGACTTTGCGTTTGAATGCAAAGTGCACCATTTGTGGAACATGAGAAGCTCCCCCAATATCTTTAGGAAACAAGCATGGTATGAAGATGTGCATATCAAGATATATAAGCATATCACACATAATCATCCTAACATAGAGTAGCACACATAATAGTCGTCCATACACATCCATACACAAATTATTGGAAGTAGCAAATGGTTCTTGAAAGCTCAAAGCAAATAAGCACAAGCTATATAAAATCCAAATAAAGCAACTCCCATGGCTTGTGGCAATCAAAGAACCCCGTGGTCCTAGACTCTACTCTCTTCTCCCCCTTTGGCATCGGAACACCAAAAAGGCGAAGAAAAGAGGAGAGAAGCTATCGCACCCATCAGTAGAACTCATGCCCGGTGGAGTAGGAGCTCTCGCCATCGCCGCGTGCAGCCGCATCACCCTCATCCTCATCACCATCGTCATCAGCAGGGGTAGGAGCACGAGCAGTCCTAGGAGGGATGGCACCATGAGCGTACACGGAGAAGTTGAAGTTCTGTATCATCTCATCGGTAAGGAGAGGCATCTCCCACTGAGGTGCTACCACGAGCTCCATCTCGGGTCTAGAAGGAGGAACGAGGGTGGTTACGTGAGGCCATGAACTCATTCCGGCGCCTCCGTGTCTCCTCGGTTCACGGTAAGGCTCGATGTGCAACATCATTGGTGTTCTTGCACATTTGCCACATGCTGGAGAAGAAGCGAGCGGCACCATGCTTGGAGCACCGAGAGTAGCTGGAGCTAGCATCATGATCATGGCGTTCCTTGGAACGGCGCTCAGTGGAGGGCATCATGGAGGGAACGTCCGGACGAGTGGCCTCCTGAATGGGTATCCTGAATGGGTCCATGATGACTCGTTCACCAAGAACGTTGAGAGGAGCGGGGACAATGTAGTTGATGAGCCGCTGAACATACTGAGCATAATTGGGAGTCATGCGGTCCATAACTGCACGCTTCAGTTCACAGTGGATAAGATCACAGCCATCAATCTTCCTTACCCTGTCAGGATGACAATAGTACATCAGATTCAGGTGATAGTTCCTGACTTCACTTGTGTCGCCAGACTTGCTGATGAGGCTTTCCCGGAACATCTTGGCAAGGACAAGGTATGAGTAATACATCCCAGAGATAGTGGGAGGTCCAGGTGTAGGGTCTGCAGGATAGCAGAAGGAGATGTCACCCTTAGTAAGCTTGGACCGTGAATGAATCTTGTACCCTGGAGTACTATCACCACCACAACCCATGGCTGCACGGAACTGAGAGTAGGTGCATGAGTACTTTTCCTTGCCAGTCATCCAGGTGATGGTGCGGTCCTCATCATCATGGAAGAAAACGGTGCAGTGGAACTGGCGGACTAGGAGAGGACAGAAGGTAGGATCCTCTTGGTGATCATCGAGGCTTCGAGCACACAAGGTCATACAAGCCCATACCCTTCAAGGTTTCAACCACAAAGCGGTACTTTGTGGCTTCATGCAAGGCAAGCTCTTCGAGATTGATGGCCTTGGGCGATACAATATCACCATTCTTCATAAACTCATGAGAATCATAGTAACCATCCCATAGGGCTGCTTGTGTCTTGGTCCAGAAGAACTTGTCCCCACGAAGGTAAGTCCGTTGCTCAAAGCAATACGGATTCACCGTCCTCATTTCCTGCCACTCAACACGGTTTGCATTCCCAACATTGAAAGTTGGCACTATTTCATCATCCTCTTGGGCGGCATGCTTATCCTTCTTCTTGCCACCAACAGACTTGCTTCTACCCCCAGCTGAGCTGCCAATGTCAGTACCCTGATGAGCTTGAGTGGGTACGCGACTACTAGAACGGCGGGGAGGATCAGCAGTCCTTCATCTCTTGGAAACATTGCCACGTGCCTCACCACTCCAACTACATGTGAATGAGAAAATAGAGCAGGGATAGCAGTGGGGTAAGTGTGCATGTCATCAGGAAGAGGGAAGCCAAAAAGCATAGCATATATCCAAGTGTATTGATGAGATTGTGCGAAAACTGGGTAATCCGGCGCACATGCCGGTTGAAAGGATCGTATGCCGCACCTAGAGGGGGGGTGAATAGGTGCTAACCAATTTTTAGTTCTTTTTCAATTTAGGCTTGACACAAAAGGTAAATTCTCTAGATATGCAACTAAGTGAATTTACCTATATGACAAGGATATCAACTAAGCAAGGTATAGCTACGCAATAGGAGATAGAGTGGGATAGAGGTAACCGAGAGTGGAGCACGCGATGACACGGAGATGATTCCCGTAGTTCCCTTCCTTTGCAAGAAGGTACGTCTACGTTTGGAGGAGTGTGGTTGCTACGCAAGCCAAACCAACAGCCACGAAGGCTTCACTCGGATCTCCTGTGAGCAACGCCACGAAGGCCTAGCCCACTTCCACTAATGGATTTCCTCGAGGCGGAAACCGGGCCTTTACAAAGTTCTTGGGGCACACATCCACAACCAAATTGGAGGCTCCCAAATCTGTAACAATACAACAATCAACAACAACACATCAACAACAAATCAACTAGGGAACCAAATAGGAACACTAGCATGAGATCCCTCAAACAAGTGAGGGGAAATGAAGAACGCTTCGGTGAGGATGTAGATCGGTGTCTTCTCCTTCGAATCTCCAAAGATCAAGAGCTTTGGTTGGGGGGGGAAGGAGATCTTGCAAATCTTGAGTTTCTTGAGGTGGCTCTAATGGAGGTGGCTTGGCAGATTTCTTGTGTAATGATTGAGCAACTTATCCCTTTGGAGAAGAAAGCTATTTATATGGGTGGAGCTTTCAGATCTGACCGTTGGGGACGAATTTCACTTACACCGGAAGTTCCGGCCAGGATGGCCGGAAGTTCCGGCTTCCACCGGAAGTACCGGCCATTCGGGCCGGAACTTCCGCCTATGGTAAATATCCTGCAAAGCAAAAGAAGGGGCGGAACTTGGGCGGAACTTCCGGTGGCCGGAAGTTCCGGCCAAGTTCCGGCCAAGTTCCGGAAACGTGCGAAAACCTTACTGGACTCTACTGAGCCACAAACTCGGAATTCCGGAACTTGTCCGGAAGTTGGGCGGAAGTTCCGCCGGGCGGAACTTCCGGCCAACTTCACCGGAACTTCCGGTCAGGAAGAAAGGAGCTGTGGCCAAGCCGCGGCGAGGAGCTTCGCTGAATAAGCCGGGCGGAACTTCCGCCTGTCGGGGCCGGAACTTCCGCCAGTCACAAAAAAACTGCAGAACTTCAGAACAGCTAAAGCAATTCACCGATCCAACATAATATTTGATAGCTTGTACCTGTCTACATCAACACACATAAAAATATACATAGTGTTGACGTCAAACACACAAAACCCAAAAGGGCGGGAAATGTTCTTTCAATCTCCCCCTTTTGGTGTTTGATGACAACACAAGTATTTGCAATGAATGGATAATGTAAACAACAATGTGAGAGATATAGAGGAGCTCCCCCTAGATATGAGCAATGGTACATAAGAAGCTCCCCCTATATCTTGCATCCGTCTTCCAAGGGTTAGCAATACAACATAGTGATAAGCATATGGATAATAAGATCATGCACACATAGATAACCAAGGAAGACTCACATACGGAGTTTACCATACACAAATAAGGTTCCAAGCACATAGATAGAGTTTACAAACCAAATAGCTAAGACATAGTTCAACACCACAAGATAAATAGAATCACAAGCGATAAAAATGAAAGCCAACACGAGCTTGTGACTCCCCCATGCAAATACCCAACGGAGAGCAACCTAATAAGGTTCTCGCTCTCCCCCTTTGGCACCAAGGCACCAAAAAGTGGAAAGGAGAAACTACACGTCCCAAGGGTCGGCGTTAGCCCAGCCGGGAGGGAGGTTCGATGAAGCGCCGGGGTAGGGAGGAGTGTGCGGAGGAGACTCGATCTCAAGACCATCTGGAGGGAGAGGCATGCCATGCTGAGAGACCCACTCCGCCTCCGGAGTAATGTTCTCCTCGGATCCGGGAGGAGACACGTCCACCGCAAGTGCCCTCATGATGCTCTTCTTACGAACCCGAGACTTCTTGGCTTCTGCATGCTGCTGATACTGACGGTGGTTGACTGCAGAGGTGAGGCAAAAGATCTGTCTCATGCGGCGAGCAAGCTTAGAAGCCAAGCTTGGTGGCTTCTCATCCATGGGGTTAACATCTTCAATAGGAGAGTTGTGGCGCTTGGCCCTCAATGACTTCACTTCATGGGATGTGAGAGTGAGTGGAATGGATTGAACGAGTCTAGCCTGACAAGTCTCCATCCAAGTGTCCTCAATGAGCTTCATAATGTACGGAGCATAGGCGGGAAGCTTCTTCTCCATCACACATGACCACATCTCATGATAGATGTAGTCCATCACGTCAAGCTTCTCACCGGTGCCCTTCTTAGCAAAAGAGTTGGCCATAAGATCCACTTCATAAAGATGTAGCTCATAAAGGTTGCCACCCTTCGGTCCAATGGTTTCCCGGTAGACTCTAAGCATAATATCCCAAGTAGGGAGAAGATCCGCATTCTTGCCCGGTACACCCCAGCCGGGGATGTAAAGGTGCTCCAAGACCTCCCTTGTTTGAGCCCATGAGCTATCATGGCACCTCCAACCATTTGCATCAACGCCCGGGTAGCGAGGATATCCAAGGGCGGCTCCAAACTTTGCCAAGTTAGACTCAAGGAGCCTCTCATGAGTCATCCACCGAAATGTTCTTGCTTCATCTTGCTCAAAGTGGACGGTGGCATAGAATTGTTGGATCAACCCAACATCATAGTCCTTGTTGAGCTCCATAATGGGATAGAGCCCAAACTCTCCACACATGGCATAGGTTTCTTCAAAGTACTTATTAGCGGCCATCTTCCCGGTGTCAATAGCATGTTGAGGGGCTACCCCCTTCTTGAATGGTATGTAGATCTCTGATGCGTGTAATTGACACGTCCGTTGGGAACCCCAAGAGGAAGGTGTGATGCGCACAGCGGCAAGTTTCCCTCAGTAAGAAACCAAGGTTTAATCGAACCGAGTAGGAGTCAAGAAGCACGTTGAAGGTTGATGGCGGCGGGATGTAGTGCGGCGCAACACCGGAGATTCCGGCGCCAACGTGGAACCTGCACAACACAACCAAAGTACTTTGCCCCAACGAAACGAGTGAGGTTGTCAATCTCACCGGCTTGCTGTAACAAAGGGTTAACCGTATTGTGTGGAAGATGATTGTTTGCAAGAAAACAGTAAAGAACAAGTATTGCAGCAGATTTGTATTTCAGTATAAGAAAATGGACCGGGGTCCACAGTTCACTAGAGGTGTCTCTCCCATAAGATAAAAGCATGTTGAGTGAACAAATTACAGTCGGGCAATTGACAAATAGAGAGGGCATAACAATGCACATACATGTCATGATAAGTACAGTGAGATTTAATTGGGCATTACGACAAAGTACATAGACCGCCATCCAACTGCATCTATGCCTAAAAAGTCCACCTTCAGAGTTATCATCCGAACCCCTTCCAGTATTAAGTTGCAAAGCAACAAACAATTGCATTAAGTATGGTGCGTAATGTAATCAACAACTACATCCTTAGACATAGCATCAATGTTTTATCCCTAGTGGCAACAGCAATCCACAACCTTAGAACTTTCCGTCACTCGTCCCGGATATCAATGGAGGCATGAACCCACTATCGAGCATAAATACTCTCTCTTGGAGTTAAGAGCAAAAACTTGGCCGAGCCTCTACTAATAACGGAGAGCATGCAAGATCATAAACAACACATAGGTAATAACTTGATAATTAACATAACATGGTATTCTCTATCCATCGGATCCCGACAAACACAACATATAGCATTACAGATAGATGATCTTGATCATGTTAGGCAGCTCACAAGATCCAACAATGAAGCACAATGAGGAGAAGACAACCATCTAGCTACTGCTATGGACCCATAGTCCAGGGGTGAACTACTCACTCATCACTCCGGAGGCGACCATGGCGGTGAAGAGTCCTCCGGGAGATGAATCCCCTCTCCGGCAGGGTGCCGGAGGAGATCTCCGGAATCCCCCGAGATGGGATTGGCGGCGGCGGCGTCTGCGGAAGGTTTTCCGTATCGTGGTTCTCGGTCATCGGGGTTTTCGCGACGGAGGCTTTAAGTAGGCGGAAGGGCAACGTGGGGGGCCACATGAGGGCCCCACACCATAGGTCAGCGCGGCCAGGGCCTGGGCCGCGCCTCCCTATGGTGGCGGCCCCTCGTGGCCCCACTTCGACTCCTCTTCGGTCTTCCGGAAGCTTCGTGGCAAAATAGGACCCTGGGCGTTGATTTCGTCCAATTCCGAGAATATTTCGTTACTAGGATTTCTGAAACCAAAAACAGCGAGAAAACAACAAGCTGGCTCTTCGGCATCTTGTTAATAGGTTAGTTCCGGAAAATGCACGAATATGACATAAAGTGTGCATAAAACATGTAGATATCATCAATAATGTGGCATGGAACATAAGAAATTATCGATACGTCGGAGACGTATCAGCATCCCCAAGCTTAGTTCTGCTCGTCCCGAGCAGGTAAAACGATAACAAAGATAATTTCGAAGTGACATGCCATCATAACCTTGATCATACTATTTGTAAACATATGTAATGAATGCAGCGATCAAAACAATGGTAATTACATGAGTAAACAAGTGAATCATAAAGCAAAGACTTTTCATGAATAGTACTTCAAGACAAGCATCAATAAGTTTTGCATAAGAGTTAACTCATAAAGCAATAAATCAAAGTAAAGGTATTGAAGCAACACAAAGGAAGATTAAGTTTCAGCGGTTGCTTTCAACTTGTAACATGTATATCTCATAGATAATTGTCAACATAGAGTAATATAACAAGTGCAATATGCAAGTATGTGGGAATCAATGCACAGTTCACACAAGTGTTTGCTTCTTGAGATGGAGAGAGATAGGTGAACTGACTCAACATAAAAGTAAAAATAATGGTCCTTCAAAGAGGAAAGCATCGATTGCTATATTTGTGCTAGAGCTTTTATTTTGAAAACATGAAACAATTTTGTCAACGGTAGTAATAAAGCATATGAGTTATGAAAATTATATCTTACAAGTTGCAAGCCTCATGCATAGTATACTAATAGTGCCCGCACCTTGTCCTAATTAGCTTGGACTACCGGATCATCGCAATACACATGTTTTAACCAAGTGTCACAATGGGGTACCTCCATGCCGCCTGTACAAAGGTCTAAGGAGAAAGCTCGCATTTTGGATTTCTCGCTTTTGATTATTCTCAACTTAGACATCCATACCGGGACAACATGGACAACAGATAATGGACTCCTCTTAAATGCATAAGCATGTGGCAACAATTATTATTCTCATATGAGATTGAGGATATATGTCCAAAACTGAAACTTCCACCATGAATCATGGCTTTAGTTAGCGGCCCAATGCTCTTCTCTAACAATATGTATGCTCCAACCATTAAGGTGGTAGATCTCTCTTACTTCAGACAAGACGGACATGCATAGAAACTCACATGATATTCAACAAAGAATAGTTGATGGCGTCCCAGAAGCATGGTTATCGCACAACAAGCAACTTAATAAGAGATAAAGTGCATAAGTACATATTCAATACCACAATAGTTTTTAAGCTATTTGTCCCATGAGCTATATATTGCAAAGGCAAATGATGGAATTTTAAAGGTAGCACTCAAGCAATTTACTTTGGAATGGCGGATAAATACCATGTAGTAGGTAGGTATGGTGGACACAAATGGCATAGTGGTTGGCTCAAGGATTTTGGATGCATGAGAAGTATTCCCTCTCGATACAAGGTTTAGGCTAGCAAGGTTATTTGAAACAAACACAAGGATGAACGGTGCAGCAAAACTCACATAAAAGACATATTGTAAACATTATAAGATTCTACACCGTCTTCCTTGTTGTTCAAAACTCAATACTAGATGTTATCTAGACTCTAGAGAAACCAAATATGCAAACCAAATTAGCAAGCTCTAAGTGTTTCTTAATTAATGGGTGCAAAGTATATGATGCAAGAGCTTAAACATGAGCACAACAATTGCCAAGTATCAAATTATCCAAGACATTTTAGAATTACTACATGTAGCATTTTCCAATTCCAACCATATAACAATTTAACGAAGAAGAAACTTCGCCATGAATACTATGAGTAGAGCCTAAGGACATACTTGTCCATATGCTACAGCGGAGCGTGTCTCTCTCCCACAAAGTGAATGCTAGGATCCATTTTATTCAAACAAAACAAAAATAAAAACAAACCGACGCTCCAAGAAAAGTGCATAAGATGTGACGGAATAAAAATATAGTTTCAGGGGAGGAACCTGATAATGTTGTCGATGAAGAAGGGGATGCCTTGGGCATCCCCAAGCTTAGACGCTTGAGTCTTCTTCGAATATGCAGGGGTGAACCACCGGGGCATCCCCAAGCTTAGAGCTTTCACTCTCATTGATCATATTGTATCATACTCCTCTCTTGATCCTTGAAAACTTCCTCCACACCAAACTCGAAACAACTCATTAGAAGGTTAGTGCACAATAAAAATTAACATGTTCAGAGGTGACACAATCATTCTTAACACTTCTAGACATTGCATAAAGCTACTGGACATTAATGGATCAAAGAAATTCATCCAACATAGCAAAAGAGGCAATGCGAAATAAAAGGCAGAATCTGTCAAAACAGAACAGTCCGTAACGATGGATTTAATTGAGGCACCAGACTTGCTCAAATGAAAATGCCCAAATTGAATGAAAGTTGCGTACATATCTGAGGATCACTCACGTAAATTGGCTTAATTTTCTGAGTTACCTACGAGAGAATTAGACCCAGATTCGTGACGACAAAGAAATCTGTTTCTGCGCAGTAATCCAAATCTAGTATTTACTTTACTATCAAAGACTTTACTTGGCACAACAAAACATAAAACTAAGATAAGGAGAGGTTGCTACAGTAGTAAACAACTTCGAAGACACAAATATAAAACAAAGTACTGTAGCAAAATAACACATGGGTTATCTCCCAAGAAATTCTTTCTTTATAGCCATTAAGATGGGCTTAAGAGTTTTAATGATGCACTCGCAAGAAATAGTATTTGAAGCAAAAGAGAGTATGAAGAGGCAAATTCAAAACACATTTAAGTCTAACATGCTTCCTATAAAAAGGAATCTTGTAAATAAACAAGTTCATGAGGAGCAAAGTAACAAGCATAGGAAGATAGAACAAGTGTAGCTTCAAAAATTTCAGCACATAGAAAGGTATTTTAGTAACATGAAAATTTCGACAACCATATTTTCCTCTCTCATAATAACTTTCAGTAGCAACATGAGCAAACTCAATAATATAACTATCACATAAAGCATTCTTATCATGAGTCTCATGCATAAAATTATTACTATCCACGTAAGCATAATCAATTTTATTAGTTGTAGTGGGAGCAAATTCAACAAAGTGGCTATCATCATATATAGGAGGCATATTGTAATCATAAAAGAAAATTTTCTCCTCAATGCTTGGGGGACTAAAATGATCATGCTCATCAGAGCCAGCTTCCCCAAGCTTAGAATTTTCCATATCATTAGCAACAATGGTGTTCAAAGCATCCATAATAATAACATTCCCATTAGCATGCATATAAAGTTCCATGAGTTTTTTAATTCTCTCTTCAAACACATCATGTCCTAATTCAAGATAAAGTTCATAAAGATCTCTCATATTTTTGTTGTTTTCCATTATGCTTAACTAGTGAAATAAAAACATGCATGATATTAAGTAAAGTAAAACAAGTAATTAATTTTTTTGTGTTTTTGATATAGCAAACAAGATAGCAAATAAAGTGAAACTAGCAACTAATTTTTTTGTGTTTTGATATAAGTGCAGCAAACAAAGTAGTAAATAAAATAAAGCAAGACAAAAACAAAGTAAAGAGATTGGGAAGTGGAGACTCCCCTTGCAGCGTGTCTTGATCTCCCCGGCAACGGCGCCGAGAAATTTGCTTGATGCGTGTAATTGACACGTCCGTTGGGAACCCCAAGAGGAAGGTGTGATGCGCACAGCGGCAAGTTTCCCTCGGTAAGAAACCAAGGTTTAATCGAACCGGTAGGAGTCAAGAAGCACGTTGAAGGTTGATGGCGGCGGGATGTAGTGCGGCGCAACACCGGAGATTCCGGCGCCAACGTGGAACCTGCACAACACAACCAAAGTACTTTGCCCCAACGAAACGAGTGAGGTTGTCAATCTCACCGGCTTGCTGTAACAAAGGGTTAACCGTATTGTGTGGAAGATGATTGTTTGCAAGAAAACGAGTAAAGAACAAGTATTGCGACAGATTTGTATTTCGGTATAAGAAAATGGACCGGGGTCCACGGTTCACTAGAGGTGTCTCTCCCATAAGATAAAAGCATGTTGGGTGAACAAATTACGGTCGGGCAATTGACAAATAGAGAGGGCATAACAATGCAAATACATGTCATGATAAGTACGAGTGAGATTTAATTGGGCATTACGACAAAGTACATAGTCCGCCATCCAAGCTGCATCTATGCCTAAAAAGTCCACCTTCGGGTTATCGTCCGAACCCCTTCTAGTATTAAGTTGCAAAGCAACAGACAATTGCATTAAGTATGGTGCGTAATGTAATCAACAACTACATCCTTAGACATAGCATCAATGTTTTATCCCTAGTAGCAACAGCACTCCACAACCTTAGAACTTTACGTCACTTGTCCCGAGATATCAATGGAGGCATGAACCCACTATCGAGCATAAATACTCCCTCTTGGAGTTAAGAGCAAAAACTTGGCCGAGCCTCTACTAATAACGGAGAGCATGCAAGATCATAAACAACACATAGGTAATAACTTGATAATTAACATAACATGGTATTCTCTATCCATCGGATCCCGACAAACACAACATATAGCATTACAGATAGATGATCTTGATCATGTTAGGCAGCTCACAAGATCCAACAATGAAGCACAATGAGGAGAAGACAACCATCTAGCTACTGCTATGGACCCATAGTCCAGGGGTGAACTACTCACTCATCACTCCGGAGGCGACCATGGCGGTGAAGAGTCCTCCGGGAGATGAATCCCCTCTCCGGCAGGGTGCCGGAGGAGATCTCCGAGATCCCCCGAGATGGGATTGGCGGCGGCGGCGTCTCGGAAGGTTTTCCGTATCGTGGTTCTCGGTACTCGGGGTTTTCGCGACGGAGGCTTTAAGTAGGCGGAAGGGCAACGTGGGGGGCCACACGAGGGCCCCACACCATAGGTCGGCGCGGCCGGGGCCCGGGCCGCGCCGCCCTATGGTGGCGGCCCCTCGTGGCCCCACTTCGACTCCTCTTCGGTCTTCGGAAGCTTCGTGGAAAAATAGGACCCCGGGCGTTGATTTCGTCCAATTCCGAGAATATTTCGTTACTAGGATTTCGAAACCAAAAACAGCGAGAAAACAGACAATCGGCTCTTCGGCATCTTGTTAATAGGTTAGTTCCAGAAAATGCACGAATATGACATAAAGTGTGCATAAAACATGTAGATATCATCAATAATGTGGCATGGAACATAAGAAATTATCGATACGTCGGAGACGTATCAATCTCATAGAATATCTCCTCTTGGGTCTTGTTGTGGAACCGCTTATCCCCAACCATATTGTTCCGAGGGGTGAGGTAAGGGTTCATGTCACGGAGCTCCTTGTACTCATTATATTGCATGCCCTTCACGGATATATGTATGTTCTTCCCACAAACAGCCGGTGACTTGAGCCTCTGAGCAGCTGCAGCTTGCTGGCGAGCGGTGAGCTTGGATGGTCGGGTTTGCTCAAGCTCTTCCTCAACCTCATCCACATGATCCTTGCCTCTCTTCTTGGAACTACCTGATAACGGAATCAATATGATAGGAATGATGAATGAGTGCACATAAGCAAGGAGGCCAAACACCGGAGCATGCACGGGATAACGGGTAACAGCGGAAAAAATCGCCAGGCCGGAAGTTCCGGTGAGAACCGGCGGAAGTTCCGCCCCGGGCGGAAGTTCCGGCGTGAAGGACCGGAACTTCCGGCTGTTCGAAAACAGCGACAGTTTCTCACCAGATCAGAGGCAATGGCTAAGAGGACCGCATTACCACGACATCCTAAACACGATCTAGTAGAGGAACAACATCTAGAGGATTTCTACCATAGCTTTGCCTAGAGTATGCCCTATATTTCATCTAGTGAGGTCTACCCACACATAGAGAGGGAGAGGGCACAAACCGGGGGGAGCCATGGAGGAGAAGAGGGAGAGGATGCCGATCCACGGAGACGATCCGGCGGGGAGCGCCGGAGGAGGGAGATCCGGCCGGAGGAGCAGCGGCCGTCACAGGGGAGGAGCACCACCAAATAGATCTTGGAAAGGGGAAAAGTGAGGAAGATGGAAGCTGCTCACCCGTTCGGCCCGGTTATATAGTGGCCACTTAAGGCCGGAAGTTCCGCTCGTTGGAGCCGGAACTTCCGGTCTTGCAGAACCACCCGAGCTGGACACGAACAAGGCTGAGTCGGCGAAAAGATACCGGCCGGAAGTACCGGTCGAAACGACCGGAACTTCCGGTGGAACAGAAACTGTGCCCAAAAACAGGATTTTGACACGAACAAGGTGCACTTGGAGGGGGTGAAGGATATGTCTTAGATGAGATAGGCTTAGGACAGATACGCCAAGCTGTGAGATGGTACATGATCACTCATTTTTGCAAATAATGCAAATGAAGGCCAAAAATGAGTGATTTCCCATAAACAAGGAGATGTCAATAAAATCCAATGAAAATCCAAACAACTCCAACTCTTCACGAAGAAGAGTGCGGTGGCCTAGGCCACCATATATGAGTGTTATGATATGACACCGCGAAGATATATCTTGGGTCCAAACCACTACTCATCATTTAAGCTCAAATATCAACATAGGATATAACGAGAATGAAATCTTTAATGTTGGCATTATGGGGGGAGGGATAGCTCAATAATTTAAACCGCACTCCCCCTATTTTCATGCCCACATCTAAACCAAATAAAGTTTTGAGACAAAGGTGTGTTTGCAAGATGGTCAAGCTATACTCCTTGAATCAATGATATTTAGCTCATTCCTCAAATAAGAGAATCTTGCTTCATCAAGAGGCTTCGTGAATATATCGGCAAGTTGATCTTTGGTTGGAACATAGATAAGCTCAATATCACCACGGGCAACATGATCCCTAATGAAATGATTCCGGATCTCAATATGCTTCGTTCTTGAATGTTGCACCGGATTATAGGCAATCTTGATGGCACTTTCATTGTCACATAATAGAGGCACTTTGTCACAAATGACACCGCATTCCTTTAAAGTTTGCCTCATCCATAACAATTGAGTGCATCCACTTGCGGCGGAAACATATTCGGCTTCGGCGGTGGAGAGAGATATACAATTTTGCTTCTTAGAAGACCAACACACCAAGGACCTACCAAGGAATTGGCAAGCCCGGAACTTGATTTCCTATCATCCTTGTCACCCGCCCAATCCGCATCGGTATAACCATTGAGAATAAAACTTGAGCCTTTGGGGTACCAAATACCATATCTTGGGGTATCAACCAAATATCGGAAGATTCTTTTGAGAGCCATGTGGCTCTCCTTAGGAGAAGCTTGATACCTTGCACACACACCAACACTCAACACTATGTCCGGTCTAGATGCACAAAGGTAAAGCAAGGATCCAATCATGGAGCGATATACCTTTTGATCCACCTCTTTACCATTGGGATCTAGTGCAAGATGACATTTGGTAACCATAGGAGTGGCCACACCCTTCATCTCGGTCATCTTGAACCTCTTGAGCTTGTCTTGGAGATATTTTGCTTGGTTGATGAAGGTTCCTTCCCTTAATTGCTTGATCTCAAAACCAAGGAAGAACTTCATCTCTCCCATCATAGACATCTCAAACCTATCGGTCATAAGCTTTGAGAATTCATCATTGAAAGCTTTGTTAGTAGACCCAAATATAATATCATCAACATATAATTGGCAAACGAAAAGCTCCCCATTGACCCTCTTAGTAAAAAGAGTGGGGTCGATTAGCCCAACATCAAACCCACGGTCTACCAACAATTCCTTAAGGTGCTCGTACCAAGCTCTAGGAGCTTGTTTGAGACCATAAAGTGCTTTATCAAGCTTGTAGACATGGTTAGGAAAGTTGAGATCCTCGAACCCCGGGGGTTGCTTAACATAAACCTCTTCATGCAAAGGACCATTAAGAAAAACACTTTTCACATCCATTTGTTGTAATTTAAAGTTATGATGCGAAGCATAAGCAAGAAGGATACGGATGGACTCAAGGCGAGCCACGGGAGCATAGGTTTCTCCAAAGTCAATTCCCTCAACTTGAGAGAACCCTTGAGCCACCAATCTTGCCTTGTTCCTCACAACATTTCCAAACTCATCTTGCTTGTTCTTGAAAATCCATTTAGTGCCTATAACATTGTGGCACTCCTTTGGCTTCTTAACTAACATCCACACTTTGTTGCGCTTGAAGTTGTTGAGTTCTTCATGCATAGCTTCCAACCAATCCGAATCTTCAAGGGCTTCAAATACTTTCTTGGGTTCCACTAAGAAGATATAAGCATGATGATGGCTAAAGTTCGTCAATTGCCTTCTTGTGGAAACCTTTGCCCTTACATCACCAAGAACCTTGTCATGAGTGTGTCCACGAAGTTCGAGGTTCCTTTCTCTTCTTGCTAGACGACGGGCCTCGATCTCCTCCTTGGTCTTTCTAGGCCTTGGAGGTGTCACTTGATCAACTTGATCATTTGGGTCCCCGTCTTGACCTTGAACTTGAGCTTCCTCAATTGCTTGGGGTTGCTCAATCTCATGTGCTTGATCTTGAACAATGTTCGGAGAAGGGAAAGAGTTGATTGGATCCTCATTGGAGCCATTATGAATGATTGGTTGATCTTGACCTTGATCTTGTCCTTGATCTTGCACATAAGAGGGAGGGTCTTGTTCTTGTTCTTGGGTTGGTGCATCATTTGCTTCACTAGGTAGGGTTTGTTGATGTTGAGAAGATGAGGGCTCCACCGTGGTAGAGCATAGTTCTTCCCGAGACGCCACACCGTGTCCCTCAATGGGGCGGAAAAATCCCACACCCATTCTTACTATGGCATCTTGAGGTATTTCATCACCTGCACAAACATCAACTTGCCCCACTTGGGAGCCATCATTTTCTTCGAACTTCACACTACAAGATTCAATGATAATCCCGGAGGATACATCAAAGATTCTATAAGTGTGAGATTCGGCACCGTAACCAACAAATATACCCTCCAAAGCTTTAGGAGCAAATTTAGATAAACGAACTCCTTTGATTTTGTAGAAACACTTACACCCGAACACCTTGAAGTATGAGATATTAGGCTTGTTCCCGGTGAGTATTTCATATGGAGTCTTGTTCAAGCCCTTGCGGAGATAGAGCCGGTTAGAGGAGTGGCAAGCGGTGGAGATGGCTTCCGCCCAAAAGTTATAGCGGGATCTATACTCCTCCATCATAGATCTTGCCATATCCATAAGAGTCCGGTTCTTCCTCTCCGCAACACCATTTTGTTGAGGGGTGTAAGCAGCGGAATATTGATGTCTAATCCCCTCATCACTAAGAAAATCATTGAGTGTATAGTTCTTGAACTCGGAGCCGTTGTCACTTCTTATTGCCATAATGAGGAGGTTGTGTTGGCGTTGCACCTCGGTAGCAAAGTCAATGAATATTTGTTGAGTCTCATCTTTCGTCTTTAGAAAGTAGACCCAAGTGTATCTTGAGTAATCATCAACAATCACCAAGCAATGTTTCTTCGCACCAAGACTTGCATGAGTAACGGGACCAAAGAGATCCACATGAAGGAGCTCCAAGATCCTCTTGGAAGAGATGATAGTCTTGCTTGGATGCGGAGAGTCATGCATTTTGCCTTCAACACAAGCCCTACAAACACGATCTTTGGCAAAAGACACATTTTCCATTAGTCCCACAATATGGTTCCCCTTGTGAAGACTTTGCAAAGTTCTCATGTTGACATGGGCTAGGCGGCGATGCCACAACCAACCCACGTCCGCCTTTCCGAATAGGCACATCGCACTTGTCGTGGTGGTCCCCGAAAAGTCCACCACATACAAGTTGTGTTCGCGATACCCAGCGAAAGCGACTTTTAGAGTCTTGCTCCACAAGAGGACCACAATATCATTATCAATAAAGACGGCGAAACCCATCTTGCCGAGGGCGGAAACGGAAAGCAAATTGTAACCAAGGGTTTTGACAAGCATGACATCCACAAGAGTAATGTTGTGTGCAACCACAACCTTGCCAAAACCCAATACCTCGGATGTAGAATTATCGCCAAAGGAGACGGTGATATCATTAATGTTAGGCCTCAACTCCTTGACGAGGTTCTTGCCTCCGGTCATATGACTTGTACATCCACTATCAAGTACCCATTTTGAACCTCCGGCGGCATAGTCCTACATGAGATCAATTCTTGGATTTAGGTACCCATTTCGCAATGGGTCCTCTTTTGTTAGCAACAAGGGTCTTTGGGACCCAAATAGACCAAGCAACATAACCATCATATGGGCCAACATATTTAGCATAAACATCACCATAATAATCTTTAAATAAAACATAGTGAGGGTTAGCAATTCCCGCATCATCATCATTCATGGTTTTGCCCTTGGAGGCTTCACCATTAGTGACGTCTTTCTTCTTCTCTTGTGCGGGCTTGGCCTTTTGCTTGTTTGCCTTCTTTGCCTTGGCATTATAACCAAGGCCCTCCTTCCCATTGTTTGATCTTTGCTTACTCAAAATATCATCCAAAGAAAGTTTACTTTGGGAAGAGGAGGCCTTAGCAAGTTCATCCTTCAACCTAGCATTTTCCTCAACAATATTTGCATGATCACATAGAGGAGTAGAGGAACTAGGCACATCATATGAAGCAAGCCTAATTTGAAGTTGCTCATAGGATTTGGATAGTAGAGTGAATTCACTCTTCAAAGCTTTGTGAGCTTTGTCTAGTTCATCTAGATCCTTCACAAGTTTCTCATGATCAACCTCAAATTGGGCCTTTTCCTTTATAAGCACTTTAGACTTAGCCCTAGCAAGATCTCTAGCTTTTGTGAGCTTGTTAATTTTATCTTGAGGCTCTTCAAGAGTTTCTAGCCTCTCCTCAAGAGAAGCTATAGTTTCTTGACTTTCCTCAAGAGCATTTTTAAGAGCATGGATTTCAAGAGAGTCTTCTCTCTCTATTTGACCCTTTTTCTCAAGCATATCACTTTGTTGAGCTATAAGAACCATGAGGTTTGAAACATGCTTTTTAGTGTTACCTTGTAGGTTGAGAATGAAATCATCAAAATCTAGCATTTCTTGTTTCACTCTAAGACTAGCATCATCAACCCCTAGATCACTAGATATGTTAGGCATAGAGGGGCTAGGAGATGATACCTCGGAGGATTTAGCCATGAGGCAACTTTCTTCCTCCACAAGAATGACCTCATTGGGGGATTCACTTGGTGATGAAGAGTTAGTGGAGAGGGAGGCAAGAGCGACCAAGCCATTAGAGGTTGCATCTTCTTCATCATCAACATCATCATCTCCGGAGATATACTCTTCTTGAGTTGATAGCACAATAGGTGTGTCCAAGGAGGACCTTGCCATGAAGCAATGTGCATTCTTGATATGAGGGTTCTCATTGGGAGATTCAAAGAGAGATGAAGAGGGTATGTTGGTGGTGACGATGGCGGCCAATTCCTTTGAGCTTTCTTCATCTTCATCACCACTAGAACTTTCAACTTCATCGGATGAATATTCTTCCCTTGTTACTAGCACAACTCTTGAGGGCCTCTTGCCCTTCTTGATCTTGTTGTTGTAGAACTTCTTGTTGGGGGCTTTTGAATATTTGCCCTTTGTGTCTTTGCTCTTGTCCTTGGGAATGAGCCTCCCATTATGAAGCTCTCTATTCTCATAGGGGCATTCGGCAATGAAGTGACGCTTGTCATCACAATTGTAGCATGATCTTGTCTTTGGACCAAAGCTAGTGAACCCACTTTTGTTGTTCCTCTTGATGTTGTCTTCCTTGGCCTTGGAGGGATCAACCCAAAAGGATTTTGCATGGAAGGCCATGTGATCATGGTAGTGGCATTGCAAATCTTCCGGATAGGACATACTCCAAGATGCCCTATAAGATTCTTGAGGAATCACTTCTTCAACGGAGTTGACCGCCAAGGCAAGGTTGGAACCTTTTGTCATCCCAAGAGCACGATTGCGAGAATCATGAGAGGTTTCCTCAAGCACCTTGAGAGCTTGCATCTCGTGCACGACTTGTTGAGAGGTGAGAGAGGAATAGCATTCCCTTCCCACAAGAGTCTTGACATCAATGGGTACAAATGGCATCATGCATTCAATGTACTTCTCCTTGATCCAAGTGTCATTGATGTGGGTGGCACCAATAAGCCGGAAGGCATCGGCAACAGTGAGAAGTCTTCCATACATGACTTCATGATCTTCATCCGGTAGCCTCATGAACCCTTCGGCTTTATTCTTAAGAGCATTATACTTGTTCCTCCTTGTTCTCTCACTTCCAATGCAACTAGCGGCCAAGCCATCCCAAGCTTCCTTGGCGGTGATGTAGTTCCGGACACGATGCAATTCCGGTGTCCCCACACTAGTTTGAATCATGTGTAAGGCGGTGTTGTTGAGTTGACTATCAATCGCTTCTCTTCTAGTCAATTTGTCGGGGTTGTATGGCTTGAAGCCCTCCATGATGATTCTCCATAGTTCATTGGAGGCACTACAAACATGAGAGCGGAACTCAAATTGCCAACTATCGAAATTATCAATAGAAAACTTAGGTGGGTCACCCCGAATGTTCAAATGGGGATGGGGAACCGGTATATCGGGAGATAGGAAAGGTGGAGCTACTCGATTGTAGCTTTCACCTCCACTAGTTCCCCTAGGAGATGTGATAGTGTTTAAGTTATCACCTTCCACGGGTTTGGTAGATGAGGGTAAGTCCGAAGCCTCTCCCTCATCTAACGCACCCGTGTCTTTTACCTCTACACTAGGAGCCTTGGGAAGGGCCGGAGCCAAAAGCTCGGCAATCATATTTTTCATGCTTTCCATTTGGGCTTCCATGGAGGACTTCAACGAATTGAAGTCTTCCATGGACACCGTCTTGGCGGCCCCTTCCGAGGACTCCTCGTCCGGCATACTCTTAGGCGGTTAAGCCCGAAATAAGAGCCGAGGCTCTGATACCAATTGAAAGGATCGTATACCGCACCTAGAGGGGGGGGGGGGTGAATAGGTGCTAACCAATTTTTAGTTATTTTTCAATTTAGGCTTGACACAAAAGGTAAATTCTCTAGATATGCAACTAAGTGAATTTACCTATATGACAAGGATATCAACTAAGCAAGGTATAGCTACGCAATAGGAGATAGAGTGGGATAGAGGTAACCGAGAGTGGAGCACGCGGTGACACGGAGATGATTCCCGTAGTTCCCTTCCTTTGCAAGAAGGTACGTCTACGTTTGGAGGAGTGTGGTTGCTACGCAAGCCAAACCAACAACCACGAAGGCTTCACTCAGATCTCCTGTGAGAAACGCCACGAAGGCCTAGCCCACTTCCACTAAGGGATTTCCTCGAGGCGGAAACCGGGCCTTTACAAAGTTCTTGGGGCACACATCCACAACCAAATTGGAGGCTCCCAAATCTGTAACAATACAACAATCAACAACAACACATCAACAACAAATCAACTAGGGAACCAAATAGGAACACTAGCATGAGATCCCTCAAACAAGTGAGGGGGAAATGAAGCACGCTTCGGTGAGGATGTAGATCGGTGTCATCTCCTTCGAATCTCCAAAGATCAAGAGCTTTGGTTGGGGGAGGAAGGAGATCTTGCAAATCTTGAGTTTCTTGAGGTGGCTCTAATGGAGGTGGCTTGGCAGATTTCTTGTGTAATGATTGAGCAACTTATCCCTTTGGAGAAGAAAGCTATTTATATGGGTGGAGCTTTCAGATCTGACCGTTGGGGACGAATTTCACTTACACCGGAAGTTCCGGCCAGGATGGCCGGAAGTTCGGCCTCACCGGAAGTACCGGCCATTCGGGCCGGAACTTCCGCCTCGGTAAATATCCTGCAAAGCAAAAGAAGGGGCGGAACTTGGGCGGAACTTCCGGTGGCCGGAAGTTCCGGCCAAGTTCCGCCAAGTTCCGAAACGTGCGAAAACCTTATCTGGACTCTACCGAGCCACAAACTCGGAATTCCGGAACTTGTCCGGAAGTTGGGCGGAAGTTCCGCCGGCGGAACTTCCGGCCAACTTCACCGGAACTTCCGGTCAGGAAGAAAGGAGCTGTGGCCAAAGCTGCGCCGAGGAGCTTCGCTGAATAAGCCGGGCGGAACTTCCGCTCGCTGGGGCCGGAACTTCCGCCGATCACGTAAAAACTGCAGAACTTCAGAACAGCTAAAGCAATTCACCGATCCAACATAATATTTGATAGCTTGTACCTGTCTACATCAACACACATAAAAATATACATAGTGTTGACGTCAAACACACAAAACCCAAAAGGGCGGGAAATGTTCTTTCACCGGTCCAACCGGGCAGCAGATCGGACGAGCCGGTTGGCGACCGGTTGACCGGGACGCACGCCGGGCCGGCCGGTTGAGCGGCCGGTCGACCGGGCTGGTGACCGGATCTGTCGATTTGTGAAGTTTTGCCCAGATTTTCTACCACAAATTCATGCAAAAACTCATAAACTTGAATATAGACTATAGCAATAGAGTGGAGTAAGTGCATTGTGTTGTGAGACACTCTAAAGGCATGAGGACTTACAAACCCTAACCCTAACCCTAAAATTTCCCCAAATCTTGTCAAAAATTTGCAATGTGTGAGGGGGACTAGAGGATAGGGAGAAAGATAGATCACATTACCCGAAGACATGGTCCTCCTTGATCAAGAGAGCAAGAAGAACACTAGGTAGGGCTTGAAACCCAAGAACTCCAAGATTTCCCAAAATAGCTTGAGAGGGACCAAATCCTTTGGTGGAGATGTTCCAAGGGGCCCGATCTATGGTTTGGTGAAGTTTGAGGGGGTTCTTGTGGTGGGAAGGCCCTAGAGCTTGGTGGAGGTGATGGGGGCGGCGGCAATGGAGGTGTGGGAGTTGGGGAAGAATGAGGAAGAAGACCCCAAGGGGTATCCTCTTCCACACATAACAGGCCGCGCGGCCGGTCGGGCGCCGGTCGAGCCGGACTCGGCGCCGGCCGATCCGGCGCGAGGCCGGTCCAACCGGGCCAGAGACCGGCCACCCAGTTTTGTCTCGTTTTCGCCTCGTTTTGCCCCTATGCTTTGTGTAAATGTGTGTGAATGCTCGGATGATGACATGTACATATAGATAGATAGATGATGATGAGATGAGCATAGACATGGGGTTGGAAACACAAGGTTCTCTAGGCATACCCATTGGAGAGAAAATCCAAACAAGATGTAAATAGCAACAATGGGTATGATTCGAAATATATATCAAGAATCATAAGTCATTTTGAAATGAGTTTTGCAATAAGATCATTTGGCCTTATATAGTCAAATCAAGTTGTAATGAAGGCTCAATGAGGGGCGGGGGATTACTCCCCCTATGTGAAAGCGCAAATGTCATGAGACCTCGAAGAGACATGCTTGGGTCCATATAATGACATTGGGTCTATTTATGTTGCACACATAGGTATGCATCTTACCAAGACATGGTAGGATGACTATCCCCATATGTGCTATGCCTCTAAGCTAGATAGCAAGATAAATGCAAGAATATAGTGCAAGAAGTTAATCAATCCAAGTTTTTAGGATCAAGAATACCAAGTTCTCCTCTCAAGTTAACAAAGCGGGCTTCATCCAAAGGCTTAGTGAAAATATCCGCCAATTGGTAGGTTGTTCCCACATGAGTGAGATCAATATCCTTATTGGCAACATGATCACGTAGGAAGTGATGGCGAATGTCAATATGTTTGGTGCGACAATGTTGAACCGGGTTATTGGCGATCTTAATTGCACTTTCATTGTCACAAAGAAGAGGCACCGTACCAAGAGACACACCATAGTCTTTCAAGGTTTGCTTCATCCATAACAATTGAGTGCAACAAGATGCCGCGGATATGTATTCGGCTTCGGCGGTGGATAAAGCGGTGGAGTTTTGTTTCTTGGATGACCAACTCACCAATGACCGGCCAATAAATTGGCAAGCCCCGGAGGTAGACTTCCGGTCAACCTTATCACCGGCCCAATCGGAATCCGAATAGCCAATGAGTTCAAAGGTTGACCCCTTTGGATACCATAGCCCGAGAGTAGGAGTGAGAACAAGGTATCTTAGAATCCGTTTGACCGCCATTAAATGGCTCTCCTTGGGAGCGGATTGAAAACGAGCACACATCCCTACACTTAGCATGATATCCGGCCTAGAGGCACAAAGGTAGAGCAAGGATCCTATCATGGAGCGGTATACCTTTATGTCCACATCCTTCTCACCGTCACATGAACCAAGTTGCCCCTTTACGGGCATGGGTGTCTTCATTGGGCTTGCATTGGTCATGTTGAATTTCTTGAGCATGTCCTTCACATACTTTTCTTGAGAGATGAAGGTGCCTTTTGCAAGTTGCCTCACTTGGAAGCCTAGGAAGAACTTCAACTCTCCCATCATGGACATCTCAAATTTCCTAGTCATCAATAGCTCAAAAGCTTTGTTATGATTGGGGTTAGTTCCACCAAAGATAATATCATCAACATATATTTGACATATAAATAGGCCACCCCCTTTAACCCGTTTGGTGAAAAGGGTGGAATCGACCGTACCCATGCAAAACCCATCATGTAGTAAGAAATCCCTAAGGAACTCATACCAAGCACGTGGAGCTTGCTTGAGACCGTAGAGTGCCTTATGGAGTAAATACACGTGGTTGGGTCGGCATGGGTCTTCGAAACCCGGGGGTTGAGCCACATATGCGGTTTCTTTTAGAGGACCATTCAAAAATGCACTTTTCACATCCATTTGATATAGTTTGAAATTGTGGAAAGATGCAAATGCAAGCAAAAGACGAATAGCTTCAAGACGGGCTACCGGCGCAAAGGTATCCTCAAAATCCATACCTTCTATTTGGGCAAACCCTTGCGCCACTAACCTTGCTTTGTTTCGTATGACAATGCCATTCTCATCTTGCTTGTTCTTGAATACCCATTTGGTCCCAATAACATTGATGCGATGATCTTTGGGTCTCTCAACTAGAGACCACACTTCATTACGAGTGAAACACTCCAATTCTTCTTGCATAGCAATTACCCAATCCGGATCAACCAAGGCTTCATGTACCTTGAGTGGTTCAAAACTAGACACAAAAGCATGGTGTTGACAATAAGTGATAAGTAATGCATGGTGTCTACGAGTTACCACTCCCCTTGAGATGCTACCAAGGACATGATCTACTTTCATGTCACTTGCCCTTGTAGCGGCCTTGATCTTCCGAATGGTTCCTTCATGATCAATGAATTCATCTCTTGCTAGTGCTTGATCATGAGGGACCACTTGAGCTTGATCATGAGTTGAGGATGTTTCTTGATCATCATCATGGTCTTGCTCCGTGGAATGAGGACTTTCTTCTTGTTCTTCGGAATGTGACTCATCTTGAGTGGAGGATGGTTCTTGAGTTGCACTTGATGGTTCGACTTGAGTTGAGCTAGGCTCCACTTGAGCCGTGCTTGATACTTCTATTCCATCATCTTGATCATCACTATGAATTTCCATGGGCCGAATGTGTCCAATGCCCATATGCTTGATGGCACTAGATGGATCATCATCATTACCTGCAACACATGGAACAAATTGCTCCACTTGGGAGCCATTATCCTCCAAGAACTCCACGTCACAAGATACTTCAATAGTCCCGGTGGACCGGTTGTAGTACCTATAGGCGTGAGAGTTCTCCGCATAACCAACAAATATGCCCTCTATGGTTCTAGTTTCAAATTTACCGAGCTTTCCTTTGTTGTTCTTAACAAGGCATTTGCATCCAAAGACACGAATGTACATGACATTAGGCTTGTTACCGGTAAGAAGCTCGTATGGAGTTTTGTTGTGGAGGGGACGGAGGAAGAGCCGGTTGGAGTAGTGGACGGCCGTAGAGATGGCTTCTCCCCAAAAGTTGTGGGGTGAGTTGAATTCACTCAACATGGTTCTTGCCATCTCAATGATAGTCCGGTTCTTCCTTTCAACAACACCATTTTGTTGAGGGGTGTATGGCGCCGAAAACTCATGCTTGATGCCCTCATCATCGACAAACTCTCGCATGGTGTAGTTCTTGAACTCGGTGCCATTGTCGGTCCTTATCGCCTTGATCTCGGATTCATACATACGTTGAGCTTTCTTGGCGAAGACAATGAATTCCCTATGGGTCTCGTCCTTAGACTTAAGGAGAAAGACCCAAGAGTATCTTGAGTAATCATCAACAATGACGAGTCCATACTTGCTCCCACCAAGAGTATCATAATGTGATGGCCCAAAGAGATCCAAATGAAGGAGCTCCAAAGGCCTAGATGTGGTGACGATACTCTTGATAGGATGTCTCTTCTTGAGTTGCTTTCCGGCTACACATGCACTTCAAACACGATCTTTCTCAAAAGAAATGCCGGTTAGTCCCACAATGTGTTCACCCTTTAGGAGTTGTTTGAGATTCCTCATGTTGACATGACCAAGGCGGCGATGCCACAACCAACCTTCGTCATGCTTGGTCGCCATTAGACATGTGGAGTGAGAGGAGCTCTCTTTCGAGAGGTCAACCACGTAAAGGTTGTTCTCCACATATCCAACGAGGACCAATTTGAGATTGTCACTCCTAAAGACTTTCACACAATAATTAGTAAAATATGAATTGTAACCGGCATCGGCAAGATGATATATAGAAAGTAAGTTATAGCCAAGGGATTCAACAAGCATAACCGTCTCAAGGCACAAGTCCTTAGAGATTGCTACCTTGCCATACCCAAGTACCTTTCCCTTTGAGTTATCACCAAAGGTAATGCTTGACTTCTTGTTGATATCTTCAATGAATTGATCAAGCACACCTCTTCCTCCGGTCATATGATTGGTGCATCCACTATCAAACACCCATTTTGGACCACCGGAGGAATACCCCTACAAAATCAAGTAGAGGATTTAGGAACCCATCGATTAATGGGTTCCTTTGCAATGGCAACAATATCTTTTGGTACCCAAATTGAGTACTCTCTATAAGCATAGCCATTAGGAGGGCCAACATAGTTAGCATAGACATCACCATAATAATCAACAAATAATGCATAGTGATCGTTTGGCCCCGTGCGGTCACCACTAGTGGCTTTGCCCTTTGAGGCTTTGCCATTATTAGTGACCTTCTTGTTCTTATCTTGAGCGGGTTTCTCCTTGTTGTAGTTCTTCTTCTTGTGAGACTTGGGAACATATCCAAGTCCAAACTTTTGATTGTTTGACCTTTGCTTACTCAAGAGGTCATCCAATCCCATCTTGTTCTTGGCGGTGGTGAACTTTGCAAGTTCCTTTGTTAACCTAACATTTTCCTCAAGAATAGATGCATGCTCACAAGAGGATTCATTAGGATGATAGTCGAGACCATATTTAGTCACCAAGGATTCAAGATATGCATTGGTCTCAACATGCAAAGAGAGTTCCTCTTGTAAACGAACATGTTCCTCAACAAGCTTAGCATGCTCACTAGTAAAAGATGTAGGGGAACTAGCATGCTTTTCAACAACAATGGGATCCTTCATTGATTCAAGTGCTTTTGTGTAGGTTTCTTGGAGTAGGTCATGGTTCTCTCCAAGTTTCTTGAGCTCATCCTTAACAAGCTTGTTAGCTCTTTCAAGGTGGTCAAGATCCCTAGTGAGAGAAGCATGAGCAACTTCAAGTTCCTCCTTTGAGGTATGGAGCACTTGAGTCAAAGATTGAGCCCTATCAATAGTTTCTAGGTCCTTAACTTTATCAAGTTCATAAGTTTCAATTTGTTGCTTAAGACCTTGAGATATGCACCTTTCGGTTTTTAGCTCTTGTCTTAGGAGATTGAATCTCCGTTCCTTCTCATTTAAATGATATTCTAATTCCTCAATGGACTCATCCTTTTCCTTGAGTGAGTCCATCAAGAAATCAAACTTGACAAGAGCTTCACCACGAAGGGTGCATCTAACATCATAGAGTTCCTTAAGCACAATTAATTCTTCTTGATTTTCGTTTTCATCATCAAGAACACTAGATAGGGAAGGTGGAGGTTCCATTACCTTGGTTTCCCTTGCCATAAGACAAGAGCCAACGATTGTAGAGGAGGGAGAGTCATCGGAGTCATCATCTTGAGTTGTTCTTGCCATGAAGGAAGAACCAACATCATTCTCCGTGGAGTAGTCCTTGGAGTAGTCATATGTGAAGAGTGACCCGGGCTTGGAGAAAGCCAAGCCGGCCACCCGGCCTCCTTCTCCTCATCTTCCTCTTCATCATCGGACAAGTACTCGGCCCCAACAAAGGCTCTTCCCTTGTTCTTCTTGAATCGATCGTTGATTGGGTTTGGCTTCAATCTTGGCTTGACCCCTTTGATGAATCTTGGCTTGTCTACCCTTTTCTCATAAGGGCACTCATTTGCAAAGTGGCTATCTTCATCACAATTGTAGCAAGTTCTCTTCTTCTTCTTGTCATTGAGGAGCATTGGGAACTTTGCCTTGTATTTCTTGGCAAAGAAAGCAAAGTCGGTAGCAATGTCACTAGTTGAAGTCATCTCTTCTTCTTCTTCAATTTCATAGTCTTCATTGCTTCCATGATCGGCCCTAGCTTTGAGAGCAAGGTTGTGTGACGCTTCATGGTTGTGTGAGGCTTCATCAACACGGTTCATTGCCATGAGCCTCTTTCCCGCTTTGGCCATGTTTTCATTGGCGGCCACATAGGAGACGAGATCATCGGAGTTGAGATCGGCACTCTTGGTCATGATTTGCAAGTTGAGTGCAAGGTTGGTGTCTTGTTGCTTGACGGCAATCATAGCAATGACCTTGGACTTTATGAATGCTTCATTCATCTCGAAGCCATCATTGTACTTCTCAACACCAAGTCCCTTGACTCTTACTCTAAGAGCACCAAGCCTAGCGTAGGCATCGGACACGGATTCTCCATCTCGAATCATGAGCTGGTGAGCCTCTTGCTTTGCGGTCTCATAAAGAGCCGATTGGATCAAATCGGTTCCCTCTTGGAGTACTACGATCCGATCCCACAACTCTTTAGCGGAGTCGATGTCATTGACTTGATCAAGAAGCTTGCGGTTGATGCCACTTCTAATCTTGTCACGTGCGGAGGCATTGAGTTGACGGTTGTAGAATTCGGTGGAGGTCAACCGAATGGGATCTTGTGGTTCCCGGTATCCATGAACAATGATCTCCCATAACTCCACACTGCAGTTGCGAATATGAGATTCCATAGAAGATTTCCAAAAAGGAAAGTGAGTTCCATCAAAATGGGGAACATTCCCACTATGGTTTATATGAGGCATGGGTGAAGTGTTTTTGGGATAGTCATGATTAACTTCATGGAAATTCCCTAGAGAGGCCGAGGCCGTACTAGGAGGAGGTCCACTAGTTAATTTCTTAAGCATGGAAGACATTTACTGTCATTTGGTTTTGTAGCTCATCCTCCTTTTTCTTCTTCTCGGCATCATATGCCAAGAGTCTAGATTTCATCTCTTTAACCGAAAGGTTAGAGTCGTCATCTAGACCCTCGAAGAGTTTATCCATCTCACTCTTAAGGCGGTGAAGCCCTTAATAAGAGTCCAGGCTACGATACCAATTGAAAGTATAGAGATGGTAAACCTAGAGGGGGGTGAATAGGTTTCTACAAGTTTTAATTCTTTCTTTGCAATATTAGGCTTTGCGGAATATAAAGGTGAGCCTAATGCAAACTAGGTGAAGCAACCTATATGAGGATACAACTAACTCGAGCACGAAGGCTCTCACGAGCGATTAAATCACAAGTAAGGAGTTCGGTTAGAGATAACCGATAGCACGCGGAGACGAGGATGTATTCCCGTGTTCCCTTGCTTTGCAACAAGGTACGTCACGTTTGGAGGGGTGGAGGTCCCACGAAGGATTCCCCACGCCACGAAGGCTCACCCTATTCTCCGGAGCCTATCCCACGAAGGAATAGCTCACTCACTTGTGGTAGACTTTGAGGTAGCCTCCAAACCTTCACAATCTTGCCCGGAGCAAATCCACAGCCCGGATGCTTCCGGACTCCTCTTGCCCACCTAGGGTTTCCAAGGAACCCTAGGAAGCAAGCTTCTCGATGAATACAAGGGGGAATGAGATTTGGCTTGGTAGAACGGTAGATCGGGTCCTCCTCTAACGATTCCCGGAGGGATTTGAGTTTGGGTGGAGGAGGAGGTAGATCTGAGGCTTTTGGTGTTTCTAGCAATGGAGTAAGAGAGAGAGAGCTCAAGAACAGCTTGTAGTGTAGTGCCTAGCTGTTCAGAGGTAGGAGAAGGCCTATTTATAGTGTTCTTCGAAATATGGCCGTTGGTCACTTGCCACCTCGGCTTTTTCCTCGAGAAACCCGGTTGACCGGGCCACGGACCGGACAGCCCGGTGGTGAGGCCGGTCGGACCGGACCGGTGACCGGACGCCCTTTGCTGGTCCTGGAGCTCCTCCGGTTGGCGGCCGGTTGGCGACCGGTCGGCCGGGCCGTGCGCCGGACTCGCCGGTCTGTAGGCCGGTTGACCGGTCGGCAACCGGATTTGCTGTGTTCTCGTGTGGAGCCCGGTTGGCGGCCGGTCGACCGGGTCGTGCGCCGGACTTGCCCCGGTTGGCGACCGGTGGACCGAGCAGCGCGCCGGACTGGCCGGTTGCTGGCCCGGTTGGACCGGGCTGCAGACCGGATTTCTGCTGTAGACCCCTTTTCGATTGTTGTTGAAGTGGGGGGTCTCCTTTAGCCTTCTTGTTCCTTTGATACACCATTTATGCCTCATTGCCTAATACATGAGATTATCCTTATAAACATATTAGGCCAAATACTCTAGCACGGTGTCATTGTTACCAAAATAATGGATAAGGGTAAAATACCCTTACACTTCGAGACAATGAAAAGCAGTGTATGGGCAGAACAACTACCAATGATGCTAACCTTAGCATCCACATCAGGTCCCTTTATAGTGCAACTTTGCAGCAATAATTTCTAGATGAAAAGCACTGTGTGGAGTACAGGCATGAGGGAATACATTTTTACAAGATTGTTTGCAAGATCTATAAAATTTTCAGGATTTTTTCTTACAGTGAACACAAGCACTACTGAATCATTTGTTCAAACATGAGCAAATTATGCTCAATGAGCAAGCACAAGACCACCAAATTATTTACTGGACACACAATAGCATTACAGTCGAGAGATGCATTCCTAGAAACTGAAGGAAGTTGACATGAATCATATATTAGGGTCAGATATTATTGGTGGCCAATATATACCAAAGAACATGCAATTTTCAGATAAGCAAGATTGGGCAATACACATCACAGAGAAAGACTCATCTCTCTCATCGTCAACGCTGGTTGGAGAAGTCGAAGGTCACGGTGGCCCTGTACTCCTAATCGCAGGCAGCGCCCTCCTGTTGCTCCGGTGCTCCACGCATAGGGCCGATCCCCCAACTGCTCCAGGCGCATGCCCCATGCTCCAGCCGTCGTGCACTGAATATTGACATAGCGAGTGTCATAGCGAGTGTCAGAGGTTGAATTGCAAGCAATAGAAGCAACAATATGTGTTCAAGCAGCAATATGTGTCAAAGAAACAGGAGGTGGTGCCACGGTGCAGCAATATGCTTATTTAGAATCCATCTTATCAAACAAAGATACCAAATAATTTTTTCAGTTTGTCCAGAGGTACCCTAAACATTAATTTGGAGAGTTAAGTTCAGAGCTTGCTTGTACATTCTTCAGTGTGTTTTTCATTTATTTGGCACTGTTTTTTTTAGTTGGATGACTGAATTCCCTTCAAAGACAAACGGTGCTCTGTTAAAGAACAATGTGCACACTGCAGTCCTAATTTATTTAAAAAGCTCAGAGAGCTCGGACCTTGCATGACTTGGATTTATAAAGCAAGTTTACAGTAACTCTGAAACTCACAAACAAGTCGGCTTGTTTTAGCTGTTTCACAAACACACGAACTCTGAAACTCACAAACAGGTTGGCTAGTTGTAGCCTGATCGTTCTTGCAAGTACTCCAAAAGTACACAGAAATATGGAGTATTGAGCTGTACAGCAAAAACTCAGAGAATTGCAGATTATTTCTTGCTATAAAAAACTGCACACACATGAAAAGATGGGAAATGAACACTGCGATCAAGAACGAGATACTGTCTTGGTATCCTAGACCAAACATAGTGAATAAATAATATAGCAAGGGTACAGGTTATTATTCAGTTTCAGTGTTGTTGTTGTGTGTAAATCCTAGACCAAACAAGAAGCTAGCAGTACTAAATTCAAGAAGAAGAGACCAAGTAATAGGAGGTGATTGATTTAGCTAGCTTACAGTCTGGTGACAAAGTTGTCCGTAGCAAGTGACCATGGTGAAGCTGCAGGAGTCGATGCAGTCCTGAACTCCCGATCCCACTTTCTGAGCATGTCGTGGGTGTCCTTGAGCAGGCTCTTGATCCCAGTTAGCGCTTGCACTGCAGGAAAAATGTTTCAAAAAAAGCACAGGAATGTTTAGGAATTTCTGTATGCACTGCCATTGATACCGCTAGAAGCTTGTCGGACTATTACCAATATGTACTGATAAAACAGCTAGGACTAGATACATATATTGCAGAATATGGCCACACATCATACACAGATTTACTTTTATCACTAATTTACTTTTACTTTTACTTTTATACATCTTAGTACCCATTTATCACTAATTTACTTTTATTGTTATTAATACGCAGATGATGACGAACAAGCAAATGAAGAAATGTACGAACAAAATCTCTATGAAGCTGCATTAGATGAAGTGGAAGATGAAGTAGATGAAGAGCAAGATGCAGTAGAAATGGATGAGCAAGATCAACACTATAATGGGGAAGAAACAGGTGGTCAACAAGCACTACGACATCGAAAAGTCCTCCCTGACCATCACAGATGTGCTGCTTATGTAGCTATGCATTCACTTTGCATGAAAAACGGTGGAAAGTTCGACAAGAATGACAAGAAAGATGTTGCTGCATTTTTTAAATCAGATATCCAAGTTATGCAAAGAATCTGGAGGCTGGCTATGAAGCAAATAGCTGATGGCTTGGAAGTGGATGTTTCTAGCAAAAGGAAAGGAAGGTGTGGAAAGAAACCGAAAAATATTGATTTGTTGTTTCACTGCGGACTTAGCCGATGACGACGGGCACGTACCACGGTGGATGGACTCCTTGCAGTGCGTGATGAAGCTGGCGATGCCGCCCTGCTTCTCGAGGAGCGTTTCGTCACGCCAGGATGGCGGCGACGAGAACTGGGCAGGAGCCGCCGTCTGCGCCGCGAACGCCGACCGGCTCTTCCGCAGCCGGATGTCCAGAACGGGCGCCACTCTCCGCGGCCGCCTCGAGATCTTGCTCCGTGAGAAGCTGGCGCGGCCGCCGTAGAAGGTGGCCTTGGCGGACGCGGACCCGAAGCTGAAGGTGCGCAGACTCCCTTGCCTGCCGCTCGCGCTGAGCCGCACGGCGACAACGTCGCTGGGCTCCGACGCGCACCGGCCGAAGGAGAGGCCACCCGTGCTGCTGCTGCTGCATCTGCTCTTGGTCGGCACCCTCCTCGTCGACCTGAGCGCCTCACGATGCTCACCCCACTTTACTGGTCTTCTTCTCCGTTGTTGTCGATGGATCCAGCCGCACCGTCGACGAATCGAGCACCATCGACGGGAAAAAGTTAATCTTGCAGCGGAGATTGAGAAAGGGGGAGATTGAGCGAGGAGGCGTGGGGAGAGGCAGGCCGCGTATGGCGCATCGACTGAGGAGCCGGCCGGCGGCGCGGGGTTGGTGGGTGGGGAGGTGGCTGGTGGCATACGGCCCGCCGTCGGTGGAAGCTGCGGTGCGCCGCCGGTGGAGCAAAGAGGAAGGAGCAAGTGAGTGGAGCGACTCCACGACGACTCGGTGTGCTGAGACTTCGCGACTCGGTGTGCGACACGACGGAGGGAAAAATGGGAAAGTAAAGAAAGTGCGTAGCGTTAAAATGTTACCGTGAAACTCAAAACGTCTTACATTTCCGCACGGAGGGAGTAAAAGGCAGCAAAACAAGTATAATACAGCTACAACTTTCTACGAATAACCAACATAGCATGAAGTTCACATCGGCTAGTCCGAATATAAGGCACCACCGATATCACAACTCCAAAGCAAAGGAGGCTATCCTAAGCCATGGGAGGATCCAATGCATTGGCCAGGGGCAGCTGCCCCCCCTCCCCCCCACCCCCACCCCCACTCAAATCTACAACCCCTTTGTAAAATCAACCTCAAAGAGTGGTTTACCTCCACTTAACAATGAATAAGTTCTCAATTCTAATGCTAGGTGGAGAGTATGGAGCTGCTAATAGCACAAATTTCTGGACTGCTTTCTTTGGACAAGCGTCAAGATAGAACTATCACCTTCCTACTATATCATGCATGGAGACTAAGAGCAAGTACAATAGAGTCCAGTCAGCTGACTATAAGACATTAAATAATATATTTTAGATGAGTTGGAGGAGAGAGAAGAGGAGAGAAGGTGAGGTGAGCTACTATGCAATAACGAACTTCTTGCACGCGTCTTCCTGAGTACTTTGTGAGAGTGAAAGGTGGGCCATATGTTAGTAAAGTACTTCATTCTTATAGCCAACTATTATACATGTTAGCTATATGATAACTACAAATGATATAGTATTTTGTTATATCCAGCGGTTGGCTATACTATTGAAATTGCTCTAAGAGATGGCTGTGGCACTAGCGTCGAGGAGAACTATGCTACGGCACATTGTCAGTCTGACAGCTGGAGGGTTGTTTTCGTGGCCTTGATGGGATGGTGCGTGCTGGTGGTGTCAGCTGGGCCGCCGTCGTCGAGCCATGCCTGGCGCACGTCCGGCGCTGGAGTATTAGGTAAGCGCTGATCCCAACTTGCTGGTGTGTTTGTAATTCCATTAAGTCCATGATTCATCCAAACCGCTCTACATATGGGGTGTTTATCCGGATTGTTTTGCCATGCATAGCGAAGTAGTGCAGTGTACGGAGAGAACCATCTAAAGATTTTGAGGATGTTTTAGATGTATGCGCATCTTGTGATCTATTTCTTTAGAGTAAAATACATGGATGTGCGCCACTGTTAATTTCTTTAGAGAATATGCCCTTTTAGTACGATTACCTATCTAAACCTGGCTGACAAGTTTGCAAAATATAACACCATGTAGGTGCTCATACTTTTCCGCCGGTTCATACATTCTCCCAGCCCCAGGAGCAGAATCTGCTCCAAACTAATCTTATCCGATGCGAGGGGAAGCTGAAGACATGTTTCCAAAAAGTTGACGACCTAGAGGTAATAAATAAAATAGTGGGCATTGTTGCCGGAATTCCTGGCACAATCGTTGCAACGACCACAAGGATATATCATATATGGTTTTGTAAAATGGTACGGCCGGCTTGGAAAAAAGGACGAAGAGAGCTATGTGGTGAAGGGCCCACTTTTTGTGATGAATTGTGAGTGTAATTTTTCGTTTTTTGCGTTGTATTTTATTTTACTCCATGGGTATTTTACTATATGCTGTAGATATATATGATGGAGAAGGCAGAGGGGGAGGCGTCCACCCTCAGCGTGGACCACGTAACTTGATGAAGAATCACTGGTCGCACGTGCGCAAGGACATGATGAGGTAACCACCAATCTTAAGCCATGGGAGGATCCAATGCATTGGCAAGGGGGCAACTGCCCCCCACTCAAATCTACAATCCCTTTGTAATATCAAGCTTTGCCTCCACTTAACAAAGAATAATTTCACATTCTTGCCCCCACTCAAGTTCTCAATTCTAATGCTAGGTGGAGAGTATGGAGCTGCTAATAGCACAGATTTCTGGACTGCTTTCTTTGGACAGGCGTCAGGTCAAGACGAGGACGAAGGGGAGATCACTGTCTGTGAGACTGTAGAACCTTCAAACAAGGCCGGCAATGCCGGCGGTAGGGTTCGAGTTCGCTAAAGCTCGGTCAACAATGCATCTTTGTAGTGAGAAACCAAAGCCATGTAGAAAAGTGTTTGGTTTGAAGTCCACAAGTCACATGTCAAACTAATATGCTCAACATTTCTAGGACTCGTCTTAAGAAGTTCCTTTTCATATTCATAAACCTTTATGCACTCCTTTCGAATGGTCATTCTACCAATGAACTTGTATTTTTATTCATGTGCTTCATCAAGATATTAAATCATTCTAAAAGGATAATCATGCACAATTACCATCTTAGCAATGATAGTGAGGGTTTCCTCATGATTATATTCAGTACTAACAGAAGCAAGTGATGAACCTGAGGCTCAAAGCTTAGTGTACCTTGACCTTGGATATGCCCCTTTAGTAAATCTTTTTAATCTTGACATAATTTGTTATGCCTATTCATACTAGTTGTTTGCCCGCCTTCCTTGTAAAGAAGTAAATCCCCACAATAGTTGCACTTGGCCTTTGGTAAAGGCTCCCCTTCAACTTCGGTCAGTGTAAAATGCTACCAACATTTGGAAGTTTTACCCAAGTCGTGTCTCTCAACATGATGCTCCCAACGAATTGACGACATCGAGGATGCCATCATTAGGCTCATCTAACTCCGTAGCTAGGCTTTCTTCCAGTGCTGAACCGAAGTGAGAGCGAGGGAAATGCCAACGCATTTCAGGCTTCGCCTACAAGGAGGGAAACGACACCACGGGCTTTGTCGCTGCCGGCACCATCTGAAGAAGGGCGAGACTTTCGTTCGTATCGCCGCACACCCCGCTCCCTGCTCACCGGAATGTGGCAACCATCCATGTTGTTCACATCGCCGCCACTTGAATGCCAAGGTCATGGTCAGAGCCCTCCTTTCTTCCATCTCTAACATGTCGCAATTTGCGGGAAAGTCACCTCTCGCTAGAGAATATTCCACGTTTACGAGACGCTAAGGCTTCATTCATTTTGTTGGGATTGAATCCAAACATGGATTCCACCCAGGCATGGATTTGGTTAATCCAAGCCTTCCACCCGAACCTCAAGAATCTAGATTTATCCCTTCCTCATAATCCATTGCATGTCTCCCTATGCTCGCTTTTCTCGCGTCTTGCTTCGTGGAAATTTTTCCAGACGTCTGGTGGCGATAGATTTTTTCCAAGCCTTGTTAGTACAAGATGACGGGATGGGTTGGGCTAATATTCCCGTCCGGGAGTAAACGAAGAGAAAACTTTTGGTGGGCTGGAAAAATACCTCGACGGGCTGGAAACCAGAACTAGGCCTCAATCTAGATCAATCCCTGGCTCCCAGAGATTAAACGAACAAGGCCTAAATTGAATCTTAAGGCTTGATCTCTGTTGTATTGGGAAGCCATGCCCTCATAAAAATCCAACCATAAGTTCGGAAATTCAATTCGGCTCCCGGGTGCGTATGCTCCCTCTACTAAAATATTATATTTCGAAATGTCAAAAAATTTGGACAAAAAATTCTACATGTACATCTTCATAATATACGTGCGTTCGTCAAGTTTCACGAAAAACCAATATTTTGTGTGGTCTATATAAAAAAGAGAAAGTTTATCTTGTGAAAAACATTATTTTTAGCACTGAATTTTGTCTTTTTTATACACGTCACATGATAAGTCGATTTGTTATGAAACGACTTTGTGAGCACGTAGCACGTGAAGATGTACGTGTTTCAATTTTTTTAAAAGTTTAAAATGTATGTAAGATGCATTTTGAAATATAGAGAGCATATGAACCCATGTTCCAAAACACCGCTCCCAAGTAAGTTGGTTATAAAAGCTGATACAGATCTGACTAATTTGTGTGCCACTATGCGTGGTCAAGTTCACGTGCTGGCTGCAGAAACGATATTTACCCAAACCCGGCAAGCACTGACGACAGCACGCGGTGATCGCTGCCGGTTAAGTCCAAAGCACCATGGTTTTAGCCAATAGCAAAGCTCCTTGGTACAGAAGTACAGAGCATAATATTTCAGCTGCAACGAGCCTCGTGCTAATTCCAAAGATCGATGTTCAGTTCTCCATGACAGCTCGTACGATAAGCTGGACGGATCGCGTCTGATCCTGCACGCACTTTAAGTTAAGCCAAGGAAAACGCAACGGCGATGCTCTGTCACCTATACCTGGGCGGCTACGGCTGCGCCTAGCTGAGCTGACTGAACTTGATCTATCACCAACAAATATCAGGCTCCGTTTGGAGTTAGCGTAAGGCCAGTCTTTGGAAGAGTTTGTTAGTATTAACTCGGAGACTGTATGTGAACTCCCCAAGATGTTCTGTTCCACCAAAAGTGTCTTCGACAACTAGACATTCCTCTAAACGGAATGAAGGCCCAACTAATCAAGGCCACGTTCAGTTGTTCTCTTTTTGTTTTGCTCGCCAATCCTACGTGACAATCATATTAGCAGTACTCCTCGGATTCCTTGGTCCGGACTCATCAGTCACCGTGGCTGCAGATCAAGCAATATGTATTTTGTTCAGGAATATTACAGTTATTAGATCTCTCTGTCTTCCGGCTGAACATGCTCCTCCGCCGCATGATCCCTCGCCGACAACTGTCTGCAATCAAACCATCAGGCACAGTAACACTGTAAGCAATACTGTATTAGCGATTACATAATAATCATGTCAAGGACAGCAGGTCACGCAAGCCACGTCCTGGCTCCACGAGGACCTGCCAATTAGAGTACCTAATCCGACCTTTATCAATCATAAATTCATAATACGTCGCGCATAATCAGCGGAATCTTGGACTAGTGTCGCCTGATGCACAGCACAGCATTAGTCGATCTGCAGGTGCCGTTGCACATGGACCAACAGCGGGTAGGGCACAGGATGATATGCAGCATATGCCTTGTGTGTGTGAGAGAGCGGTCCAACTAACTCTGCATTCATGTGTTGAAGCCACGCAATCTCTCTTCAACTTTTTCAGGAACAAGCTAAGCTCTACTATGAATATATGATGCATGCATGGACCCAGCTAGCGCAACTTGGGTTTGTTATTAACGGGAAGCGCTGGCCGGTTCAATGCGATCATAGCTGGGGCTTCTGGGGGAGGTTCATTTAGTCAAACCAGCGTAGCTAACTTGACGTACTCCTTGACCTCGACCGACTTAAACAAGCTGTCTTAAGGGGAGTTCACGTGGGGAAGATACGTATTGCTCATGTAAAATGCCAGCTAGCTACAATGCGACGAATCTATCTGTGCAACAACAAACTGCTAAATTTGCTAAACACGTAAGCCGATAGCCCAGTCCCCATCTAGACCCAGGGCGTACTGTGAACTTTACTTATGCTCTCCCACCTCCCACCAATATTACTAATATGTTTGGTAACTGGTTGAATGGAGTAGATAGACAATCTAAAGCATTTATCCGGATTGGGGTTTCTGCTTTATGTTGGTCTATTTGGAGGAGCAGGAATGATATAATTTTTAATAAGAAACGTTCATTTCATTTTTTGCGAGTTATTCATATGGTCTCCCATTGGGTCCAACTCGGGCCCTACTCTCTCCGGAGGGACAGCGGGATGCCATGGCTTCCGGATGCACACGGCTCCCGATGGTCGCTCGGGATATCTTGTGCCAGTCTGGTTGGCGTCATACTAGAAGGCTATGTTGATTTGTAGTCTTGCTATGTTTTCCTTTCGATGGTTGATTCTTGTATCAATCCTCGTCGATGAGTGATTTGTAAACAATACTATTCTGAATATTTTTAATAAAAAGGCCGTGTGCATCACCATGATGCAGAAGCCGGGGAAGACCCCCATTTCGAAAAAAAAATCTAGACCCAGGGCGGCGACAAGGGGCAACCCTAGCCACGAGCATCTATTACGTGTTTGGTGGTCTAGGCTAATTTTAGGGCTCACTTGGGACATGTTCTAAGGTTTTTAGCCCGTTTAGAACGAGCCACGGGTCATAATTGACGTGTTGTTTCGTTGCCCATGATGCATCGATTGGCAAAAAAAACTTCCGGTGTTTGGTTGCATGCAGCCAAGCTCAAATCGCGATGGAGATGCGACGTCACATATTTGGTACAATCCAGGCAAAGGTTGCGGTGACCTCTTCTCTTGACTGGTGATCTTACCATATTATCACCACCATCACACACAAACAAGCTACCAGTTCATCAGTTCAAACCTAACAGTACGATAGTTCATAAGCAGATTCCCTAGCTACTACGAATGGCAGTTCATAAGCATAGTCCCTAGCTAGTATGAATGGGGGTTTAACATTAGAGTACGACGGTAATCAAAATGGTAGTTCAACGAGAGGGATCAAAGGGAATTTCATGAAAGGGGTTCTTCTTCTTCTTCTCGTGCTTGTTGTTCTTTCAGGCTTCATTGTCGCTTGCCTTCACGCCATGGCCAGTCTCTACCTTCATGAAGCACAACAATTACTTCGAAGTACCCATCCTCGCCCCAACCTAAAATCCAGTTGCGAATAATGCAGCAAGCAAGAACCATCTTGACTTGAGTGTCGTACTTGTGGAAGCGTTTCTGGTCAAGAACCCGAAACCTATTCTTTAGAGCTACAAATTCCCTCTCAATGCAGACTCTGAGGCTTAAGTGTCTGAGATTGAACAACTCTTTCGCATTTTGCGGTCTTTTTCCTGCACTGAACTCGTTGAGTTGATACCTTATTTTCCTGAAGGGTGGTAGAATCTCAGGTAGGCATGCATGTCCAGCATCTCCTAGGTAGAATTTGGCATCAGGGATTTTCAGCTCATCATGCCTGGACAAGCTGTCAGCCAGGATGCTTGTGTGAGGAACTGAACCCTCCTAACCAGCAAGCACATATGTGAACCTCAGATCAAAATCCAAAAGAGCTAGGACATTCTGGATGGTGTAGTGCTTCTTTCTCCGGAATGCTGAAGATTGTGCTTTGGGCATCATTGTTGTCACATGAGCACCATCAATAGCCTCAATACAATTATGTGAAGCAGCGAATAGATAATCATGTTTGTGACCATACGACGCGTATGAATTGAACGAACATGAATTGTGCTAACCCTGAAATACGAGAACCACCTATAGATGTGCTTGATCTTGGGTGCCGTGTTGTTTGATGGTGGATTGATCATTTCGGCTCTGAGCTCCCCAACGTCAAACAATAGTTGCTGGAAGATGCGAGAAATAGTCTCCATAAATCGCCTGAGTGTGCTACGGATCACTCAGAACCTCTGGTTATGACCCACAACATGAGAAAACATGGCAACTTGCTCTTCCACAGAGGTGTGGATGCTATCTTGTAGTGTTCCTCTCTCCCTGAACGTTTTGACAAGTGCATAGAAAGGGGATCTTCTCATCCGAAGCATTTGGATTGCATCTACATTGTTGCAATTGTGATGTAGTTTAGGTTCGCTATCCTCTCATGATCTCACGGTACATTGGACCGATGGTGACAAGAGATAAGGTAGCACATTAACTGCTATCTTGTGCAGCAATAGGATCTAGGCCTGAATGACACCGATAAGTGCTACATCGTGATGCAGAAGCTCGATGTGGTCGTCCTACTCAAATCGATCTACAATTAGGACCGGGCAAAGCGACATTGAGGAGTTCTAGTTAAATGGATCCACCACTAGGCCAGAGAGGAGAGAAGAATATTGTCGTTTATCCCGCCAAGCCAGATGATAGAGAGGAGCCGGAGTTGGAGAAGAAGGAGATCAACCTCCATCTTCGTTGCACAAGACGATGCGGGTCTTCTGCTACAGACCAAGAAGTTGAGCTCCTCCTCTAGAGCAAGAAGAGGGTACGGTGTGGGAGTACATATCTGGGCCACCTCCACCGCCGTCGGTGTCATAAGTGGGAAAAGAGAATTTTCGTTGTGGGCTAATGGAGGTGGTAACCGAAAGAGGAAGGTTCCCCCTAGCTTTGTCGCGCAACGCCGCCCAAATTTCACCTTCTCCCTCCATCTCGCACCCGAGCTCCCGCGCGCACGACATTGTGGATTTTCGTCTCGCCTCGGCCTGCCCGTGGAAAAACTATCGATTCAGGCGTTCCTCTCGAGCCTGCCCCACGAGTGCTTTGAGACCGATGATGGACACAACGCAGACCCACTCCAGCCATCCAAACACCCATTTTTCGTTCCCAACGGTCCTGGCTGAGGAGCATGCGACCTACCAAATGCGCATGTAGCATCACTGCACCCCCATATGCTTCCACTCTGCCCGAGTCGTGTATTTAGTAGTGTTGTTGTTGCATTGTTTATCACGACAACATCCGAGGTCCTAGCCGGTGGACTTCGGAGGTCATCAGTGTGTGGCTAAGCTTTGCCTTAGCTTACCGCGGCAGGGTCGGTATAGTGGTGGTGGCGGACCTTGCACGTCTTCCCGTTGGGTGGTCAACGACTTCGGTCATGGCGGACCAGGGCGGCGTTTATGCATCGCTACCTTTTTTGAAGGCATCGTCGTTGCATTCTGTGTCTCCACTCTCGGGTTTCCTTGTAAGAAATCCTAGATCTGGAACTCCCGAATCAGATGATGGCGGCACTACGGTGTCGTCCCCCCTCCCTACGGGTATCGTATTGGAGAAGGCTTGCTGGTGGAGTTCGAATGTGGATCAGCTCAGTGTCTACGACTTTGACGACGACAGCGTGGTGCAGCTGGTTTTCGGCAATGGACATGTGCAAAGCTGTTTGGCACCATGGATGCATCGACGGCAGGGCTATCAAAGCTAATACGTTGATCCCTCCATCCTAAAGATGGTTGACGTTGGCTTCTAGAGTATAGTATACGGTGAGCGCTGGAAGTCCGCTATACCTGTTTGTGCTCCTTGCTCGCCGTTGGGAGGCTTGGTTGCGCATCTACATTAGCTGTTGTGCGTTGGTGTAACAATTTTTTTTTTTGCCAAGCTTTGTTGAATAATTTATTTTTGGCTGGTCCTCTTTGAGGGACTAAAAGTCTCAGGGTAGCGTCCTATGATTTTCCAAAAAGAAAACTGCAATGTCGGATTCTGCATGGGTGCACCCGGCCCTATCAGCAGTCTCAATCACATTAGTCTGAGATAGCTGTGTGCTCCTTAGTAATTATGGTTGGGAAGGGATATAACTCCACATATGAGGGGTGCACCGATAGAGTGCCACGGTGTTTGCCTGAACTACCTGTTAAGCAAATGCTGACAGTACTTAGCTTCAAACCGTGGTGCATTGCCAGATTATTCAAAAGAATGGAAGCGGCGAGTGACGGGAGACCGACACATTCCCTAGGCGCTCCCTCTCGATCGAGAGCAGGCGCCGATTGTGCTCGACTTGGGGCAGGAAAGCCGGCAATCATCGTACGTACCGACCTTGGCCCCACACGGCAACCGTAAAGCGCGGCACAGCAAAGCCACGCTTTTGCGTCCTTTCCGTGCTTAAAACCGGGCACTTGTCCGCCCATGATCCATGATTAAGCTTAAGCAGTAATCAAGCAAGCACACGGAATAGTAGAAGCAGTCCATGATCCCATGACTTGGAACAGGAATATCGGACGCGACCATATTCAACCCCCACGAGTCCAGCTCGAGCAGCCGCTGTTTTCCTGACGGACGAGCAGGCACTGTTGGTGGGTCGTCGAGGGCTGCGACTGGGAGTCAGGAATCCCCCGTGATTGCTGCGGATTAGCGGGCGCCGCTGCGCGCGAAAGGCATAGGAGATCGTGTAGAAAAATATCCAGCCACGAAACGAAGACGATCCATGACGTCGGGCCGGCCACGCGGCGTGGAGTACGTGCGTGAGTATGTCGGTCGGGGTGAAACGGTAAAGGAAACCGCATCTCGGCAGAATATCGCCGCCGCCGCCCGTCTAGCTTGGGAAAGAATTGCCTCAGACGCCACACTCGCATGGACGGCGGCCGCACAGACAACAGACAGGCGTCAAAACCCACGGCGCGTCTCGCGCCTCGTGGCCGCCTGGACCAGGGCACAAAACACACAACATATACATTTCAAGAAAGGAAATACTCCTACACCAATCCCTGCTGAAAAGAGTAGGCGTAATCAGAGAGTATACGTACGTAGTTAAATGCAATTTGGGAAAGGACTGTGTTCGCAGCGAGTTGAACATGGCAAAGGCCACCTAACTGGAGCCCCTTTTCAGCACATGCGCCCGGGCCCGCACGCGCGTGTCCCCTTCTTCCGCTACTGTGCTCCCATGCGTTGCATCCTGAGTCCCGTGGGGCCTCGGTCGGTCGCGCTACAAATGATCTATGCGCCACAGCTGCGTATCTACGTGCGCGCGAGGACACGGCTTCCTTGCGGCCATCACCCATGTTATCCCATTCACGCCATACACCTCTGCCTGCTGATAAACTTGCTAGGTCGCCTAGAGTAGATCATTGCCGGGTAGGAGAGGGACTGTGAGCATTTACCTTCACTTGGAGGAGGACGTACCCGTCGACGTTGATGGCGACGGCTGGTGGCGTAGGTGAGGTAGTGGCGGCGGTGCCTAAAACGCCGTATGAGTTATGGACAGGGGGAGTGTCTTCTCTAAACCACCTGAAAGTGTGGGGAGCCCTGCTGAGGCCAAAGTATTCAATCCAAATATCGCAAAGTTAGATACCAAAATAGTGATAAAGAGGGAAAAGAGATCCTTACCGGCCAGGGCCTAGGGCTCGCTGGCAAGGATGAACACGGGCTGTGGGGCACAGCGCCGCCACCGCCGAAAGAACACCGGCCACAGCTGCTGCTCGTCGTCACCGGCAAAGGGCGCCGCTACTGAGCCGCTCGACGGCGGTGCGTTCACCCGTGGGTGCACGCACGCGCCGGCGAGAGGGCCAGAAGGGCGCCAGTATGCTCCGCCCGCACCGCCTCGTCTCGTCGCCCGCTGCCAGGGTAGTTGTGGTGGCGTGGGAGAGGTTAGGGTGTAGGTGGAAAAGGCAGAGAAGGGAAAGTGGCGGGAGAGCCCGCCGTCGTCGCCGAGCCGTCGGGCCGCGCGCGCGAGCGGGAGCCGCAGCCAACGCGCCGCGGCCGGAGGGGACAGAGAGACAGAGAAGGAATAGCAAAGGGGGTGGGGTAGCCGCGCAAGAGGTGAGCCCGTGGTGGGCTCGCCGTCGCCGGCGTGGCGCCGGACACGCTCGTTCCTTCTCCGCCGCCGGAGGCGTGCGGGAGACCGAGCTCGGGGGAAACTATGGGGGCTAGGTTTAGGGTTTTTTCTGGCCGGTTCGGCCAGTTATATACGGGCCGATATCAACGCGCGACCGTCGGATTGACGGACAGGAGCGAGCCGGCGCACAGTTCGGCCTTAGGCCGCGATGGCGGGCCGCTGGCGGGCCGTGGGCCGCGTCCAGCAGGCCGTAATGCAACGCGCCCGAGCGGCGCGCAAAGAAACCTGCTCACGTGGGCTGTGGGCTGCGGGAGCGCGATTAGCCGGCACGCGTTTTCTCGTTTCTCGTTTACAGAGGCATTTTAAAGCAGTTTTGGGTCATTTTTTGGCCTATTTTTGTCTAGTTTTTTTTTTATCTGAATAAATAGGACCAACGAAATATTTGTTCAGAAACTAAAAAGTGAAAGATATGCCTCTGAAAAGTTCAAAAGTTAATAGTTTAAAGTAAAAGTTTCCGCTGCAATAGTAAAAGAAGCTTTTTTGTCAAGTTTTTTCCTGAGCAAATTGAACCAACGAGATATTTGTTTTAGGAAATTAAAAAGTAACAGAGATGCTTCTGAAAGTATTAAAGTTTAATGAATTCAAAGTTTCCGCTGCAAATAGTTAAAGTTGCATTTTAAAGAAATGATTAAAGTGATTATTGTGACAATTATGGTTATGTTATTTTGGACCAACGTTATTAATGACATGATCATGTTTTGTTGCAATAAGGTGTGCATTTATCTCTATTTTCTCGCCCAACGGTGATATAGTTTTAATTGCACAAACAGTTGTATGTTCTAATTTTGACCAACGTTGAATTATTGCATGCAATTGTTGTTATGATCTCATTGTGGTTTAAAGGAGGGTACTACTTGATGAGCTGCATCAAGGATGTTCCAACCCTCAGAGGTGACAACTACACTGAATGGAGAAAGAAGGTCGATTTGTGTTGAGGTGGACTGGGTTCCCACAGCCGGTCTGACCAAAAGATCCAGTCAGAAATGACAAGGATAATGATGCTGCATGACAGAATAAAAGGTGGCTAAGTGTCATTTATAAAGAATACAATTGAGATCGCTATTGTGGGCTCAATTGCAGAGTGTGCTTCCGTAGGGAAGTATCTTGAAAGAATAAAGAGCCAGTTCACTGGTTCTTCAAAGATATGTGCGACACGACTGCTGTAGCAACTGGTGACAGAAAAGTACACATCGACAGGAAGGACATGGCAAGTGTGCCATATGGTGTAATAATGCTTATGTGGGTGTTGTCTGTGTGTAATGTGAGTGAAAAAGTGTTGTCCGCGTTGGACAAAGAACAAAAGAAAAAAAAACTGATGAATCGTCGAAATATGGCATTGTCGCTTAGGCCATATTTCGAGGGGGAGAATAGAAAGACTTGTTAAAAATGGTATTCTTCCTCCATTAGAATTCTCAGACATAGAACAGCGCATCGATTGCATTAATTTTTTTTTGTAAAGGTTGATTAAAAAGGCTGCAAATTGATGCACAGCAACACTAGAAATAATTCACACCGAGATATGTGGATCATTTCCTGTGAAAAGTGTGGATGGCTATGATTCGTTCATAACATTCACGAATGATTACTCCCGATATGGTTATATTTATCCAATAAAAGAAAGAACAAAGCGTTGGATAAATTCAAAATATTCAAAGCTGAAGTTGAAAATCAGCATGATAAAAGAATAAAGATAGTCAGGTCTGATCGTGGAGGGGAGTACTACGGTCGACATACTCCATATGGCCAAGTCCCTGGACCTTTTGCAAGGTTTCTATAGGAGACTGGAATAGTCGCCCATTACTTGATGCCGGACGAACCTCAGCAGAATGGGGTAGCTGAAAGGCGCAACCATACCCTTATGGATATGGTGCGCAGTATGATGAGCTATTCCACCCTACCATTGGGATTGTGGATTGAGGCGTTAAAAACCGCTATTCACATTCTAAACAGAGTACCAAGCAAATCGGTGCCCAAAACGCCGTAAGAGCTATGGACAGGGAGAGTGCCTTCTCTAAACCACCTGAAAGTGTGGGGGAGCCCTGCTGAGGCCAAAGTATTCAATCCAAATATCACAAAGTTAGATACCAAAATAGTCAGGCCAAAGTATTCAATCCAAATATCGCAAAGTTAGATACCAAAACAGTCAGCTGCCATTTTATTGGCTATCCTGAAAAGTCAAAAGGTTATCGTTTCTACTGTCCAGAGAAATACACAAAGTTTGTGGAAACGAGACATGCTGTCTTCTTAGAAGACGAAATGATGAGGGGGAGCATGGTAGCTCGGAAAATTGATCTTGAGGAGAAGAGGGTGCATGCACCTAATCCGATGACTCAGGAGCCATTTTTTGCGCTACCATGTGCACCTGTACCGACGATCTCTGCGATTGTGGTGCAAGCGCCTGTTGTGACTCCACCCATGACAACGATGAGTGAAAATTCGGAACCTGTCCGTCAGGAGCCAAATGAACCATTTGTTGAGCATGAAAGGGAGCAACAACAGCCACCTCTAGTGGCAAAAGGATTTACACAAAGAGAAGGGATAGATTACAATGAGACATTTTCTCCGGTCTCATGTAAGGATTCCTTCAGAATCATAATGGCACTAGTTGCACATTTTGATTTAGAGTTGCATCAAATGGATGTAAAGACGGCATTTCTAAACGGGGATTTAGAAGAAAATGTCTACATGAAACAACCCAAGGGTTTTATCATGGAAGGCAAGGAAGAAATGGGATGCCGCCTAAAGAAATCCATTTATGGATTAAAGCAAGCCTCCAGACAATGGTATATAAAGTTTAATAAAACAATTAAGAGATTTAGATTTAAAGAAAATATTGAGGACAATTGCGTTTATGCAAAGTTTAAAAGTGGAAAATATATTTTCCTAATCTTGTATGTGGATGATATTCTGCTTGCCAGCAGTGATGTTAGTCTACTGCAAGAGACAAAGAAGTTCTTGTCCTCAAATTTTGATATGAAAGATCTTGGTGAAGCGTCATATGTTTTGAACATAGAAATTCACCAAGATAGAAACAATGGAGTATTAGGACTATCGCAAAAGGCTTATTTAGAAAAGATTCTAAGTAAGTATAATATGCATAAGTGCAGTGCCACACCTGCCCCTATAGTCAAGGGCGACAGTTTTGGGAAACATCAAAGTCCCCAAAATCAATACGAGCTCGATCAAATGAAAGCGATTCCATATGCTTCGGCCATTGGAAGCCTACAGGTATGCACAAGTGTGCACTCGCCTGACTTAGCATTTATCACCGGAGTACTCGGTAGATATCAAGAAAATCCAGGTTTTGAACACTGGAAAATGGTAAAGAAGGCATTGCGTTATGTGAAACGCACAAAGAGTTACATGCTAACATACAGAAGATCTGATTCCCTAGAAATAAGAGGGTATTCAGATGCAGATTTTGCGGGGGATAAAGATGATAGAAAATCCACATCTGGATATGTATTCACCCTCGCAGAGGGAGCTATTTCGTGGAGAAGCTCCAAACGGACCATAGTTGCATCATCCACGATGTATGCAGAATTTATAGCATGTTATGAAGCCACGGGCAGGCATTATGGTTAAAGAAATTTATACCCGACTTGAAAGTGGTAGATTGTATTGACAAACCACTAAAGATGTACTCGCGACAATGAGCCCTGCAGTATTTTATGCTCACAACAACAAGTCGAGTAATGTTACTAAACCGATTGAGGTTAAGTATTATGTTGTGAAACACAAGGTCCGAGGATCAAACTATAAGTCTCGAGCATATAAGGACAAAAGATATGCTTGCGGATCCGCTAACGAAAGGCTTACCACCCAGCGTGTTCAAGGAGCACGTAGCCGGCATGGGTTTAAGGGAAAGTCTTACCTATCCTGGATCATAAGAGGCCCAAAAAGTAAAATAATTTGTTTCAAAACAGAGAAGTGTATTGTGGCTGTCTGATTCTATCGGCAATAGAGCTGTGACGATGAAACATGCCCTATGGACTGATCCAAATGAAACGAATAAAGTGAAAGTATAAAGTGAAAAGAAAAGTTGAGATCAAGGGGGAGAATGTTAGTATTGATCTCCACCGCACCAGAGCCCAACGGCCTGGCACGACCCCTTGACCTCGTCCGCGCCCTGATCGGGGGCGCCCAACCGCATCTGGTTGGTGGGCCCCTATCGCATGTGCTATATATATACAGTGGTGGGGGCGGTGGCACACGTGACGAGGTTGACCGGAGTGCCACTCGCCCCACCAACACACCCACCGATCTGGGTTCAGCACAGTGCCGACGGGATGCTCCATCACCGCCGCCACCACCTCTCGCTCGACCACACGCCGTCGCCGTCGCCACCATGTCCAGGTCGGCGAGCTCCACCTCCAATGGAGAAGGTAAACTAACAGTACCCCTCTCCTACCCGGCTAAGATCTACACCTAGACGATCTAGCAATCCTTACACCTGCCTCTCACATTAGGTGAGTATATTTTACACTAAATTTTGTTCATTCGGTTGCTTAGCTTGTTTCTAAATACCGGCGCAGTATGTTTATCAAATATTTTTGCATGCACGCGGAGGCACGTCCGATTTCACAGTTCAACGAGCCGAGCTCTACACTCCCAGTCCTGGAAAGGGAAAAAGCTGCATCTCGCCCGTGCAAACTTCACGCGCATCCCTGAAAGTCGGCAGGTGAAAATTCGTCACCTCTGGCCGATTCAAACCCTCCATATCACTGTCGGCTCAACGTTGAAAATCGCGGCACCATTCCCCCTCTTCTATCCCCATTCGAGCTCCATGTCCCGGCGAGGAACTTCACCGGTGAAAGGGTAAACGGCGCTATCTACATGTGTAGTTGCTGGACAGCGGTGACATAGGCATCTCCAATGGGTCTGCCAAAGATGGTACCCAGGGTTTACTGAAGACCCACGAGTCGAAGATTATGAGGTTTGGAAGCCCAGATTAGTACCAAGGAAAGTTAAAGTTGTATTAGGAAATATAGACTTGTAATCTTACGGGACGGGTTAGAAACCCTCCCGGACTCTGTAACTTGTGTATTACGAATCCCTCGGCTCCGCCTCCTATATAAGGGGGAGTCGAGGGACAAAGAGAGGATCGACTCATTATTTTACGCAACCCTAGTTTTCATCATCGTCGAGTACTTTTTGGCTGAAACCTTCGAGATCTACTTGCCATCTACTTCCGACTAAAACCCTAGTCTACAATACGTAGGCATTGATAAGTTAATCCCTTGTCAATTGGCGACGTCTGTGGGAATTAGAGGCGACAAGGAGCTGATCTCGATGGCACGTTCAGGATCATCGATTTCGTCAACTGCAAGCAACCCGATGGACAGAGGTAAACAGATCGAACCTGTTCTAGTCGATTTTGTTCCTCACCCGCCCTCCCGTTTGGATGCATATGAAGGGGAGTCTATTCAGCAGAAGAAGCAGGAAAATAGTACCTTCAAGCTTCTTAACATGGTCTCGGTACCCGATGAATTGGGTACCGAGACGGATAAATTCCTTCATCAAAGGCTGAAAAGAAAATCAGAGAAAGAGAAATCAATATAGGAAGCGAAAGTTCGACAGCAACAAGCAAAAACCACAGGAGAGTCGGAAGTATTGAAATGTTCGGAACATAAAAGAAGGGAAAACTTACATCATCCATCGAAGGAGTCGTCGAACCACCAATTAACAGGGTAGGCTCCTTGACTGGCTCGACCCTAGCTCTCTTTGGTGAAGAGGCACGGGGGCTCGCAACTGGAGTTGGGTGCTCTGTATCTTGATGAGGAGGCGAGGTTTCATCCCCATCAGGTTGAGCTTCGGAGACAACCAAAGTACGAGACGTACTCATTCGAGCAGTCGCGTCAATAGGTGGATTTTCATCCTCGTCACCACTACAACAAATAAGGCGACAATATAAGAAAAAACATAGACAAAATATCGGGAGCAAACAACAAAAAGCAACAAGAACTTACGAGCTGACAAGGGCATCTTCACAAGGGTTGAAAGTTGTCCTTTCTTCATCGGGAACAACTTCTTCGGCAGGAGGTGCGCCGGTTTTGGAGGTGCCGGAATCGGCAACTTCGTCCCTTTTTCTCTTGTTCCTTGGAGAAATAGCTGAGGGAGGAGAGTGTATCGATGCGGTAGCCTCGGATTCAACTTCTTTTTCAGAGGATGCCGCGGATTTTTGAGAACCTGCGATTTCACTCTCAGGGCGAGAAGTACCCTGGTTGTCGTCGATGACAACAGCCCGTTCCTCGACTTCCCCGCCTTCAGGAAGAGGAGGAAGAGAAGCTAGAACTGGATGATTCTACAAGGACAAGGAATGTCGACAAGAAGTTACGCAAGGGATGTCAGCAAAATAGTAGTCGACAAATATTTAAAAAGTCAAGAGGACAAAATAATAGTCAAACAAAAAATTACCTCGGGGAGGGCGTTGGTGCCACTATATGGCTTCATGCGGCAAGAGGATGGAATAGCATCTTTCTTGCTGAGCGAAGAAATTCTTCGGATAAGCTTCTCCAAGTCCTTTACAGAAAGGTCTTTGGAGAGCCGGTCGACATCTTCTTCGCTAGTATACTTCCAAAGGGGATTTTTGCGAGCTTGTAAAGGCTGCACTCTAATCCTAAGGAAATACGCTGTGATCTGGATACCCGACAATTCTTTGCCACGGGTGTTTTGAAGCTCGTCGATACGGGACATCAGTGCCTTTGTCGCCGTTTTTTCTTCTTCGGTAGCTTCCGCGTCCCAGGATCGGCGGCGAAGAATTTTGGCACCTCCACCGAAAGGAGCTATGTTGTACTCCACCGAGTCGGAGCTTTCTCCGTGCACATAAAGCCATCTTTTGCGCCACCCTTGGACGGAGTCAGGGAATTTGACATCAAAATACTCGACGTCAGAGCGAACACAAATAACAACACCACCTATGTTGTAGGCGATGTTGTGGGAGCCGTTGCGGCGGAGGCAGAAGATACACTTCCACAGAGCCCAATTAGGATGGACTCCGAGGAAGCACTCGCAGAGAGTAATGAAAATAGAGACATGGAGGATGGAATTGGGAGTCAGCTGATGTAGCTGCAACCCGTAAACAAAGAGAAGACCGCGGAGGAAATCGTGAATGGGGGTAGAAAGACCGCGGATAAGATGGTCAACAAAACTGACCTGATACTCGATAGGAAGCGATGGGTAGCTTTCTTCGCTGGTGAAGCGCAACGCGTCCTTTTTCTTCATCAACCCGAGCTTCTTCATCAGGTTGAGATCTTGATTGGAAATCTTGGATCTCTCCCACTCCAGATCTTCCGCCGCCATCTTTGATTCAGGAGTGTTGTGCCTGGTGAGCCGTGCGCGTGGTGGCATCAACAATGGCGTAGACGTGAAAGTGTGAGTGTGGCTGAGCTCAGAAAGTGTTGGGCTCAATGGGGATTCTTGGAGAGGAGAGCAGAGGTGCGGCGCAGGCGAAAGGATGAACGGAGGAAGAAGAATACCTTATATAGGGAATTGGCGAATCGGCGCACCGTTGGATGGAATAATTTTGAGATGGATGTTGTACACGTGGCTAAGGGGTAAAAGTGTATTTTGACTGTGAAGGAACGGAACAGACGCTACAGTGCGTGCGCCAGAAAAAGCGGAGGACGTGTGTCCCCCACTTGCACGACGTGTCAAATTGATGAGGGTTTTGGGCCCGCAAGACAGAGAGAGCAGTGCTCGCGTCTTCCCGATACAGTGATCGTGGCTATCGTCAGTAATGATGTCACCTTGCAAAGAGAAAATCTCGGCTGTGAAGATTAATGAAATTGGCGAAAGGAAAAGACTATTGATTATCTCGAGAGCCTTTGATCAAATACAAAGTTTTTGATCAAAATGCTCGGGGGCTACTTTTGAAAAAAGAAATTTCGGGAATGACAAAATAAAAACGGCGAGAGCCTATGATCAAAAGCAAGCATTTGTTCATAGCCTCGGGGGCTACTCCCATCAGGAGCGCTGGTCGCGCACCCGATAGAGATAAAAGCTCGAGAAAGAATAGCAATATAGCGACATAAGGCATTAAAGTTTTGAGCCTACAACCAAGTACAAGTCCTTGGTTGTAGCCTCGGGGGCTACTCCCATCGGGAACGCTGTTCGCGTGCCCGATGAAATTATAAAAAGTCTAATGAGTATATTTCGAGTTATACACATAACTCTCCATATACTCCCATCGGGAAGACAAGATAAGTCATCCGTTGACTCAATAAAATGTGCTATTCCAACAGCCGAAAAAGCACTCGACAATATATTCTCAGAGCGCCTAAGTTGCGAACAAATCTCTGAATGCCGCAAAACTTTGCGAATGTAAGACCCCAGATCCGTTCTGAGCGGCGTGGCACCATCTCTGACGTCGGTTTGCTACTTTTTTCCGTATCAATAGATACGAAGAAAAATCCTAACAGACACATTAGGTACCCGATAAAATATGACTGGGACTCGATGATGTCTACGGGAGCTTCTATTCTTGTAGACAGTGTTGGGCCTCCAAGAGCAGAGGTTTGTAGAACAGCAGCACTTTTCCCTTAAGTGGATCACCCAAGGTTTATCGAACTCAGGGAGGAAGAGGTCAAAGATATCCCTCTCATGCAACCCTCGCAACCACAAAGCAAGAAGTCTCTTGTGTCCCCAACACACCTAATAGGTGCACTAGTTCGGCGAAGAGATAGTGAAATACAGGTGGTATGAATGAATATGAGCAGATAGTAATGGTGCCGTAAAATAGCTTGCTGGCGTGTGGTTGATGGTGGTAATATGGTAGAAGTAGTAACGCAAGTAAAACAAGAAACAAGCAGCGATAGCGATATTTAGGAACAAGGCCTAGGGAATAGACTTTCACTAGTGGACACTCTCAACTTTGATCACATAACAGAATAGATAAATGCATACTCTACACTCTTGTTGGATGATGAACACATTGCGTAGGATTACACGAACCCTCAATGCCGGAGTTAACAAGCTCCACAATTCAATGTTCATATTTAAATAACCTTAGAGTGCATGAAAGATCAACACGACTAAACCAAGTACTAACACAAAGATGCACGCCGTCACCTTCACACTATGTAGGAGGAATAGATCACATCAATACTATCATAGAAATAGTTAACTTCACAATCTACAAGAGATCATGATCATAGCATACGCCAAGTACTAACACGGATGCACACACTGTCACCATTACACCGTGCAGGAGGAATAAAACTACTTTAATAACATCACTAGAGTAGCACATGGATAAATTGTGATACAAAACACATTGCAATCATAAAGAGATATAAATAAGCACTTCACTATGCCATTCATAACAGTGAATAAGTATTCTGTGAAATATAGCCTAAGAGACCCACACGGTGCACACACTGCCACCTTTACACACGTGGGACAAGGAGTCTCCGGAGATCACATAAGTAAAATTCACTTGACTAGCATAACGACATCTAGATTACAAGCATCATCATATGAATCTCAATCATGTAAGGCAGCTCATGAGATTATTGTATTGAAGCACATAGGAGAGAGATTAACCACATAGCTACCGTACATGCCCCGAGCCTCGATGGAGAACTACTCCCTCCTCATGGGAGACGAGCAGCGTTGATGAAGATGGCGGTGGTGTCGATGGAGGAGCCTTCCGGGGCACTTCCCCGCTCGGCGGCGTGCCGGAACGGAGACTCCGTCCCCGCATCTTGGCTTCGCGATGGCGGCGGCTCCGGAAGGTTTCTCGTACCGTGGTTTTTTCGTATCGAGGTTTTAGGTCGCGGGACCTTTATAGGCGAAGAGGCGGAGTCGGAGGGGCGACGAGGCGGTGACACCATAGGGGGCGCGGCCCGGGCCTCGGCCGCGCCACCCCGTCGTGCCGGGGCCCACAGGACCCCCTCCGGCGGCTCTCGGGTGTTCTGGATGCTTCCGGTGAAAATAGGAACTCGGGCGTTGATTTCGTCCAATTCCGAGAATATTTCGTTACTAGGATTTCCGAAACCAAAAACAGCAGAAAACAGAACCGGCACTTCGGCATCTTGTTAATAGGTTAGTTCCAGAAAATGCACGAATATGACATAAAGTGTGCATATAACATGTAGAAATCATCAATAATGTGGCATGGAACACAAGAAATTATCGATACGTCGGAGACGTATCGGCATCCCCAAGCTTAGTTCTGCTCGTCCCGAGCGGTAAACGATAACAAAGATAATTTCTGGAGTGACATGCTATCATAAACTTGATCATATTGTAAACATATGTAATGAATGCAGCGATCAAAACAATGGTAATGACATGAGTAAACAAATGAATCATAAAGCAAAGACTTTTCATGAATAGCACTTTCAAGACAGGCATCAATAAGTCTTGCATAAGAGTTAACTCATAAAGCAATAAATCAAAGTAAAGGTATTGAAGCAACACAAAGGAAGATTAAGTTTCAGCGGTTGCTTTCAACTTGTAACATGTATATCTCATGGATAATTGTCAACATAGAGTAATATAACAAGTGCAATATGCAAGTATGTAGAAATCAATGCACAGTTCACACAAGTGTTTGCTTCTTGAGGTGGAGAGAGATAGGTGAACTGACTCAACATAAAAGTAAAAAGAATGGTCCTTCAAAGAGGAAAGCATCGATTGCTATATTTGTGCTAGAGCTTTTATTTTTAAAACATGAAACAATTTTGTCAACGGTAGTAATAAAGCATATGAGTTATGTAAATTATATCTTACAAGTTGCAAGCCTCATGCATAGTATACTAATAGTGCCCGCACCTTGTCCTAACTAGCTTGGACTACCGGATCATTGCAATACACATGTTTTAACCAAGTGTCACAATGGGGTACCTCCATGCCGCTTTGTACAAAGGTCTAAGGAGAAAGCTCGCATTTTGGATTTCTCGCTTTTGATTATTCTCAACTTAGACATCCATACCGGGACAACATGGACAACAGATAATGGACTCCTCTTTAATGCATAAGCATGTGGCAACAATTAGTGTTCTCATATGAGATTGAGGATATATGTCCAAAACTCGAAACTTCCACCATGAATCATGGCTTTAGTTAGCGGCCCAATGTTCTTCTCTAACAATATGCATGCTCCAACCATAAGGTGGTAGATCTCTCTTACTTCAGACAAGACGGACATGCATAGCAACTCACATGATATTCAACAAAGAGTAGTTGATGGCGTCCCCGTAAGCATGGTTATCGCACAACAAGCAACTTAATAAGAGATAAAGTGCATAAGTACATATTCGATACCACAATAGTTTTTAAGCTATTTGTCCCATGAGCTATATATTGCAAAGGTGAATGATGGAATTTTAAAGGTAGCACTCAAGCAATTTACTTTGGAATGGCGGAGAAATACCATGTAGTAGGTAGGTATGGTGGACACAAATGGCATAGTGGTTGGCTCAAGGATTTTGGATGCATGAGAAGTATTCCCTCTCGATACAAGGTTTAGGATAGCAAGGTTATTTGAAACAAACACAAGGATGAACCCGTGCAGCAAAACTCACATAAAAGACATATTGTAAACATTATAAGACTCTACACCGTCTTCCTTGTCGTTCAAACTCTTTACTAGAAATTATCTAGACCTTAGAGAGACCAATTATGCAAACCAAATTTTAGCAAGCTCTATGTATTTCTTCATTAATGGGTGCAAAGTATATGATGCAAGAGCTTAAACATGAGCACAACAATTGCCAAGTATCAAATTATTCAAGACATTTTAGAATTACTACATGTAGCATTTTCCAATTCCAACCATATAACAATTTAACGAAGAAGAAACTTCGCCATGAATACTATAAGTAGAGCCTAAGAACATACTTGTCCATATGCTACAGCGGAGCGTGTCTCTCTCCCAAACAAGTATTTATTCAAACAAAAACAAAAACAAGAAACATACAGACGCTCCAAGTAAAGTACATAAGATGTGACCGAATAAAAATATAGTTTCAAGAGAAGGAACCTGATAATTTGTCGATGAAGAAGGGGATGCCTTGGGCATCCCCAAGCTTAGACGCTTGAGTCTTCTTAAAATATGCAGGGGTGAACCACCGGGGCATCCCCAAGCTTAGAGCTTTCACTCTTCTTGATCATAGTATATCATCCTCCTCTCTTGACCCTTGAAAACTTCTCCACACCAAACTCGAAACAACTCATTAGAGGGTTAGTGCATAATCAAAAATTCACATGTTCAGAGGTGACACAATCATTCTTAACACTTCTGGACATTGCTCAAAGCTACTGGAAGGTAATGGAACAAAGAAATCCACCCAACACAGCGAAAGAAGCAATGCGAAATAAAAGGCAGAATCTGTCAAAAAAGAACAGTCCGTAACGACGAATTTTAAAATGGCACCAGAATTGCTCAGATGAAAATGCTCAAATTGAATGAAAGTTGCGTACATATCTGAGGATCACTCACGTAAATTGGCATAATTTTCTGAGTTACCTACAGAGAATTAGGCCCAGATTCGTGACAGCAAGAAATCTATTTCTACGCGAGTAATCCAAATCTAGTATGAACCTTACTATCAAAGACTTTACTTGGCACAACAATGCAACAAAATTAAGATAAGGAGAGGTTGCTACAGTATTAACAACTTCCAAGACTCAAATACAAAATAAAAGTACTGTAGCAAAATAAACACATGTGTTATCTCCCAAGAAGTTCTTTCTTTATAGCCATTAAGATGGGCTCAGCAGTTTTAATGATGCACTCGCAAGAAATAGTAGTTGAAGCAAAAAAGAGCATCAAGAGGCAAATTCAAAAAAAATTTAAGTCTAACATGCTTCCTATGCATAGGAATCTTGTAAATAAACAAGTTCATGAAGAGCAAAGTAACAAGCATAGGAAGATAAAACAAGTGTAGCTTCAAAAATTTCAGCACATAGAGAGGCATTTTATTAACATGAAAATTTCTACAACCATATTTTCCTCTCTCATAATAACTTTCAGTAGCAACATGAGCAAACTCAACAATATAACTATCACATAAGGCATTCTTATCATGAGTCTCATGCATAAAATTATTACTCTCCACATAGGCATAATCAATTTTATTAGTTGAAGTGGGAGCAAATTCAACAAAGTAGCTATCATTATTATTCTCATCAAGTGTAGGAGGCATAGTATAATCACAACAAAATTTACTCTCCATAGTAGGTGGCACCAAAAGACCACTATCGTTATAATCATCATAAATAGGAGGCAAAGTATCATCAAAGAAAATTTTCTCCTCAATGCTTGGGGGACTAAAAAGATCATGAAAACCAGCTTCCCCAAGCTTAGAACTTTCTATATCATTATCAACAATGGTGTTCAAAGCGTTCATACTAATATTACTACCGAGCATGCAAATAAGATTTCATAGGTTTTTTAATTTTCGCATCAAACAATCCATGTTTTAAATCAGGAAATAGAATAAGAAGCTCATTCTTGTCCATTATGCCAAACTAGTGTAAACAAGAAACAAAAAGATGCAATTGCAGGATCTAAAGGAAATAGCTTTGAGTACTTACAACGGCGAAAATAGCTTAGTAGTCGAGATCCGGAGTGTGAGTACCTTTTACCTTTCCTCCCCGGCAACGGCGCCAGAAAAGTGCTTGATGTCTACGGGAGCTTCTATTCTTGTAGACAGTGTTGGGCCTCCAAGAGCAGAGGTTTGTAGAACAGCAGCATTTTTCCCTTAAGTGGATCACCCAAGGTTTATCGAACTCAGGGAGGAAGAGGTCAAAGATATCCCTCTCATGCAACCCTGCAACCACAAAGCAAGAAGTCTCTTGTGTCCCCAACACACATAATAGGTGCACTAGTTCGGCGAAGAGATAGTGAAATACGGGTGGTATGAATGAATATGAGCAAGTAGTAATGGCGCCGGAAAATAGCTTGTCGGCGTGTGGTTGATGGTGGTAATATGGTAGCAAGTAGTAACGCGATAGAAACGATAAACAAGCAGCGATAGCGATATTTAGGAACAAGGCCTAGGGAATAGACTTTCACTAGTGGACACTCTCAACTTTGATCACATAACGGAATAGATAAATGCATACTCTATACTCTTGTTGGATGATGAACACATTGCGTAGGATTACACGAACCCTCAATGCCGGAGTTAACAAGCTCCACAATTCAATGTTCATATTTAAATAACCTTAGAGTGCATGAAAGATCAACACGACTAACCCAAGTACTAACACAACATGCACACTGTCACCTTCACACTATGTAGGAGGAATAGATCACATCAATACTATCATAGCAATAGTTAACTTCACAATCTACAAGAGATCATGATCATAGCATACACCAAGTACTAACACGGATGCACACACTGTCACCATTACATCGTGCAGGAGGAATAAAACTACTTTAATAACATCACTAGAGTAGCACATGGATAAATTGTGATACAAAACACATTGCAATCATAAAGAGATATAAATAAGCACTTCACTATGCCATTCATAACAGTGAATAAGTATTATGTGAAATATAGCCTAAGAGACCCACACGGTGCACACACTGTCACCTTTACACACGTGGGACAAGGAGTCTCCGGAGATCACATAAGTAAAATTCACTTGACTAGCATAACGACATCTAGATTACAAGCATCATCATATGAATATCAATCATGTAAGGCAGCTCATGAGATTATTGTATTGAAGCACATAGGAGAGAGATTAACCACATAGCTACCGGTACAGCCCCGAGCCTCGATGGAGAACTACTCCCTCCTCATGGGAGACATCAGCGTTGATGAAGATGGCGGTGGTGTCGATGGAGGAGCCTTCCGGGGGCACTTCCCCGCCCCGGCGGCGTGCCGGAACAGAGACTCCTGTCCCCCAGTGTTGTGGGTATACTTCATGGGTGTACCATCGACAGTGCGTAGATCCGGCAAGCCCGGGTGGCCCATAGATGGTGATGAGGCATGTGGCCCATCGGGCGGCCCAGTTGCTGTTGATCATGAAGGAAGAAGTCCAGCCCAGGATCGATAAGCCGGATCCGTACCGACATTAGGAGTAACCCGGATCCATGGAGGCCCATGAGGAACCCGGATCCGATGACGACGTATATGGAAGGCGGATCCGTGACGTGCACGGCAAGATATTGTACCGTAGTTAGGCTATACGTAATCCGGCTAGGACTCTCCATGTAAACCCTAGATCCGTGCGCCTTTATAAGCCGGATCCCGGGAGCCCTAGAGGGACAACCACAACTCATTGTAACAACGCGCAAGCGCCCGGATAATTCCGGACAAGCGGCGAGTAGGCCCTGTCATCGTGCGGGTGTTCCGAAGCTGGGTAACTCGCGTACCACCATCCCGTGTGCACTCCGCCCTATGGCCCCTACTTCTTCTCCCCTCGTGAGGATCCCTCCTCCGAGGTACCGTCGATTAGGCAACGGCGGTTGGCGCCCACCGTGGGGCCTGCGGCGTCTGGAGGCCGGAACCGGGAGGGTTCCGCCATGGGAAGCTACGACAACACCATCGTTGTGGGGCGTGTCCTTTACGCCGGAAGTCTGCCGATCGTCCCTCCGGATGAGTGTTGGATTCCGGCTAAAACCGACCCCGTCAAGCTCTCCATCGTCCCAATTGGCGGCATACAGATCTTCATCGGGGAAACCGTCGATTCCGACGGAAACCCAGCAGTAAGTAGCGCCGACGCGACCGCCGCTGAGCGGGGACGCAGTCGCGAAGATCCGATTTGAGACGCAGGAACTTCCTAGCGAAGATTCCGCCTTAGATCTGAAAAAATCAAATCCCACCCAATCCGCCCCTGAGCAGGAAATAACGGTGGAAGACCAATGCAGATCCGCCTGGGTCTCCCAGGTGTTAGAGAAGCAAAGGTGTCACTTTGTACACTTCTTGGCCCATACCGCCGGAACCGCCCCTCATGAAGCCGGAGCTGGTCCCGAGCGAGTCGAGGCCCCGGAAAACAACGCTGCTCCGGATCGGCAAGAGGCTGTCGGAGAGAGCGGAACTCCGGCGAAGAATCGATTTTGGGAAATCTAAGCCCAATTTCCGGAGACACCCAATCCATGGACACCGAGGAATTCGATCGCAAGGTGCGAGGAACTCGGATACGGTGAACAGCCTGAAGTTGACTCCGTCCGGCCAAAGCGGTACTTGCAGCTGTTGCGACGCCGGGAGAAAACGGATCGAAGAGGCGGGCACCCAATCCGACCCCCAGCCATCCCGTCACGGATCTCCAATGTCGCGGGAGCGGCCCCGTAAGGACTCTTCCTCGGAGAGCCTCCTGTCGCCTGAAGAGATGGTCGCGCAAGCGGGCATGGATGCAGTTTACCGCTCGGATATCCTTAACAAACCCATCACTCCGGAAGACATAGAAGCTTTGGAAGCTAAGAGAGTGGAGCTGCTGACTACAGCCAAGAAGTTTAAGGACACCGCAGCCGCCATGCTGGAGGAAAGAAAGCACGCCGCAGTTTTTGTGGAAGACTTCATCCAGCGTGAGCGGGGAGGTGGACGCGGGATTGGCACAAGTCAAGGAACTCCGAAAGCATTGGGAAGACAAGGTCGTTGAAGCTCACCGGGAGGTTGAAAAGATCCGGCGTGAGATGATAGCTCCCCGCAAGATCACTTTCGCAACTCCAACAGAGCAACAGCCGCTTGCAACCCCAAAAGACAATATGACGAAAGCTGCAGAAATCCTGAAGAAAAGTGACGAGGAAATTGACATCAATTACTTACGCACGCTCGTCGCTTCAGCGGTCAAACAACAGAGCAAGGCAGACACTTCGTGCAAATTGGAATCTAACCCGGAGCATTGCGTCTCCACTGCGCAGAAGGACGCCCACGACAATCGCCATCGAGATGACGAATCGCGAACCGGATCCTCGGAACGCAGAAGGAAAACCAGGGAACACCCAAATCCGATCCCCGTACCATCAAAGACGCCACCGTCAGATCCGAGAAAGGGAAAGGATCCAATGTACTCTGGACGAGACAAGTACCGCAACCCCTCTCCTCCGCCTAATGGGTACCCGCGTCCCCCTCGCCGCCGTAGTCCAGCCGGAAACACCAAGCCTCAGGGGAATGGTGGAATTATTATCCGCGACAACGTGCTGCCCTCAAGAAACAGGAACAGGGAGCGCACGCCGGAACCTCGCCGGAATCAGAACAACGATCGTGAGCCCGAGCCTAGGAGGAGCCGGAACGAGGAGCGCGACCCGGAGCCCCGCCGGAGCCGGAACGACCAGGGCAGCCAGCGTCACGGCGAAGGCAGCCACAGGAGCCGGAGCCAGCACCGGGAAGGCCGGGGAGAATCTGAAGGCGGAAGCAAGAAGTCGGATCGGCCCCCTCGCAGATCTCCCTCACCACCACCTAGCGGTGGCGGCGGAGGTGGAGGCGGAGGCGGCGGCCGGAGATCTCGCTCTCGCTCACAGTCGGTGTCACGGCTCGCGCGACGCACGGGAACGCCTCAACGAATACAGAACCGACTACATCGGACCGAAGTGCTTTGGCAGGATGATTCGAGAGGAACCAAAGCCACGGAGCTCCCTCAAGCTACCCGGAAACCTGAAGCATTATGATGGCACCGAGAGGCCGGATACCTGGATTGAGGATTACTACAATGCAGTAACCTTTGCGGAGGAACCCCTAATATCGCTCGCCGCATGCTCCGGTTAGTACCTTGTAGGGCCAGCCCGGATCCGGCTCGGTGACCTTGAGAAAAACTCCATCTTTTGCTGGTTTGACCTGAAGACCGCTTTCGAGAAACACTTCAGGGGCACCTACAAAAGGCACTGCCACGGCAAGCGACCTACAAGCTTGTATCCGGAAGAAGGGAGAATCCTCAAGAAACTTCCTCACACGATGGTTGGCATGCGAGGAACGAGTGCGAAAACGTCGACCACACCACTGCCATGTACGCCTTCATTGGTGGACTGCAGAGAGGAGGATTGCTGAGGCATAAGCTCACATGTTTGGCTAACGCCAACAAACTGACTTTGGATGAGATGATATCCATTGCCAGTGACCACACTGCCGCCGATGACGACGCAGGCGGTGATATCGCACCTACAGCAATCCCCCTGCACCAACAAAAGAAGAACCGTGATAACGGTAACAACAGCGGCCACAAACGCAAAAACCCTGATGACCAGAAGAGTGGCGGATCCGAAATGGTCGCCATGGCGTTCCAACGCGGAGGTTCAGGAGGCGGAAGAGGACGCGGCCACGGAGGCGGAGCCGGCAGGGGTCGACGAGCATGGCACCGAAGTCACCGCCGGCGGATCCCGCGCCCCGCAAACCTACGAGGAATACGGAGACATGCCCTGCTCGGCCCACTTGGATCCGGCTACGGGAAGTCCACTCACACCAACCGCAGCCGCAAGTGGGTCAACGACCTAAAGAACGACCCGGAGGCGAGGATACAAGCGAGCCCGGAAGCACCGCCCACGCGGCAAAGGAGGCAAGGGCAAGAACAAGGACAAGGAGGAGGACAGTTCCGAGGCGATGGACGAGGATGATAACTCGCCGGATCCCAAAGCCGGATCCGCGAGGTAAATCCAACCCCTTCGAGAAAAAGAGCGTGGGGGCTTACCACACCTTCCTCGGAACCCCAACGATCCGCGCTACAAAGTCGGCTACCCGGATCCACGAACGCCACGATTCCGGCTGTGCCGCGGTATGTCAGGTGGTCGGAAGTTCCGTGCACATTTGACAGGGAGGATCATCCCGCCATTGTGCCAAAAGAATACTACGCCTTGGTTGTAAGCCCCCGCATAGACGGGTATGACTTCTCCAAGTGCCTCATGGATGGCGGAGCCAGCTTGAACATCATGTACCTGGAGACTGCGGAGCGGATGAACCTCACCAAGGAACAGCTCAAACACAGCAACACTGAGTTTCACGGCGTGGTTCCGGGTAAGAAGGCAAACTCCCTCGGCAGCATCACACTTCCCGTGGCCTTCGGCGATGTTCATAATTTCCGCGAAGAAAAGATCACGTTTGAAGTTGTGCCCTTCAAGAGCTCCTACCACGTCATCTTCGGCAGGCCCACCTACCACAAGTTCCACGCAAGAGCATGCTATATCTACAACAAGCTCAAGATTCCGGGTCCTAACGGTATGATTACCATATCCGGAGACTACAAAAAGGCTCACGAGTGCGAGTTGGGCGAAGCCGCCTTCGCGAAGTCTGTCATATCTGGAGAAGAGGCTGAAAGGCTACGAGCCGCGGTGGATCCGGCGAGATGCAAACCACCAAGAAGCAGATCTCCGAACAGAAAAACTCCTTCAGGGCTGCGATAGAGACCAAGAAAGTCAACTTCAAGGAAGATGACCCTAGCAAGCAAGTCTCGATCGGAGCTAACATGGACCCCAAATAGGAAAGCGCGCTCGTCGAGTTCCTCCGCGCTAACATGGATATCTTCGCATGGCAACCTTCTGACATGTCCGGAGTACCTAGGGAACTCGCCGAGCACTACCTCAACATAAATCCGGGGGCTAAACCGGTGAAGCAAGCTATGCGACGCTTTGGAGATAAGAAGCGCCGCGCCATAGGAATGGAACTAGCAAAGTTACTAGAAGCAGGTTTTTTAATAGAAGTTATCCACACCGATTGGGTCGCGAATCCCGTCCTTGTACCCAAAAAGAACACCGAAATACTAAGAATGTGCATCGATTACTCTGGCTTGAACAAGCATTGCCCGAAGGATCCGTTCCCCTTGCCGCGCATTGACCAAGTCATTGATTCGACGGCGGGGGCGGAACTTCTGTGTTTTCTTGATGCGTATTCCGGGTATCATCAGATCCGGATGAAGGAATCCGACCAAAAGGCGACTTCATTCATTACCCCGTTTGGTACTTACTGCTATGTTACTATGCCTTTTGGTTTGAAAAACGCAGGTGCCACCTACCAACGTACGATGCAGCGGTGCTCGAAGGACCAAATTGGCCGGAACGTGCACGCCTACGTTGACGACATCGCGGTCATGACCCGGAAAGGATCCGACTTGATCGGCGACCTCACAGAAACCTTTGAGAACCTCCGTCGGTACAAGATGATGTTGAATCCGCTGAAGTGCGTCTTTGGCGTGCCAGCCGGAAAACTCCTTGGCTTCATAGTCTCTCACAGAGGCATTGAGGTTAACCCGGAAAAGATCAAGGCAATCATGTGTATCAAACGGCCAACTTGTCTCAAAGATGTGCAACGACTAACTGGTTGTGTCGCAGCAATCAGTAGGTTTGTCAGCCGTCTTGGCGAGAAGGCGCTACCTCTGTACAAGTTGCTGAAGAAAACAGACAAATTTGTCTGGGACGACGCAGCTGACGAAGCCCTTCGAGGGCTGAAGGAAATACTTACCTCCCCACCTATCTTGGCAGCCCCAGTAGAGTCAGAGCCAATGCTCCTTTATCTGGCAGCTACCAACAAAGTCATCAGCCTTGTCATCGTGGTGGAGCGAAAGGAAGAAGGTCATGAATATGACGTCCAAAGACCTGTCTACTACATAAGCGAGGTGCTGACGGAGTCAAAGCAAAGATACCCTCACTTTCGAAGCTAGCTTATGGAGTTTTCCTAGGCAGCCGGAAGCTGAGACACTACTTCCAAGAGCACCCGATGACGGTTGTGAGCAAGGCTCCGCTGTCAACAATTCTCAACAACGCCGACGCAACAGGGACGGACGGCTAAATGGGGCATTGAATTATCCGCCTTCGACATCGCTTACAAGCCAAGGACCGCGGTAAAATCCCAAGTCTTGGCAGATTTCGTTGCGGATTGGACGAAGCTCCGGATGCAAGTCCGGAGCCGGAACCGAAACATGGGTCATGCACTTCGATGGATCCAAGCAGCACCAAGGCTCGGGAGCCGGAGTCACCCTGAAGTCCCCTACCGGAGAAGAAGCTGCGGTATGTTCTGCGGATCCACTTCGAAGCTACAAATAACATGGCGGAATATGAGGCTCTACTACATGGTCCGCGCATAGCTAAGGAGATTGGGATCAAGCACATCATATGCTTGTGGAGATTCCGACACTGGTAGCACAACAAGTAGCCGGAACCTGGAACGCCGAGAAATTCCGTCATGGCAGCCTACGGAGACGAAGTTGATGAGATCGCCAAGTGCTTCCTCGGATACGAAGTCAAGTACGTCGGGAGAGACGATAACACGACGGCAGACATGCTGTCCAAGCTCGGATCCGGCGGAAAACCAATTCCGCCTGGAATTTTCCTCGGAGCATCTCCGGATACCCTCTCGTGAAGGGCGCTAACCCGGAAAACCCGAGAGGTGGCGGTGTCTCCGGCCGGAGAGGTGTTGGCTACCATTCCGGCTTGGACACGGCCTTTCCCGGACTACCTCATCGATCAGAAGTTGCCGGAGGACGAGGTCCTGGCGCGCCAGATCATCAGACGAGCAAGATCCTACACAATTGTTGATGGACAGCTCTACAAACGAAGCGCAACAGGGGTGTTTCTCAAATGCGTATCCAATCAGGACGGCATTGAAATCCTCAGAGAGATCCACGTAGGGGATTGCGGGCACCATGCCGCCCCCAGGTCACTCGTTGCAAAAGCTTTTCGGCTAGGTTTCTATTGGCTTACAGCTAAAGAAGATGCTGACAAAATAGTCAAGACCTGCCGAGGTTGTCAGTACTACGCTACTCAACCAAACGCTCCAGCCCAAGAGCTGAAGACCATACCTATCACCTGGCCATTTGCGGTGCGGGGGCTCGATATGGTTGGTAAGCTAAAAAGATCATCTCCCGGCGGTTTTGAATACCTCCCGGTCGCCGTTGACAAGTTCGAGCAAATGGATCGAGGCTAAGCCGGTGAGAAAAGCCGATGGTGCTACGGCACTAAAATTTGTCTGCAGCCTCGTGATGAGATTCGGCATCCCACACAGCATAATCACAGATAATGGCACAAACTTCGCTCAGGGAGAATTGAAGGATTATTGTGAAACAATGGGAATTCGATTGGACCTCGCATCTGTGGCTCACCCACAATCCAATGGTCAAGTTGAAAGGGCAAATGGTCTAATATTATCAGGAATCAAGCCACGCCTCGAGGAACCGCTGCGGCGAGCAGCAGGAGCCTGGGCTGATGAGCTGGACGCTGTCTTATGGAGTTTACGAACCACCCCTAACAGGTCAACAGGGTTTACCCCATTCTTCCTGGTATACGGATCCGAAGCCGTGATTCCCTCCGACATCATCCACGATTCGCCGCGAGTTTCCGCCTATAATGAAGAAACAGCTGACGAGGCCGGACAGCTATCTCGTGGACCCGATCGAGGAAGCTCGGAACCTAGCTGATCGGCGCTCCGCCATCTACCAGCGAAGCTCCGACGCTATCACGGTCGTCGAGTTCGGAAACGCTCCTTCATGGCGGGAGACTCGGTCCTCCGCCTTCGACAGGTGAAAGACCATAAGCTGCAATCTCCATGGGAAGGACCCTTCGTCGTTAGCAAAGTGCTTCACAACGGATCGTACTACCTTGTCGATTTCCGCGAGCCGAGGATAGACCTCGCTAATTGGCGCCGGAAACGCAAGCGTGAGGATCCGGATGATATCTACGACGAGACAGATCGCCCTTGGAACATTGCACGGCTACGTCCTTTCCACACTTAGCATAGAATTGCATACCTTGTAACAATATTATACATGATCAATGAAATAAAGCTTTTGGTTCACTCTTTGAGTCTTTTACCTCCTTTACTTGTTCATTTTTAGATCGTGTATGTTTTCCGACTAAAACCGCAGAGCTGGATTTTTCCGCCTAGGCGTGTATAAAAGTTGTGATTTTCAAAAATCGTCCTTTAGGACGTAAGCTTAAGTTTTCTGATCAAGTTGTTGTCTGTTGCGAACTCGTGGATTCCTAGTAGCGATTTCCGGCACCTATGCCTGGGGGCTTGTTTCCGCGGTTATTGACAGATTGCCATTGGGCTTCGTCGCCGCTGGCGAGCGTTTCCGGCTAAGGTCTTCTGGCTCGTGGAAGGTCAAGCGGGCAAGCCGGGAAATAACGAAATCAGCACTTGCTTTCCGACATAAAACGAAACATGCACATAACATTAACGGATAGCAGGATAAGTGTTTCCGCCCCATGCATAATCGTTTCGTTCCTAGCTACTTAAGAATTTCAGTCTTATTACAAACCCACTCTGGGGCCAAAATGATGCAATTTGTCTCATTGTTTAAAATAGGAACTCTACTCGGAGTCCTCCTCTTCAGATTGCTGGTAGGTGGAGCCGCCGTCGCTGTCATCAGATCTGGCTTCGGAGTCGTCACCAGAGTTTCCTCCGGAATGCTCGCCGCTTGACCCGGATCCTTCCCCGTAATACTCCGGCTCACCTGCTTCCTCCTCTGCATCGGAAAATCCTTCGGGCAGATCGTGCTTGTTATACCACTCGCCTGACAAACAGCTGCTCATAGCCTTCGGTTTCCGCGAGGAGGGCGCCCATGTCGGAATCCTCGGGGGCTCCGCGTGCAACATCCGCCAGGTTGAGCGAGGGGAAGTGAGCCTTGCAGGTGGCCAAGACGAGGGAGGCAACTCCGCGTGCTGAAGACTTTTGCCAGTCCTTGATGAAGTCCGGCACCTGTCGCATAAGTTTGGTCATCGTATCGATGACTGTGGTTTTGGCCTTCTTCAGCGACAGAGTCGTGGCGATTCCGCGACAGGTTTCAAATAGCGCATCAATTGAACTCCGCGCTTCATCGTATGCCTCCGTCCTCTTAAGGTTTGACTCTTTTGACCATTCAAAGCCAAGGCTTGCTGTGGAGAAGTTCAGTTCCGTCAGAGAGAAAAACATACAAGATGGTCGGAGCAACGACACGGAAAAATACTTACGGAAGATAAGTTTGTCAATGGCCTCCGCCTCCTCCTCCAGAACTCTGTTCTTGGATATCACGGAGATCACGCGGCCCTGGCTTTTCTCCAGTTTGTCAATCAGCTCCGCCTTGTCGCGGGCATGCTTCTCGGAGAGCTCCTTCCTCGCCTCAGTCTCCTTACTAGAGGATTCTTGAATGAAGGTTTTGAGAGACTCGTTCTCCGCCTCAAGCACCTTGACTTTGGCGGAAAGCTCATCGAACGAGGAGTGCTTGGCGGTTTCTTCCGAAGGCGAACGTTGCACGTATTATGCATCACGAACAACTATGTCGGCACAAAAGTGAAAACCCGGATCTCGTACCTTGAAGGCGGGTCTCAAGCAGCTGGATAGCCTTTTGGTTGTTTTCCGCATTCTGGCGCAGCCCCTCGATCTCCGTGATCTGCTCTAGCACGTGAATGCGCAGATCTTCGTGCAGTTTCCGCGTGGTCTGTGAAGCAGCAAGGAGTTAGCCGGATATTTAAAATCTTGGGGGCTAGCGAGGAATTCAGTCTCTGAGGCGTAAAAATTTCAAATTTCCGTCTACGGTACATTTTGGGAAAGCATCGGATAACACATGTTACACGGAACTATATCACCCAATGCTTGGGGGCTAGTATTACCTGCCGCACTTCCTTGTGCTTGGCGAAAAAATCCTTCAGGCTGTCCTCCAGCTCGGCAAGATAACCCACCTCTTCCTCCGGTTTTCCCCATACCTTGTTTAGCATGGCGGAAACTTCCGCGTGACGTTGTGCAAGGGTAAGCTTTTGGAGGGACGGAGTTGGTTGGAGGTTGACTCGGGTAGCGTTGGTAACTTGAAGTAGCTTAGCCTTTTGCTCCTGTTCTTCTCCAGTGGGCCCCGCGAAAGCGGAGCTTGGCTGATCTGGTGGAGGAACGGGTGAGGAGGTCCCCTTGGCGGATTCACCATGATGAGCAGGATCCTCAGGAAGGTCATCAATGTTGATGATATCCTTTGGATCCGGCTTGGAGGTGGAGGAAGCCTTGGGCGGAACTTCAACCTCAGGAGTAATAGGAAAAGAAGCCGGAGACGGCCTGGCTCTCTTCTTGAGGACCCTTGGGGCCTTGGGGGGCTGGCTTCCGGAGCTTCATGAACAACAGAAAAGTATAAGAGCGAGCGTTAAAACCAGAACTTGGGTCTCGGAAGTAGACGTTTACCCGGAAGGTTTGAAGAAATGTTGGATGGCAGGCCGCCCCTTGTTGCTGGTATTAATCAGCGAGAGGCGTTTCTTTTCCGCCTCCAATTTCCGGGTAGCCGCAATGCTGAGCACATCGCGGGCGCGTTTCGCATGGGGGCTGGAAGGAGCTGGCTTCTTCCTCTTAGCGGGGCGGGAAGCCTCAGGAGCCTCCGCCTCCCATGCGGCTTCCGGATCCGCGTTACCGGCGGATGGGACTCGTAGCAGAGTTCCGAGTTCATTTTCCTCAAGCGCCTCGAGCTAGTGCAAAAGTTAAATACTTAGATAAAAAAGTTTGAAGAAAAACAATAAACCAAAGTCAAGACGACGTACCGCGGTTCCGGATCCATCCGTGTGGATGTCTTTGTTGCATACGTGAACATGGAGTTCACGCGGGACCTTGATGAGGACCCGGATCCTCTTGTCGATGGCGTCGGCGGAGAGATTGTCTTTGGTGGCGCGCATTGGATCATCGCGCCTGTGTATTCAAACATCGGGCGGTCCTCGTGTTGCGGCGGGCTGGATCCGCTTGGTGAACCGAGGAAAGGGTTAAATCCTTCCCCGTCAGCCCCTCCTCCGTGAGCTTGCGGACCCGCCCGACGGCGCGGGTCGGTTGAGGCGAGTCGGAGAAGTGGGGGCAGTGCGTCCATGACGGAAGCTCGGTGGCGGGGCAGTTCTTGAAAGGCGGAAGTTTCTTTTCGCTCGCGGGGTCGGAGACGTCCTTCAGATAGAAGAAGCCCCCGGACCAGTACCTCGCGGACTCATGGCGGTCGGTGGGGGGGTAGACGCGGCCCGGGCGGATCATAAAGGTGATGGATCCGCATGTAGCGAGTTCGGCGGATTGCCGGATCCTCTCCTTCTTAACAGAAAAGAAGTGTTGAAACAGAGAGATCTCGGGGGTTACCCGGAGATGGCCTTCGCAGAGGGCGACATGGTTGCCGATGACAAGCATGCTTGTTTGGAGATATGTTGTGGGGTTGGAGTCCGTACGTCTTCGGAATCTCCAGGAAGAAGTCCGAAGGCGGAAATGAAAATCCGCGCTCCACCGGTGCCTTCGTCGGCACCATCTCGTCGTCCCTCGGAGCCGGAGCTGGTTCATTTGGAACTGACCTCCAGCTTCCGGGTTGCAGGAAGCCCTCCGCCTCGAGGTTCTTCAGCTCCATCTCGGTGGTGGTGCAGGGCCACCATTTACCTTTAGCTTCAGAATCTCGCTTCCGAGCTTTCGACTTCTTTGTGACCTCTTCCGTTTGGAGCTCCGTTTGACCCGCCCCGGAGGTTTTCTCCGGGTGAGCAGAGGTCCCCTCAGTCTCCTTGCCGGAATCCTTTGAAGGATTCAGCCTGACAGGAACGAAGGGAGGAGGGGCGGAGGAGATTGGGGTCGCCATGATTGGTTCCGAGGTCGGAGGCGGAGTCGTTGAAGACATCTGAAGAAAAATGGTTTGGCGGAAACTTTCTTTAGTCGGATCTTACATCGTCTTCCCCGAGTTCATCCCTACCAATTGCGGCGCGAAAGTGAAGCTCGAAGATTTACCGTAATGGTGTTTGCGGTGGTCGGAGCTGCCGGCGACGAAGTTTTCTGCGTGGTGGCTCGCCGGAGTTAAGAACACGAAGAACACCGCGGTGGTGGATTCGCTCCGGTGATGCTCCGGCGATTACTCCGGCAGATTCCGGCACGGCGGAGGAAGAGCTCGCGGGCGGCGCTCGGCAGAGAGGTGAGAAGGGGGGTGAATGAGGGTAAGGGCGTCGACGGCGGATATTTATAGGCTGGCGGGACGAGATTCGTGCTCCGCATCCTGTGGTCGGAACGCAAGCGTCGCACCGTTGGATGCGCGACACGTGTCCAAAACCCTAACAGTAAAAATGGCTAGAGATAAGTTACCGCAAAGATCGCGCGAAAATGGCGCCAGAATTGGCGGAACCGTTTGAGTCTTTTAAGATTCCGGGTAATTGCGTGAGGGTAAGTTAGCTCTCATTCGCGAGCAGGGAGTAACCCGGAAATGTTCTTTGGAATGTCGATGGATGAAGTCCCGCAGGATGGGAGCATTTTCCGACTAAAAGTTGGGAAGAGAAGAAAATGCGAAGTTGGAGTTCTTCAAGTTTCTCCGCGTTACCAACGTTTGCTGGAAATCATGTTGGACCAGCAAGGCGGAAACTGCAGGTGAAACTCGGAGAACTCTGGGGGCTACTGTTGTGGGTATACTTCATGGGTGTACCATCGACAGTGCGTAGATCCGGCAAGCCCGGGTGGCCCATAGATGGTGATAAGGCATGTGGCCCATCGGGCGGCCCGGTTCTTGTTGATCATGAAGGAAGAAGTCCAGCCCGAGGATCAGTAAGCCGGATCCGTACCGACATTAGGAGTAACCCGGATCCATGGAGGCCCATGAGGAACCCGGATCCAGTACGACGTATATGGAAGGCGGATCCGTGACATGCACGGCAAGATATTGTACCGAAGTTAGGCTATCTGTAATCCGGCTAGGACTCTCCATGTAAACCCTAGATCCGTGCGCCTTTATAAGCCGGATCCCGGGAGCCCTAGAGGGACAACCACAACTCATTGTAACAACGCGCAAGCGCCCAGATAATTCCGGACAAGCGGCGGTAGGCCTGTCATCGTGCGGGTGTTCCGAAGCTGGGTAACTCGCGTACCACCATCCCGTGTGCACTCCGCCCTATGGCCCCTACTTCTTCTCCCCCTCGTGAGGATCCCTCCTCCGAGGTACCGTCGATTAGGCAACGACACCCAGATCTTGGCTTCGCGATGGCGGCGGCTCTGGAAGGTTTCTCGTACCGTGGTTTTTTCGTATCGAGGTTTTAGGTCTGGGACCTTTATATAGGCGAAGATGCGGAGTCGGAGGGGCGACGAGGCGGTGACACCATAGGGGGGCGCGGCCCAGGCCCTGGCCGCGCCACCCTGTCGTCTGGGGCCCACGAGGCCCCCTCCGGCGGCTCTCGGGTGTTCCGGATGCTTCCGGTGAAAATAGGAACACAGGCGTTGATTTCGTCCAATTCCGAGAATATTTCGTTACTATGATTTCTGAAACCAAAAACAGCGAGAAAACGAGAACTGGCACTTCGGCATCTTGTTAATAGGTTAGTTCCAGAAAATGCACGAATATGACATAAAGTGTGCATATAACATGTAGAAATCATCAATAATGTGCCATGGAACACAAGAAATTATCGATACGTCGGAGACGTATCACTCGACAGATGGTAAGACCTTAAGCGGCACCTGTCGAGTTTACACCAGTATCCCGAGATCATGTCCAGGTACATGATCTTGAAGTAGGTTTTTGCGGATTGCCACTAGAGCAGTTAACTAGTACCTGATCCGTCAGATGAACTAGCCCCAACTACCATTATCCCTATACAATATATAATTGCGTATCCAAAGATATGTGATAAGTTTGGCGGAGTTATTGGATGATTATAAAGTTGGAGATTTTCCTTGATTCTTCGATTCAAGCAAAATCTCGGGGGCTACTGACATAGGCATCCCCAATGGGCCTGCCAAAGATGGTACCCAGGGTTTACTGAAGAACCACGAGTCGAAGATTATGAGGTTTGGAAGCCCAGATTAGTACCAAGGAAAGTTAAAGTTGTATTAGGAAATATAGACTTGTAATCTTACGGGACGGGTTAGAAACCCTCCCGGACTCTGTAACTTGTGTATTACGAATCCCTCGGCTCCGCCTCCTATATAAGGGGGAGTCGAGGGACAAAGAGAGGATCGACTCAGTGTTTCACGCAACCCTAGTTTTCATCATCGTCGAGTACTTTTTGGCTGAAACCTTCGAGATCTACTTGCCCTCTACTTCCGACTAAAACCCTAGTCTATAATACGTAGGCATTGATAAGTTAATCCCTTGTCAGGCGGCGACAAGCTGTCTTTCGCTTCTTCTCCGATCGAGTTGGTCCCTTGCTTCTTCTTCAATGGCGGTGACTTCTTCAAACCCTAACTAGCTACAATTTATGAGCATGTCGTAGATCTAAGTAGATAGATCGTTCGGTATGTGGCTGCATGTTGCTTGCTAGTAGTGATTGATGCGAATGACATTCCATACAGAGCAGAGTTTTGAGGCCGTATGACGGTTGTGCCTTAGTTGGTAGCACTAGTACGTGTTCTTGTATACCTACTCAAATATGGCTCATCTATCTCGATTATGTATGCCAGTGTTGTAGATCTACACTAGATCTTGCTAATGTGTAGTGTGCTAGGTTCAATTTTGTGTAGTTCTTGCTGATGTTAATAATTTTGTCCATTGAAGTGTTGTACTTCTATCTGACCCTATAGGTGTATATTTGTGATAGGTTCAACCAGGCCCTCATGGATAACCAGGATATGCCCTCCTTTGTTGTTGGGACCCACAGTAGCGCACCGCCGGTACTCAAGTACTTGCATGAAATAGATATCCTCCCAATGGCATTCATTCAGTAGGAGTGGCCCAAGATATGACAAGCTTGACGCGGTGACCCAACATATCACTACATGTTGTAGTATGCAAGTCGTTGGCATGACACCAATAAAACACCATTTCACTAGTATTACATCCCTTAGAGTGGTACAACGGAAACATTTGCGAGTCCAAGACATGTCTATAGAATTAGAACTCCGACTCTTTACAGAAATCACTAAACCCTCCTAATTTACAATGAGGTAAAACTGCAAATAAAGCTTAAAAAAATAACTCATAGACTAACTTATTGCTAACTCTAGCTCTAGAGATACTTGGCATGCTAAAAAACTTTACTAGAACTTACCTACTTAGGTGCTAGGATTAGGCATCTGGTTCCCTTGTACTCCTATCTAGGTTTCCACCATGGGTAATGTAGATGTTGACTTCATCGACTTTGTTGTTTGGTTCCTGCCCTTTGTATTAGTTGACTCCTCTGTCTTTGAGCTTCACGGTACCTTCCCCTTTGATGTCTCCCAATATAAGCAGGGGTTCAAGAGGGAACGGGTGAGTGAGAGCGTATTCAGCAAGTTCAATAATAGAAATAGACGTTTCATGCACTAACTAGAACCATAGACTAGGAAGTCATTGGCAAACGCAAGTTTTCGTAACCATTTCTTGAAAAGGTTGATTTAAAAAAAAACTATGTTCGTCAGCCTTCACAATGTGTCTAGCACTTCATGGAGATCCTTTCATGCAGCGTTCACATTTACAAAACCGGAACAGGGAGTGGAAAGCCAAAATTTGGTACACTTTGCAGAGATGTGTTACTTTTGCCATAAGAGAACTTATCATTGTTGCCAACCAGGTGTTCCTTCCCGTCCACACTTCCTTGGTGAGGCCCACTATAAGAACCAAGCCAAACACTGTCCTTCTCCGCGATCCGACATACAAAACCTTTTGTATTCAACGGACCCTCGGTCACTTGACACTCAGCCATTATACAATCCATCGTAGACGGTAGGGCACCCTTCATCCAAAATGGATGGGGAGATTAAATCCATCCCAGCCTACTGTGAAGCCACCGAAACACAACGTGGCCTATCAAGTCCGTTGATATGCGAAAGGAAAAAAAGTACAACTAACACTCCTATGTCCCACTCCAGATCTTATAGTTAAGATTTACGATGCAAGAATCATTGGATGACATTTATTGTTAGTCCCAGTTGCAATGGAACCTCCACCATCAATATAAATCATGGTTCCATCGCCCACCACATAGTCATATTCATAATGATAAGAATAGTACTTTGCAAGTAATTTGATAAAATAATTGAATGACATGAGCAAGGTGATGAATTTTCCTTTCTTGACTACAAGATTATGCGGCAAAAGCTTTGATAAGTAATAACTCCAAATTTTGAAATATCATCATCGTATAGTAAGGATAATGTCAAAAATTGGCAAAGATGATATAATGCATAGTATGAGATGCAATCACTCTAATCGTAAGGTAACCCCGATGACTTAGGATTGGTGAGTTGTAATGGTTTCTTTAGGGTCTGTTACACTTTTAGAGTGGTTTCACAAACAAGTCTCTTATTATGGTTTTGATTAACTTGGGATCACATACAAGTGGTTTAATAAAGCATAATGATCATACTAGCGCACAATGGATAGGATTTGGCCCAAACTTAACAGGTAAAGATTAATTTTTTAGCCTAAAGTCCGATAAGGCATGGTTAATGATTACTTGTTATTACTTCAAAAGAATAAATTTTGAAGAATATATTTCTTAATGAACAAGAAGTATTTCAAAGAAGGATTATTGGTTTCTAGTGGTTACTATGTCCTTTTCATTTAATTCACTAAGTAATGAATAGTTGGTTCCTAACAAGATGTTCATAATCCTCTAGTACTTGTAGGTTTAGGTGAGCATGAACATACAAAGTGAATTACCACATATGGTTTCTATTATGGTTTATCACAACGATGTTATTCTAAATAATCGTGGCTAAGGGTGATGGAATGCAATCAACAAATTAGAGTTTACCATCACTTGATCATATAAGGTCTACTCAACATGAGTACATGAAATGACAATCTCATCTGCAATAGGAACTTATATAACTCTAGTTTTAACATGACCATGTATTTACTTGGTAAATATCTATAAGTAGTTGTTAAAACAAAATAATCACTTTAATATTTTTACTAGGGTTTTACTAAATCAGGACTTCACATGAAATTATGGAGTTAGGGTTTTATCAATAATAAATTAGGGTTTCTTATTTGTTATAAAATTTTAAAGTAACAACTTGTTGAGTAAAGTTGAAGTTAAGAAACAACTTTTAAATAAAGGTTAGTAAAGGGTTTAACATTTTGTTTCATTTAAAGAAAATGATAATTAGGATCAATACAATTTAGATTTTAAATACCAATAATGATAATCATGATGAGAATATGATAAAATTAAATTATTTTTAGTGTTTTCTTCATTTACTAAATAATTATTACTTAGTTTATACATTTTATTAATTATTTAATTTTCTTGGAATTTAGGATAAAAGAAAAGGCTTAAACAATAAGTGCTAAATAAATTAATTTTCAGTTTTATTGAAAATCCAAGATTATATTATAATGAATAGATATTATTTTTATGATCATTTTGATACCTTATTTGCATTTTTCTGAGTTTGGATGAATTTGATATGAATTTGCAAAGTTTGAATTGATTTGAATTGAAGATATACCATGAAGATCAGGTAAAACATCGATTATTTAAATACATGCTAAATATAAGTCAAGAATGGTTTCACATATTTCTTGTGCTTTGACTTGTGGTTGAATAAGGATCCATATATTGTATCGTTTCAAGGAATACCATGTCATGATCCTTTAGAAGATATTTTATTTGATCCTCACTTAATGTGTTGTTACAATAAATCAAATCTTATTAATTTGATCTAACCCATAGATCAAATCACCTCTACGAAAACAAGGTTTTAGCAGAGGTGACATTGAGGTTTATAGCGCTTGAGTTGATGATATACTTCAATTTCAAGTGAAACTTCAGTTATTGTGATAAGTTCTATTTGAAAGCGTGAAAATTCTTTGGATTTTCTATGCATAAATGCAGTGCACACATTTGTTTCCTCTCTATTTCTAGTCTCTAAACCTGGGATGATATACTTGTTACTGACATGCTTGCTAAGAAGAGTTAGATAAAGGTTGGTAAGGCCCACATAATTTGTGTTTTGAAGGGGTAAATTTTACTATGATGTGCCCTCTATTAATGTCCATCTTCGTCCTCAACAGGATGCGTGAGATCACCAGGAGTGGCGTGAGGATAGAAAATGGGTCCAAGGAGGTGCACATGAACAATCTTGCCAAGAAGGTATTCGATTATTGTCAGCAGGATTGTAGCTAGTTTAAAAAGTAAGAGTATCGAACCACAAAGAGCTAAAGTTCAAGTGGTCTTAATACCTTTTTTGCCTATTTATTTAAAGAGAGTATTTAATGATTATTCTAAAGCCTATATGATGCGTGAATGCTGAAAAGAGAGTTAGGTTGTTTTGGTTGTTTTGGTTGCAGACTAAACAATAAGTAAAGTAGAAACAGTAAATAGGGAGTAGAACCCGTAATATAAACGAATGAAAATGAAATAGGGCAGAAGAGTTCCCAAGGAGCGTTTGTTTCACCACTAGCATTCACTAATTATGAGTAAGATAATCTATCCCTTTCCTTCATGTGTATTTATGGGGTGGAGCTCCATAACTTGATGAGTGTTGATCAAGCATCAACTCCTCATCTCTCATAACCACCACAACGATTGATAGTCAGCCACTCCAATCCACTTCAATTAAGGGTTTCCCGTGGTCATGGCTAGTTGATGCGTGTAGTTGACACGTCCGTTGGGAACCCCAAGAGGAAGGTGTGATGCACACAGTAGCAAGTTTCCCTCAGTAAGAAACCAAGGTTTATCGAACCAGTAGGAGTCAAGAAGCACTTTGAAGGTTGATGGTGGCGGAGTGTAGTGCGGCGCAACACCAGGGATTCCGGTGCCAACGTGGAACCTGCACAACACAATCACAGAACTTTGCCCCAACGTAACAGCGAGGTTGTTAATCTCACCGGCTTGCTCGTAACAAAGGATTAGATGTATAGTGTGTATGATCATGTTTGTTTGCGAGAGAAACAAGTAAAGAACAATTGCAGCAGATTGTATTTCGGATGTAAAGAATAGGACCGGGGTCCACAGTTCACTAAGCGGTGTCTCTCCCATAAGATAGCAGATGTTGGGTGAACAAATTACGGTTGGGCAATTGACAAATAAAGAAGGCATAACAATGCACATACATATATCATGATGAGTGCTCGTGAGATTTAATCGAGGCATTACGACAAAGTACATAGACCGCTATCCAGACATGCATCTATGCCTAAAAAGTCCACCTTCGGGTTATCATCCGAACCCCTTCCGGTATTAAGTTGTAAACAACGAGACAATTGCATTAAGTATGGTGCGTAATGTAATGAACACAAATATCCTTAGACAAAGCATCGATGTTTTATCCCTAGTAGCAACAGCACATCCACAACCTTAGAACTTTCTGTCACTGTCCCAGATTTAATGGAGGCATGAACCCACTATCGAGCATAAATACTTGATACGTCTCCGACGTATCGATAATTTCTTATGTTCTATGCCATATTATTGATGATACCTACATGTTTTATGCACACTTTATGTCATATTCGTGCATTTTCTGGAACTAACCTATTAACAAGATGCCGAAGTGCCGATTCTTGTTTTCTGTCTGTTTTTGGTTTCAGAAATCCTAGTAACGAAATATTCTCGGAATTGGACGAAATCAAAGCCCAGGGGCCTATTTTCTCACGAAGCTTCCAGAAGTCCGAAGGAGAGACGAAGAGGGGCCACGGAGGGGCCACACTATAGGGCGGCGCGGCCCCCCTTGGCCGCGCGGCCCTGTGGTGTGGGGCCCCGTGCCGCCTCTTGACCTACCCTTCCGCCTACAAATAGCCTCCGTGACGAAACCCCCAGTACCGAGAGCCACGATACGGAAAACCTTACTGAGACGCCGTCGCCGCCGATCCCATCTCGGGGGATCTAGGAGATCGCCTCCGGCACCCTGCCGGAGAGGGGAATCATCTCCCGGAGGACTCTACACCGCCATGGTCGCCTCCGGAGTGATGAGTGAGTAGTCTACCCCTGGACTATGGGTCCATAGCAGTAGCTAGATGGTTGTCTTCTCCCCATTGTGCTATCATTGTCGGATCTTGTGAGCTGCCTAACATGATCAAGATCATCTATCTGTAATTCTATATGTTGTGTTTGTCGGGATCCGATGGATAGAGAATACCATGTCATGTTAATTATCAAGTTATTATACATGTGTTGTTTATAATCTTGCATGCTCTCCGTTTCTAGTAGAGGCTCTGGCCAAGTTTTTACTTTTAACTCCAAGAGGGAGTACTTATGCTCGATAGTGGGTTCATGCCGCATTGACACCAGGACGAGTGACGAAAAGTTCTAAGGTTGTGTTGTGCTGTTGCCACTAGGGATAAAACATTGGCGCTATGTCCGAGGATGTAGTTGTTGATTACATTACGCACCATACTTAATGCAATTGTCCGTTGTTAGCAACTTAATACCGGAGGGGTTCGGACGATAACTCGAAGGTGGACTTTTTAGGCATAGATGCGGTTGGATGGCGGTCTATGTACTTTGTCGTAATGCCCAATTAAATCTCACTATACTTATCATGTCATGTATGTGCATTGTTATGCCCTCTCTATTTGTCAATTGCCCGACTGTAATTTGTTCACCCAACATGCTTTTATCTTATGGGAGAGACACCTCTAGTGAACTGTGGACCCCGGTCCATTCCTTTAATACCGAAATACAAATCTGCTGCAATACTTGTTTTTACTGTTTTCTCTGCAAACAATCATCTTCCACACAATACGGTTAATCCTTTGTTACAGCAAGCCGGTGAGATTGACAACCTCACCGTTTCGTTGGGGCAAAGTACTTTGGTTGTGTTGTGCGGGTTCCACGTTGGCGCCGGAATCTCCGGTGTTGCGCCGCACTACATCCCGCCGCCATCAACCTTCAACGTGCTTCTTGGCTCCTCCTGGTTCGATAAACCTTGGTTTCTTTCTGAGGGAAAACTTGCTGCTGTGCGCATCATACCTTCCTCTTGGGGTTGCCCAACGAACGTGTGAAATACACGTCATCAATACTCCCTCTTGGAGTCACAAGTATCAACTTGGCCAGAGCCTCTACTAGCAACGGAGAGCATGCAAGAACATAAATAACATATATGATAGATTGATAATCAACTTGACATAGTATTCAATATTCATCGGATCCCAACAAACACAACATGAAGGATTACAAATAGATGATCTTGATCATGATAGGCAGCTCACAAGATCTAACATGATAGCACAATGTGGAGAAGACGACCATCTAACTACTGCTATGGACCCATAGTCCAGGGGTGAACTACTCACACATTGACCCGGAGGCGATCATGGCGATGAAGAGACCTCCGGGAGATGATTCCACTCTCCGGCAGGGTGCCGGAGGCGATCTCCTGAATCCCCCGAGATGGGATTGGCGGCGGCGGCGTCTCTGGAAGGTTTTCCGTATCGTGGCTCTCGGTACTGGGGGTTTCGCGACGGAGGCTTTAAGTAGGCGGAAGGGCGGGTCAGGGGGCCACACGAGGGACCCACACAACAGGGCCGCGCGGGCCCCTTGCTTGCCACGCCGCCCTGTTGTGGCGGCGCCTCGTGGCCCCACTTCGTGACTCCTTCGGTCTTCTGGAAGCTTCGTGCAAAAATAGGACCCTGGGCGTTGATTTCGTGCAAAAATAAAGCAATAAGTTCGAAGTAAAGGTATTGAAGCAACACAAAGGAAGATAAAGTTTCAGCGGTTGCTTTCAACTTCAACATGTATATCTCATGGATAATTGTCAACACAAAGTAATATAACAAGTGCAATAAGTAAACATGTAAGAATCAATGCACACAAGTTGATACAAGTGTTTGCTTCTGGGATAGAAAGAATAGGCAAACTGACTCAACAATAAAGTAGAAGAATGGCCCTTCACAGAGGGAAGCATTGATTACTATATTTGTGCTAGAGCTTTTCATTTTGAAAACAAGAAACAATTTTGTCAACGGTAGTAATAAAGCATATGAGTTATGTATAAGATATCTTATAAGTTGCAAGCCTCATGCATAGTATACTAATAGTGCTCGCACCTTGTCCTAATTAGCTTGGGTTAACACGGATTATCATTGCATAGCATATGTTTCAACCAAGTGTCACAAAGGGGTACCTCTATGCCGCTCGTACAAAGGTCTAAGGAGAAAGCTCACATTGGATTTCTCGCTTTTGATTATTCTCAACTTAGACATCCATACCGGGACAACATAGACAACAGATAATGGACTCCTCTTTAATGCATAAGCATTCAACAACAGTTATTATTCTCATAAGAGATTGAGGATTAGTTGTCCACACTGAAACTTCTACCATGAATCATGGCTTTAGTTAGCGGCCCAATGTTCTTCTCTAACAGTATGCATACTCAAACCATTTGATTGTGAAAACCGCCCTTACTTCAGACAGGACGAACATGCATAGCAACTCACATGATATTCAACAAAGGTAAAAGAGTTGATGGCGTCCCCGGAAAACATGGTTACCGCTCAACAAGCAACTTATTAAGAAATAAGACACATAAGTACATATTCTTCACCACGATAGTTTTTAAGGCTATTTTGTCCCATGAGCTATATATTGTAAAGGTAAAGAATGGAAATTTTAAAGGTAGCACTCAACTAATGTACTTTGGAATGGCGGATAAATACCATGTAGTAGGTAGGTATAGTGGACACAAATGGCATAGTAGTTGGCTCAAGGATTTGGATGCACGAGAAGAATTCCTCTCAATACAAGGCTAGGCTAGCAAGGTTGTTTGAAGCAAACTCAAGTATAAAAGGTGCAGCAAAGCTCACATATGAACATATTGTAGCTATTATAAGACTTTACATTGTCTCCTTGTTGTTCAAACACCTCAACCAGAAAATATCTAGACTCTAGAGATCAATCATGCAAACCAAATTTTAACAAGCTCTATGTAGTTATTCATTAATGAGTACAAGGTAAATGATGCAAGAGCTTAAACAAGATCTATATGAGCACAACAATTGCCAAGTATCACATTATTCAAGACATTAAACCATTTACCACATGCGGCATTTTCCGTTTCCAACCATATAACAATGAAAGAAGTAGTTCAACTTTCGCAATGAACATTAAAGATGAAGCTAAGAACATATGTGTTCATACGGAACAGCGGAGCGTGTCTCTCTCCCACACAAAGAATTCTAGGATCCGATCTTATTCAAACAAAAACAAAAATAAAAACAAACAGACGCTCCAAGTAAAGCACATAAGATGTGACGGAATAAAAATATAGTTTCACTAGAGGAACCTGATAAGTTGTCGATGAAGAAGGGATGTCTTGTGCATCCCCAAGCTTAGACGCTTGAGTCTTCTTAAAATATGCAGGGATGAACCACGGGGGCATCCCCTAGCTTTGACTTTTCACTCTTCTTGATCATATTGTATCATCCTCCTCTCTTGACCCTTGAAAACTTCCTCCACACCAAACTCGAAACAACTCATTAGAGGGTTAGTGCATAATAAAAATTCACATGTTCAGAGGTGACATAATCATTCTTAACACTTCTGGACATTGCACAAAGCTACTTGGACATTAATGGAACAAAGAAATTCATCCAACATAGCAAAAGAGGCAATGCGAAATAAAAGGCAGAATCGTCAAAACAGAACGGTCCGTAAAGACGGATTTTATTGAGGCACCAGACTTGCTCAAATTAAAATGCCCAAATTGAATGAAAGTTGCGTACATATCGAGGATCATGCACGTAAAGCGGCATATTTTTCCGAGCTATCTACGAGAGAGGCAGGTCGAAATTAGTGACAAGCAAGAAATCGTTTCTGCGCGACAATCCAAATCTAGTATTGACTTTACTATCAAAGACTTTACTTGGAACAACAATGCAATAAAATAAAGATAAGGAGAGGTTGCTACAGTAGTAAACAACTTCCAAGACTCAAATATAAAACAAAGTGCAGAAGTAAAATAATGGGTTGTCTCCCATGAGCGCTTTTCTTTAACGCCTTTCAGCTAGGCACAAAAAGTGTGTATCAAGTATTATCAAGAGATGAAGCATCAACATCAATAGGTATCTTAGCTGCTCCCCCATCCGTAGTGGTGCTAAGAGCTTTGTCAATTTTAGGCCTATAATAGTTTTTTGGCTTAGGCACTTTAGAGGCATACATGAATTTTTGCTCCTTACCCACATAAGCTTTCTCCTTAAACTTAAGAGAAGAAAAAGTTGAACCCAAGGTTCCCATAGCTTCTTCAAGTTCACTAATCCTATGGGTTCGATTATCATGAGTAGCACAAGTTTCTAAAACAGCAATTCTCTCATTAATTCCACCTAGAGATTTATCAAGTTTATCAGTGCTATTAAGTAATATTCCCAATTTAGTCTCAATACTTGGAAGATCTTTCTCTATGACATCCAAATTTTCATGACATCTTCAAGAGAGACTTCAATTTTAGTTTCATTAACAGGTGGTATTCCAACTAGACTCTCAATGATGCAACTAGCTTCTAAAGCAGGAGTGCCTAGGAAATTACCTCCCGCAAGAGTATCAAGAACATACATATTCTAGCTAGAGATACCAACATAAAAGTTCCTAAGTAGTATAATAGTAGAGTGTTTCTTAATGCACCTATGATGAGCATCGCTAATTCTATACCAAGCATCTTTAAAACTTTCTCCCCCTTGTTGCTTAAAGGAACGAACTTCAACTTCCGGATTACTCATTTTTAGTGGTAGTAAATAAAGTAAACTAAATAAAGTAAATGCAAGTAACTAATTTTTTTTATGTTTTCGATATAGAGAACAAGACAGTAAATAAAGTAAAGCTAGCAACTAATTTTTGTGTGTTTTGATATAGAGAGCAAGACAGTAAATAAAGTAAAACTAGCAACTAATTTTTTTGTGTTTTTGATATAGTGCAGCAAATAGAGTAATAAATAAAGTAAAGTAAAACAAAGCAAGACAAAAACAAAGTAAAGAGATTGGAAGTGGAGACTCCCCTTGCAGCGTGTCTTGATCTCCCCGGAAACGGCGCCAGAAATTTGCTTGATGCGTGTAGTTGACACGTCCGTTGGGAACCCCAAGAGGAAGGTGTGATGCGCACAGTAGCAAGTTTCCCTCAGTAAGAAACCAAGGTTTATCGAACCAGTATGAGTCAAGAAGCACGTTGAAAGTTGATGGTGGCGAAGTGTAGTGCGGCGCAACACCAGGGATTCCGGCGCCAACGTGGAACCTGCACAACACAATCAAAGTACTTTACCCCAACGTAACAGTGAGGTTGTCAATCTCACCGGCTTGCTGTAAACAAAGGATTAGATGTATAGTGTGGATGATGATGTTTGTTTGCGAAGAACAGTAAAGAACAATTGCAGTAGATTGTATTTCGGATGTAAAGAATAGGACCGGGGTCCACAGTTCACTAGTGGTGTCTCTCCCATAAGATAAACGAGATGTTGGGTGAACAAATTACAGTTGGGCAATCGACAAATAAAGAAGGCATAACAATGCACATACATATATCATGATGAGTACTATGAGATTCAATCAGGGCATTACGACAAAGTACATAGACCGCTATCCAGCATGCATCTATGCCTAAAAAGTCCACCTTCAGGTTATCATCCGAACCCCTTCCAGTATTAAGTTGTAAACAACAGACAATTGCATTAAGTATGGTGCGTAATGTAATCAACACAAATATTCTTAGACAAAGCATCGATGTTTTATCCCTAGTAGCAACAGCACATCCACAACCTTAGAACTTTATGTCACCGTCCCGGATTTAATGGAGGCATGAACCCACTATCGAGCATAAATACTCCCTCTTGGAGTCACAAGTATCAACTTGGCCGAGCCTCTACTAGCAACGGAGAGCATGCAAGAACATAAATAACATACATGATAGATTGATAATCAACTTGACATAGTATTCAATATTCATCGGATCCCAACAAACACAACATGAAGGATTACAAATAGATGATCTTGATCATGATAGGCAGCTCACAAGATCTAACATGATAGCACAATGGGGAGAAGACGACCATCTAGCTACTGCTATGGACCCATAGTCCAGGGGTGAACTACTCACACATTGATCCGGAGGCGATCATGGCGATGAAGAGACCTCCGGGAGATGATTCCCCTCTCCGGCGGGGTGCCGGAGGCGATCTCCTGAATCCCCCGAGATGGGATTGGCGGCGGCGGCGTCTCTGGAAGGTTTTCCGTATCGTGGCTCTCGGTACTGGGGGTTTCGCGACGGAGGATTTAAGTAGGCGGAAGGGCAGGTCAGGGGGCCACACGAGGGACCCACACAACAGGGCCGCGCGGCCCCCTTGCTGGCCGCGCCGCCCTGTTGTGGCGGCGCCTCGTGGCTCCACTTCGTGACTCCTTCGGTCTTCTGGAAGCTTCGTGCAAAAATAGGACCCTGTGCGTTGATTTCGCCCAATTCCGAGAATATTTCCTTACTAGGATTTCTGAAACCAAAAACAGGAGAAAACAAAGAATCGGCTCTTCGGCATCTCGTCAATAGGTTAGTGCCGGAAAATGCATAATAATGACATATAATGTGTATAAAATATGTGAGTATCATCAATAAAGTAGCATGGAACATAAAAAATTATAGATACGTTTGGGACTATCACTAGTCTCAGTGAGTCCCATCATACCCCCTTGACTAGGTAATTGAAGATTCAATGTGACATGCCACTTAGCACCTTCAACATCACCCTGTAGTCAAGAGTAGTTCCCTCTCCCATCCCGTAGGAAATATTGCTTGGTGCAAGAGACATAACATCGGGAAAGTTAACTAATAAATACAATCATGAATGAAAAGTAAAAAATATCTTTATTCAAGAAATAATGTAGCTAGGGTTTTCCCATAACTCCCCAAGAACAGGGGAAACTACTCACACATAGAGGAAATAAACATAATCTTAATGATATGAATGGAGGTGCAATTAATAGATCAATACTTGTATAAATCAACAATAAGTTTAGATATTTACACCAGGATGGATGAAGGATGAGGTGAAAAATGGTGATGGTGATGGAGATGCTGCTGTGATGGCGATGGTGATGTCCAATCCTCCAAAGGTTTTCGTAGTTTTCAAGGACCGATGCCCACGTGCTTGTTTCCCCTCCAAATCCCTTTCGGAATTGAGGTTTGTGCGAATTATGGTGTCTCTGGATCTCTGATCCAGTTTCATGAGGCGGAACTATTTGAAGGTGCGAACCCACCGACAAGCCATACGAGCATCAATACGGGCGGTCTCTGCCCGTATCGGTGCTCGTTAAACTCCCTAGAGCTTCTCCTCGTGAGGATATTTCACCCAGGTGAGTGAATAATTATTATGGAGACTTTTGTTGTCCTTTAATTTGCCTATTTATCCCCGAAAAAAGGCGGGCTAAGTCTCCTTTCCAAATGAGTCCTCCGTATTCGGGATCCTGCTAAAACTTGCTTGAAGTTTGGCAAGACCGGTGAGGGACTCGCAGGCTATGTGGATTCAGATTTTGCTGCCGATTTGGATAAGAGAAGATCCCTCACAGTTTATGTGTTCACTGTTGGTGCATGTGCTGTGAGTCGGAAGACAACATTACAACCTCTTGTTGCCAAATCTACGACCGAAGCAGAATATATGGCAATTGCTGAAGCATGCAAAAAGTCTGTTTGGTTCAAAGGTTTGTATGCTGAGATTTGTGGAGATGATTCTTGCATTAATTATTTTCTGACAGTCAAAGTGCAATATACCTTACTAAAGATCAAATGTTCCATGAGAGGACAAAACACATTGACATCAAGTACCATTATGTCCGTGACATTGTTGCTCAAGGTAAACTGAAGGTATGCAAGATAAGTACTCATGATAATCCTGCTAATATGATGACAAACCAAGTTTCTGTTTCCAAGTTTGAGCTTTGCTCGAGTTTGGTTGGTATAACTGTTTAGCCCAAGTGGCTATCGGCGCCAGCAAGTGTTTTTTTTGTTGTTCAGGAGATTGTTGAAGTTCATGCTACAAGATGGAATTTGTCTGAAGGTGGAGTTAGTTATATTTTGATCCAAATTCATATACTAAAGGGAGACTAACTTATGACGAGCGGAGCGAGGCCCGTCACTGGTATGGATCATTGCCACCACCTATATATACATCTTGTAAATCGTCGGCTAAGGTTTATCAGATTATAAGATAACCCACGACGTTTGTAACACTCCCCGATATAGTGAAATTTTGCTGGCTGGCGCCCGTGCTTTTTTCCCCTTCTGTGTTGGAATGGGTTTTTCACGTTAAATCTCGTGTCTCTGCTGCGTTTTCTTTTATCGTTCTTCGTTATTTGCTTGTCGCTTTTATAACATACATACACGGGAAGATAAATGACTCGCTAGTATACTATAATTTGTACGTATGTGTGAGTATATTTGGAGTACTCTTGCTCAACTTCTCGCTTGCCGTCTTCATGGATGGCAACGTGATGACGATATGTGAGAAGTGAGAGTTGATAATCCATGATGGTGGCGGCATGGTGATATTCGTCTTTGTGGTCAGTGACGTGGTGATGCTTGTGACCGGCGTGATCGGCGGTGTCATGGTGGTGTTCGTCTTCATGGTCGACGACATGGTGATGCTTGTGACAGGCGTGAAAAGCGATGTCATTTTTTTTTCGATAAAGGATGCTTTATTACTTTTGAGAAAGCAATTACATCCAGCCTTTGCATAACCAGGATGCACACAGCCGTTTATATGTCTCAAGTCAACTGATGGAATAAAAAGGCGAAATACATATCAGAGCGATGAATCATATGACACCTAGGGTATGGGTGGGGCAACAATCCGTAGACTATGCTGCCACCCATGTAGGGAAAAAGTATCCCTCGCCGTAGCCTCCAACCGTGTACAGACCTTCGTAGACAGGTCTCGGTTCTTCACTCGCTGAAGAGGTAACCACGAACGGAGAATACCTGTACATCTGTAGATGACCTGCAAAATGGAACAATTTTTACCATTAAAAATCTTGTCATTTCTACATAGCCAAAGCGCCCAGATAACTGAAAGCGCCCCCACCCTAAGGAGCAACTTAAACCTTGAATCGATAACATGAAGCCAATTTCCAAAGACATTGGCTACACTAGTCGGAGGATACAGGCTAGCGCTACTTGGATGATCGACCATATAGATCTCGAAATTGGCATTGGAAGAATAGTTGTTTAATAGTTACATCATGATGACAAAAAACACACCGTGTACTCCCATGCCAATTCCGCTTAACAAGATTATCTTTGGTGAGGATAACCCCTCGACGAAGATACCATCCAAAACTTTTAATGTTTAATGGTATTTTCATCCTCCAATTTTTTTTAATTTTTAATGGTATTTTTATCCTCCAACTTTTTTATTATTATTATCAACTGGTATATCAGAATGAAGGATCGCGTTGTATAATGATTTTACTGAGAAAGTGTCATCTACATGTAGATTCCATCTACATGTAGATTCCATCTACATGAAAAGCGGTGTCATGGTGATGTTCGTCTTCGTGGTTGGCGACGTGGTGATGCTCGTGACCTGCGGCGCCATGGTGGTTGTTTGCTTCGTAGTCGACGATGTGCTCATGCTTGTGATGGGTGAGGTAAGATCACCATGTTGTCATATAATTGAAGCTAGGAATAGCATGCGAGAATCAAACAATGAAGGCTCACTTCCCTACCCGGTGCGAAAATAGGCGGCCTATACAATTAAATAACATGTTTTCTGAGCCATGGTACGTCTCGGACGCGCAGTCTCGGACGCGCAGGTAGTTTCTTCCCACTAATACAATGGTGCAGAAATCAGTCTAGGTAAGCAAACACGCCCGTACAAAATACATCAATCCGTTTCCGTCGGGTCGGTGGACACGCTCTAACAATCGGCCGCCCTAGATCGACCGACCGTTCCGAAGAAGAAACAATGTTGTGAGTCAGTTATCATTTCCGCTACAATGCCTATCCATCAGGGAGGTGACGAAACGGTTCCCTTGGAGCGGCACGCATGCCGTCGTGCCCCGCCGCACCGCACACAGGCCAGCCACGCCACGCACAGGTGGAAGCCAACTCTTCCGTGTCCCCTGATGGCCTGATCTGGACGGACCACGGTGCCGCGGTCTAGCTTCCAAACTGAAACCAGCTTGCAGCTTGGCGGGGCGGCGAGGCCACCTCCTCTACTCCTTGTTAAGTTTGTCTAGTCCTCTCCTCTCCTCGCTCGCTGTGGGTTGCTATCTACAACCGCTGGCAAGTGCAGATAGATAGATAACACAGCCAGCCAGCCACTGGGTTGAGTTGCCGTAGCTCGTAGTCGTAGCCGAGCCTATAAAGGGCAGCGTCCAGCCACCCCCTTAATGATACTGTCATCACCAAACACGAACCCAGCCTTCTTTCTTTCTTTCCCCATTCTTCTGATCCTCCACCTCTCTTCTCTCTCTCTCTCTCCCGAGGCCAGCGCTTCTCGCTCTGGAACTCTGGAACTGAAGAGTGAGTTAAGAAGAGAGAGAGGCAGAGGAGGATGAGGCGGCAATCAGTGCTCGGAGGAGGAGCTGGGTGGTGGTGGCGAGGAGGAGGAGCAGTGGCGTGGTGGGGCGCCGTTGTCCTCGCCCATTTAGTGACCCCCGGCCGCGCGGGGCTCCTCGAGACCAACCCCGGCCTCGCCTATAACTTCTACCAGACCTCCTGCCCCAGCGCCGAGGCCACCGTCAAGAGCATCACATGGCAGATGGTCGCCGCCAACCCAGCACTCGCCGGAAGGCTCCTCCGACTACACTTCCACGACTGCTTCGTACAGGTCCGTCCTCAAGCTCCAGCTCCCCCTCCCCTTCCATGCCTATGCTTTCTGTTACTGGCCGCTATTCACTTCCGTCGGCGCCCTGACCAGCCGCCGACCGACCGACGGGAAAGTGCTCCTTTCCCCGGCAGCAAATTAACTGCGAATTCCATTTCTAGCTCGTCACATTCATGTCGGAATCAAGAGCTCGCCCTCCTCTGACGCGTCGCTCTAATTAACCCTCCTGCGTACTATACTAGCATACAGACCGCGTTTCTGCTCCCAAGTGGTGAGATTTTACCGCGAGATCTTCAGCTTTCAGTTTTGACTGCAGAGTGGAGTGGACTAGGTAGTGACCTTTATGTGGAGTACGTAAGCATTACGGCACCTTTTCCGCTTGTATCCCGTATCCACTTTCGAGTATCGACACAGCCCAGCAAGCAAGAAAACAAGGTCGAGAAATGGTAGACTAGTACAAGCGGGGGAGCAAAGCGAATCTTGTCATATTTTCTCCGGTGCGCGGTGCGGCCAATGGCCTACTCCGACCCTCGCCCGCCCGCGCTCACATGTCCATAGGCCATAGCAGGCAGCTGGTGCCCGCCATACAGCTATCAAAGCTGCAGCGCCGGTACGGCGACTGCACCGGCAGCTTTGGCCCCTTGCGCCGGCCCCGCCACCGCGCACCGTCGAAATTTCAAACCCAAATTTTAAAATGCGACCTTTGCTTTTTGGCTGACAGCTTACACCGTGTTCCTCTCCGTGTATCCTGCAGGGCTGCGACGCGTCCATCCTGCTCGACACCCCGGCGTCGCAGAACGAGAAGTCGGCGCCGCCCAACGGCTCCGTGGGGGGCTACGAGGTCATCGACGCCATCAAGACCAAGCTCGAGGCCACCTGCCCGGGGGTCGTCTCCTGCGCCGACATCGTCGCGCTCGCCGCCCGCGACGCCGTCTCCTACCAGTTCCAGGCCTCGCTCTGGCAGGTGGAGACCGGCCGCCGCGACGGCTCCTCCTCCCTCGCCAGCAACGCCGGCGCGCTGCCCTCCTTCTCGGCCGGTTTCGCCGGCCTCCTCGCCAGCTTCGCCGCGCAGGGGCTCAACGTCACCGACCTCGTCGCGCTCTCCGGCGCGCACACCATCGGCAAGGCCAGCTGCTCCAGCGTCACCCCCCGGCTCTACGCCGGCAACGCCACCAGCGTCGACCCGCTGCTCGACTCCACGCTCGCCGCCGTGCTCATAAACAAGTGCCCCAACAACGCCAGCTCCTCGGCGGCAACCGTCGACCTGGACGGCAACACGCCACTCAAGTTCGACGGAGTGTACTACACCAACCTCATCAACAAGCGCGGCCTGCTCGCATCCGACGCCGCGCTCATGCAGAACGCCGCCGCCGCCGCCATCGTCAACGACCTCACCAACCCCATCAAGTTCTACGCCGCCTTCGCCATGTCCATGAAGAAGATGGGACGCGTCAACGTCCTCACCGCCAAGAACGGCAAGGGCAAGATCAGGGCGCAGTGCCGGGCGCCCTGAGCTAGCACCACATTTTCTTCTTCTTGGATTTTGTATTTTTTTTTCTTCTTCTTTTTTGCTCTCCTTCATCCTCCTCCTCTTCTTATTTCATTGGCGCGGATCAAGTATATTGTGCGCCATGATCTATATTGGTTCTCTCTTTTGCCGGAGATGGTGTAACATTGCTCCTCACCACATGCGGTTGCATCCCTCTTGCAATCAAACAAGGAAGCGGGTTCGGTGCTTGTCTCTGCTCCCACACTTGTCTTCTGATGATTCAGTAAAAACATTGGCGAGTGACTCGAGCATATGGCTATGGCAACAGCCACTTCCAGTGTGAATCAAGATTAGAGCATGGCTAATAGAAGAGCCGGCTGCTGGCTCTAAACTAGTGCCATGTCACCTAAAGTCTTCATAAAATCCCATTTGTATAACAGGTTGGCTATTAGATTGGCTATAGTGTAGCATGTGCATACAATTTATTAGGATCCACTGCAAACTGCAACTTTGTGGCCATTTCAAACACCATAGATATATATGCCATTCATGCCAATAGGATGTGACCAGACAAACTGATTAATATTCAAACCACACTTAAACATTACATAATAAATACGATCTCCAGCAAACGAGCCGTTAATTTTGATCTAGACAAACAATAAGCATCAAAATGGTGGAGAATAACACCATCACATCGACACTTCAACATTACATAAGTCTATAAGAAATCGTTAACTAAACATAATGCCAAATAAGATCTTAGGCAAACAAGCCATTAGTTTTGATCTAGACCATGCACGAAAGTCACAAAGCATAGTTGAAACTTTGTAGAAAGGAGCGACCATCCATTTGCATCGATATACTTCAAGACTGTATGGGAAAAGGAAACAAAGACAACGTAAATAAGCAGCTATACATTACATTTTTCTGAACAATACAGTAGAGTGCTCTTTAATTAGTTAATAAACAAATCATGTTTAGACTAGAGAATGCATACATGCAAATACCACCTGCAGCTATCACCACATCATTGCTCAATCCTGAAATAAAAATGCATGTAAAATATCATGTTTATCCTCAATGTTACAGAAAAAATGGAATAGGAACATGCAGATATCAGTATCCCACCATGATTAATTATGACGGCTATTTCGAAACATATGCCAAACATGCTTGACCAAATCATTTTTAAGCCGGGTATGTTGTGGATGAGCACAGATAGTAGCTTTTCTACCCATTACAACAGCGAAACGAAGATTTCCGATAACATTCACTCTAGGAGGCGGAGCAAATGAAGCCCCTGGATTCTCATTCAAGTCAATATGAATGGCAGTGAAGAATCCTACCTACAGCAGTTTTGAACTCCTTGATGGTTGTGACTGCATTTTGGAGCTTAATAATGCAGTTATAATCTTGCTAAAACAACACTTAGATACATGAGAAGAAGATATTGCTGCATTTAGATACATGAAAAGTGGACTTTTGCCCACCTCTGACCATGCTCACGAAATGCAGTATGTCAATAGCTGCTATTGTATATCATACAAATGTCCAGATCGGAATCATCAGCTAGAAACTAGCAAGGTAATCGTATATGCATAAAGGAATAAAGAAATCATAACATACATCCAGATCGGAGTCATCCATATTTTCATGCGTGAACCAAGGAGACGCAGAGCAATCAACGCCTGCAGATGGTGCCCAGCAAGGGCCTTGAGCCGCATCACCTGCTGCAGCCTGGCGGACCAGCATGGTGCGGAAGAGGAGGCCGCCATGGGCACCGACGGCAGGACGAGGTGAGGCACTGCCGGCTGGACGAGATAAGGCCCCGACGGAGGGACCTCCAGAGGCTCCGGTGCCGCCCGCAGTTCAAGGTCCGGGAGGTGGCGATTTGGGGGCGATTTGAAGCATCGGTCCTATGGTTCAGAAGAGGATTTAGGGGCTTTTCCGATTTCCACGATTTGGGACGAGGGTGAAGGAATTGGCGCGCGCGCGGACAAGGAGAAGAGCGGGAGGCGAGGGAGACGCACCGGATCGACATCGCCGACGCAAGCGCCCGCATCGGGCTGCAAGCGGGCGGTTGTTTCTTGTATCTAGCGCTGTAGCCGGGCGATACAGGAAGCGCCCGTTCTCTTCTCTCTCCTTTCGTCTCTCCCCTCCAGCTCGGATTTTGGTGACGTGGAACGGTTTATAGCCTGCTGACTCTGATCTATTAAAATATTTACCATCACAATCAAGTTTGCATCGGTGCACAAATCCCACCACTAATGGACCAATCTGATCCCCACCTTAAGCTGCCTCCCAATCCAACTTTTGCAGTTGGGTCGATAAAAAATAAGAGCCCAGGCAAGCTCTCATCTGAGGTAAACCGATATTCTGCATTACCTACCACACTAGCCAGTAGCCACAATAAAGGTATCATAATGCATTCCATGCATTACCTATCAGAATATCCACAAGAGTATATGCAATGTATTTAATTATTTGGAAGGCAAATTGAATGGATTTCAGTGACAGTAAAGAAGGACATGTTCGTAGTTAATTTGGTTTGTAGGATTATGAAAATAAAAGACAGAAAAAATGCAGAAATATAATTATAATGCATTTGTAAAACAGAGGATGAAAAAACACAATGAAAAAAATGTGATTTATCTTTGCTCCCACAGTTTTCATTATTTCGTTAAACCATTAGTAAATAAATTGAGATTAAATTATTTACCACGCCTACAATCTCTTAGATTTGCATCAGTACAACACTAGCTAGTCCCACCACTAATCAACCAATCCACTCCCCACCAAGAGTTGGCTCAAAATTCCACTGTACCACGGTCAAGAGTAATCAAAGAACCCACACATGTCACTCTCAAGTCTCAACCCATCAGGTAAACCGGAATTCTACATTATCCCGTCACTGCTCACATGTGACAGGGATATTAGCAATGGAGGTCTAAGTCCATACGCTGGGGGAGGAACTTGCTTGGTGAATAGGGCTTGCAGCACCAGTATGAAAGTGGAGGCGACAACACAGGAAAAGTTTCGAGTCCTGCTTTTCATGATGAAAATTTAAGATCTGGCCTTAATTGGTTGTGTCTGGCAATGATCTTGTTGAAGCCTTGTTTTGAAAACGCGGACTATCTTTAGGGTGAAAACCAAAGATCTTTGACCGGGCGATGACGCCGCTGGTGCACCGTTCTCTTCTTGGAGGCGTCGCTTTTGAAAAGTCTAAAGTTTAGGTGTTGTCATGGTGGTGGTTGTATTGTTGTTGCTAGAGCTGGAATGCTGTGGCGGGGCTCTTTTTTCTTAGTTTCTTTTATCTTTTTTTTTTGGCTTTGTGCATCCGTATTGCCATTAAAGCGGTGCGTTGTTGCAGAGGCTAGGTGTAATTGATATATTCTGATACTAATATATTCCATTTATCGAAAAAATGTATCAGAGGTACTTTCTCCTGCTATACATTGTGTTTAAATTGAATGCAATTTATTTGTTTATTTGGACACGTGTTGAATGGAATTCGGTGACCGTAAATGAGAAGAACGGACTTATAGCTTGTTTGGTTTATAGGATCAGAAAAAAATATAGGAAAAACACATAGATGAATGATTATAATGCATGTGTACATTAGATGATGAAAAACACACAACTTTTTTTGGGTGGGTTTGGGGGGGGGGGGGGGTATTTTATCTGTGCTATGAATGTTGTCTCCTACAGTCTCCGAGGTTTGCATTGGTGCAACACTACGAATAATCCCACCAGCAGAAATCTAATCCCCACCATGGGCAGGCTCAAATTCCACATTAGCACGATGAACGAGTAATCAAAGTACCCACCCATGTCGCTCTCACCTGCAGGTAAACCGGTTTTCTGCAATATCTCGCCAGTGTTTTTTTTAGGGAAAAGACTATGCGCGTGTCCGAGATATCTCGCCAGTGCTAACATGTACCGGAGTCGTTTTTCTCTCTCCATGCATTGCCTTTAAACTGAATGCAACTTATGTGTTTATATGCGAGGCAAGTAGAATGGAGTTCAGTTATAGTAAACAAGAAGAACATATTCATAGGTTGTTTGGTTCGTAGGATTCAAAAAACTATTTTTTGGAAGAAAAAAACTCACTAATATGACTATAATGCATGTGCAAAACAGATGATTGAAACAACACACGAAAAATCGGGTGTTCTCTCTCCTCCCACTGATACTTCTGATTCTGCAAAATCATTGGCTAGTGAATCGAGATTAAATTATCTACCGCTCTTAAAATTTATGAGATATGCATTGGTGCACCACTAGCGGTAATGCCACCACTAAACGACCAATTTGATCCCTACGATGGGCTGCCTCTCTGAATCCCACTTTGGCAAGATCAACAAGTAATCCGATGAGTCCACACATGTAGCTTTCGCATGTAAGTAAACCGGCAAGCGACATCTATCTTAGAGGAGTTTTGTTCTCCCAAGAGGCACAATGCGTCTGAATTGAATGCAGTTTGATGATAGTATTATGTTCAAACAGGTGTGGGCAAGACAATCTGCAAAGGGCACCATGATCAACCACCATTCATCGCTATGCCTTCGACTTGAGACATATGAAGGTGACCTATAGGTCAAACACATCGAATCCAAGTGATTCGAGAAATTTTTGGATTTTCTAGAGATTATTTGGAATAATTTTCTAAATTTCCTAAAATCAAAACAAACAAATTAAGTGTCAAATAGTATTTGGTCCGAATCTTCTCCAATTTTATGATGAGAACATATTTTTGCAACCCACTTTAAATTGTAATTCTTTTCAAAAAGGCGGTGGTGCTAGACTAAAAAACAAAACTAGTTTTGGATTTTCCAGAGATTATTTGGAATAATTTTCTAAATTTCCTAAAATCAAAACAAACAAATTAAGTGTCAAATAGTATTTGGTCCGAATCTTCTCCAATTTTATGATGAGAACATATTTTTGCAACCCACTTTAAATTGTAATTCTTTTCAAAAAGGCGGTGGTGCTAGACTAAAAAACAAAACTAGTTTTGGATTCGATGAATGTGACTTGATTTAGTTCAAGATGAAACTTAAACATGGCTGACACTGAACCGTCGTTAGCTTTTTTTTACATGAAATACCACTTACTACTTTGAAGTTTTAGGCCTCCTTTGATTCATATGATTTGTATAGAATTTAGATCCTATGATTTTTTTTTACATAAGTTGTTCTATTTATAGGAATATATCCTGTATAAACTAATGATATAGGAGTCTTCTAGTCTAAATTTTAAAATAAAAAGACACTAGGTCATACCTCATGAAAAATCGTTTGCTACACTCAAACACACTTCATCTTTTTATAGAATTTAATTTAAGTAGGCAGCTCAAGTAATGTTTGGAAAAAAAGTGAAAGAAAACATAAAATAGGAAAGGTCTTTGCGGCGCAGCGGGTTGATTGGATCACGAGCTGGCGACTGAAATAGTAGTCGCTGCTGCGACAAACGAAAAAGGGCTGCATGCCTGCATTCTTGTCCCTTGCACGAAGATAAATGCAACATGGCAGTACAAAAAGATTCCTGAATTCCTCGTCTCCTCATTTTCTCGATCAGGCCATGAGCGAATGGCGACAGGTGGATCGTTGGGCGACAGCTATAAATGGGTTTCGCTCTGCACGCTAGGGTTTTTTTTTTATTTTTTTTGCGCTGAAGGTCTCCTTTTCTGCTTTTTAGCGTTCACCCTTTTTGTACTATAGGTAGGGCCCGTTCTCCGCGTCTGATAATCAGCAGCTGGCATAGCTAGTACCAGCCGTGGACGACAGGATTGATCGAAGCATGCATGTTGCTTGATGCCGATGGGCACGACGACGCAGCGGCCAGCGGCACAGCATGAGTGACTGCCCGTGACTCGATCGAGAACATGAACCAGGCCTACTGGCCTAGATCACATTCACTCACACGCATGCCATGTTCCCGTGATGGATTTCCTCCTTCGAACTTGGGATCTCCAGCGCCCGACCGATTGCGTTTGTGCACACGAAAAATGGGTATGCATACTAACACACATGCTCGACACATAATGACAGGTCTGTCTGTGGATACGAAACACGGCCTAAATTTGGAGTCTAAATGTGTCTACGCACACATTACGAAAAGTCGACACGAGTCATTTTTTTTTTGATAAGGGGTGCTTCATTACTCAAAAAAGTTTTAACCATTATACTACACCCAGCCTCTGCATAACCAGGATGCACACAGCCGTTCGGAAGTCCAGAATTCATCGACATGAGATACATAAAAACGATATAAAAAGCCAACTACTATGACGCTCCGTTGGCTTCAATCATCCGACTATGCAGCCACCCATGTTGGGAAATAAACTCCGGGACCGTGTTCTCCAATCGTGTAGACACCTCCATAAAGAGGTCGCGATCCTCCAAACGCTGAAGTGGCGACCATGAACGGAGCAAAGCCATACACCGGTAGATGACCTGCATAAGAGAGGAACTTGTGTTAATAAAAACCTTGTCATTTCTACATAGCCAAAGCGACCATGCAACCGCAATCGCTCCCACTCTGATAATCGTTTTGTACCTAGAATCCACCCCATTTAGCCAATTACCAAAAATGTTTGCAATGATATGAGGAGGGTATAAGGTAGAACCTATCTGAATGATTGACCATATAGATCTAGCAACTCGACAGTTGAAAAAAGGTGTTTTATTGTCTCGTCTTCGTGACAGAACACGCATTTCGTACAACCTTGCCAGTTGCGCTTTACAAGGTTATCTTTAGTAAGAATCACACCTCGACGAAGATACCATACAAAGACCTTAGTTTTGAGAGGTATCTTCACCTTCCAGATGTGTTTATTATTTAGTACCGGTTGCGAAGAGAGGCATAATGCATTGTACATGGAGCTAACCGAAAATATATCATTTTTGGTGAGAATCCAACAGAATTCATCCATCCCCTGAACCAGCTGGATTGAACCTAACCGATCAAGAAGTTCATTCCAAGAAACTAGTCGGCGACCGACAAGATCGCGCCTGAACGTCATAGAGGGGGGAGAAGATTCCATCACCTTCTGTAAGGTATCCCCTTTATGAAGAACTATACTGTACAAAGCCGGATACTGTTCACGAAGAGTGGTTGTTTCCAACCAACGATCCTCGCAAAACCGTATCTCCGCCCCATTCTTGATGGAGAAAGAATCAAATGGGAAAAAGTGCTTCTTAGTTGCCATGATGCCAGCCGAAAAATGTGAATCTCCTGGTTTCCAAAGAACCTCAGAGATCACCTTTGAGCCAACATACTTTTTCCAAAATAGTTGTTGCCACACTCCATCCTCCGTTAACAACCTGGCCAGCCATTTATCAAGCAAAGCCCTGTTCTTAACTTCAAGATCATGAACTCCAAGTCCACCTTGATCTTTCGGACGGCATACAACACTCCATTTAGTTGACCGGTACACGAGTCATGCGTCATACATAACCCGTCCGCCGGTGGCACAAAAGCACTTCCACTCCCCCCACTTTCAAAAATCGTATTGGGGCGGAGCCGCAAAGGCGAAAACAGGACGAGAAGAAACGACTGGAGAAGGAGGCCACGGTCGCCATCACATCAACTGTCGTTGCCTAATCGACGGTACCTCGGAGGAGGGATCCTCACGAGGGGGAGAAGAAGTAGGGGCCATAGGGCGGAGTGCACACGGGACGGTGGTACGCGATTAACCCAGCTTCGGAACACCTGCACGATGACAGGGCCTACTGCTGCTTGTCTGAAATTATCTGGGCGCTTTCGCGATGTTACAATGAGTTGTCGTTCTGCCTCTAGGGCTCCCAGGATCCGTGTCGTTGCCTAATCGACGGTACCCCGGAGGAGGAATCCTCACGAGGGGGAGAAGAAGTAGGGGCCATAGGGCGGAGTGCACACGGGACGGTGGTACGCGAGTTACCCGGCTTCGGAACACCCGCACGATGACGGGGCCTACCGCCGCTTGTCCGGTATTATCCGGGCGCTTTCGCGTTGTTACAATGAGTTGTGGTTGTGCCTCTAGGGCTCCCGGGATCCGGCTTATAAAGGCGCACGAATCTAGGGTTTACATGGAGA